>NC_060213.1:88028571-88364285 GCF_021130785.1 Homalodisca vitripennis | reverse complement strand
TATAAGCATAGCATAAATGGATTTCCTAAATCATATTTGATACATATTGTCACTTCTGGCTGGTTTATACCTTTCACTTCAACCTACATTGGGTACAGCAAAAACCAATGTGTTACCTACATCTAAGCAAACTTGTGATGTCTAGGAGCTAACCAAAAATGTCGAGATATTGGGATGAAAGAGTTGGTCAATAGGTCTACTTAACTCTGGAGGATGATTTGTTAGTTGGAGTGGGTGGAATTCCTTTAGTGTTAAAGGATGATGCTAGCCTAAACTTGAGGGAATATTGATCCATACCCATTTGATTTGAATAGGCTAAAACAGAGCTAGCCTTTCCTTCTTCCAAGGTGATATCACTGAGATATAGTGTCCTCTATCACTCCTCATGAATCTTAACAGGAGGTGGCCCCTCCTTGAACCTTACCCATCTTAAATATCCTGTCACTCTGGAAGCGAGAGTAAAGGTTATTTACAACTAATGTAATGATGGTTTTTCTCTGCTTCTTATACTAAGTGAAGAAAATCACTCAGTTCATAACTAGATGGCTAGTGTAAGTGATGTTGGCAAAGCCACAATTTGTTTCAATCAGAATAAAGACAAAAGCAAGCATATATCATACTTTCCATGTGTCTGTAGATAAATGTAACTTCTAGAAAATTTTATCGAAAGATATGCCTGGGAGGTGTTTTAATATATCTGTTCAGAGGGATGATCCACAATAACCACAAATATGGATCTCTAGAGCTATCAGAAGAGGCTTTAGAATGTAAATATGCAGTGATGTAGTTAACTATTTAGTAGTATCAGAATTGTTGTGGTTTATGGACCGTTCTAATAAGATATTTTAATTTTGTATGAATATAAGCTCCAGCATATTCATAAATTAGTTTTGCCCAAAATAAAATAACTGTTTGAAATAGTGATCATATAAATTTCTTTATAGTTAAATAATTAACAAAATGTTCTGTATTTGTAAGACAGCTGAAGTTCTTGATTCTATGTCATTAAAAACCACTACAATTTTTAAATTACTTTTTCTGTATTGAGTTAATTGGATACTATTTAAATTAGTTTATGGTTAGTTTTTGTTAAGTTCAGGTTGATTTTTTAAAATTACATTATTTTGTTAAATGTTTTACTCAATAGTTCCTTGCTGCTGTGTTGCAGTGGTCCTTTGGGCCTTCGTGGAGTCCAGGCATGCAGGACGGCCCAGGAGATCTTTGGATCCGGAGGGAAAAGGGAGTAACCTGACACAAACACAGCAGGAAGAGGCAATCCACTCAGAGGTTCTTCAACACTTTACCACTACGCCGTCAGCGCCCTCTGAGAGCACCAGGGACGTAACACATGACTCCGCAGTACCCTTCATCAGGGATGTGCCTTCCATTCCAGAGGATAATAATGTGCAGAGTTTGAAGAATGAAGATCACCCTTCTGTAGCTTACGATAGAAGAATCTCAATTGATAAAGAGACTTCCAGCAAGGATTCTGCAGATAAAAGTAATGCAACAAGTGGAACAAACAGGAATGATTTAATTTCCTATGAATATAATCAGACAGGACTGTCTAGCTCTCAGAGATCAGAAATATTTCCCCCGAATTCCACTTCTGAACAAGTCTCAACATTGATTGCCTATGATGAGGAGGACAATATTCAAGGAGAGAAAGAAGATAACAACCCTCATCCGATAGCCAGCTCTACAGAAAGTCATAAAACAGAGTCAGAATGGAAAAACTTTGAGTCAAAGAAGAAGGAAAAAGGCAAAAAGGAAATACTCGATTTAGTGACAGTTCCTACAGACCATAATGGGGCAGGGAGGATAGAAAAGCCCTTTAAAGACAACATCAATGTTAAGTCAAAAGAGAAAAGTAAAGATTCAATACCAGAAGCATCTGATGAAAGAAGAAGTACAACAAGTAGAATTAGTGATAGTAATAGTTTTAGTGTAAGTGAATATGACAATAATAGACCTTTAGATAGCATAGATAATATTAATATCGACCCTGTTGGTGTAAACAAAGAGTCGGTGAACCAAAGTGTGAATTCTGTGATAAATAGTAATGGTGTTGGTGGCGAAACAATAAAAAAATATAGAGAAAAGCCTTCTGTGAAAAGGGCTCATAATGAAAGCACTGATCCAAATGCAAACGATAACCAGATGATTGAAGAGACGGCTAAAAATACAGTTCCTGTGTTGAATTCGGAACCACAAACAACACCTATTGCACAGACAAGCACAACTAGTAAATTTTCTGATCCTGAACAGTTGTCTTATAAACATCCTCATCCGACTGATTCAGGTCCCACAAAAATTGACATCCTTGGGAAATTGGCTACAGCTTCGACAACTACTATTATAAAACCAAGCATTACATTCAAACAGCAATTGGCAAACAAACTGAAAGGGTTAGAGCCTGTGCCAACAGCACCAATGAATGTTGATGTTGAAGCTGATGAAAATCAAGAAAAATCCAATGTAAAGTCATCAACCAAGTCAAGTTCAAGAAAGAAACCCAAAGGAGACTTTTATGCCTCACCATCAGATATGTATATACCTCCAACAGCTACTGCATGGACACTGGTCTCATTGAAAACACCAGCAGACAGTATTAGATCATCTCAAAAACCTGCATTGGTGGATGCCAAGAATCCAGTTCCAGAAACCTCAAGCACAGCAGTACCTAGACTGACTTCAATCACTCCCATCGCGAGGGTGAAGAGTTTTATACCATGGTCCACAAGACTTAGAAAGAACACTAGCCCTAGTCCCCCAACTACAGTATCCATCAATGGTAAGTTGTTTCATAACAATATAAAATGTCCGTTCTATTAAAATTGTAATCAGAGTTTACTGATAGAAATTGCACTTTTCTCATACCAGTAAGTTACTTAATGCCAACAAACTTAATGGGAAAGTTACTATACATTCATACAGTGTATATACTTAATGCAAATCATTCAATTCTGGATTTGTTTCAAATCACCGATCATCATTAAAGAACTTTAAAACTCCAATATACAATAATTAAATATTTTTCAGGAATCTGTCTTGAGCAATGAGCAGGATTGAGTCCGGATATTGTAATTTTTCAAATAATCATAAACTTCAACTCAAAAGTGCTGTGGAAAGCTTCCTGGTTTATATTAGGGTCCGACAAAGTGCTCTCAAAGACTTCATTGAAAGATGATTTGAAGGAATTATATATATGAAACAAGTTATCAAGGCGTAGTTTCCAATGACTATAATTTATTTCAGGAATGTAAGGGAACATTTTGCTATTTGTTTTAAGGTTTGAAATAATGCCCCTATTGAAGGTAGAGTGGAATCTATCGTAGAGCAGCCAGGCCCAAGGACATAGCCACTGAGAGGGTTCAAGGGGCCAATGAGCTTATTGCAGTCATCCTCATGAAGCAATCAAAATTTCCATATAACTTCACCGAACATGAGCTTAAAACCTCTCCCCTGTTCAAAAATTTATATATATAGAGCTGTCCCAAAAATTAGCCCAATCAAGTTGACAATCGGTACAAAACTTTATCATGTAGATATCTCAGCTAAGTTTGTATGCCAGCTCGGTATGCCATTTTGCCCCAATATAACGGATGTTTAGTTTTTAAAGAACTCAAAACTCCATTATTTGTGGATCTAGAAAAAAAATTAAAACCATTCAGGAAAGGCTTTTACATTTTGCACACCTTTTGTTCTTAATAATGTTTTGTATCTTGAACGATTTTTCAAGGTATTAATTGCATGTAAATTCTATAAGAATTTTTCAATCATTAAATACTGGTGAAAGAAATGTTGAAACAAGTTCACACCTGGCAGAAAAAATTTTCTTATCAGCCATGTTCTTTGCCTAGCTTGGTATACCACTTCATTCCAATATGGCAGCCTTTAAATTGTAAAAAAATGTATAACTCAAGTTATTTCAGGACTTAGAGAAAAAGTCCAAAGTGCTACAGAATGCAAATGGTATTTCCTTATCTTTTTGTTATAAAACATTGTTTTTGTATCTTAAACTGATATTACTTATAAGTCCTGTAAGATATAAATAATAATATTTCTGCTAAAAAATTTACCTACTTCATCTGACTGTGCCGGAAGGACTATTAAAACTTTGAATCAGTTTTAACCAAAACATATAAGAACATCTGTATATTGTAAAAACATGTGTGTCTGGAGTTAAACAGCCTAAATCTAATTTGATTATAGAGACCAATTTTGTATTTCGATAGATTTAAATAACATTTTTCCTGTTTTTTACTTTTAAAGAGAGTCCTGCTGGTGTTTACTGTCACTGACATTCTTTAGACTTGAGATTGAAGTAAAATGGATGAAGTATACAAACTTTTACAACAATTTCAAAATAAGATGTCCACCCACCCCTATATCAACTATCAAATTCTCTCCTTTTTAAATATTTCTTTTAATATCTTGAATACATTATAAAACATAATGTAACTCAGACAGTGTTAAATAGTAATTTTTTTGTCTTATTTAATTCATGTTTACCTAATATTGTGATAAGGTCTAAACAATGTATAGTGTTAAAATTAATCATTAATATATTAACTTATTTTTTCATTTATAGGTGCTACTTCAACGGAGAAAAGGGAAACTGTCTCCAGTTCTGAACCCTCCACTTCAGCAAGTAACCAGCAAATAAAAGAGAAACTGAATCGTACTAAAGAAGAAATTACGAATCACGAAACTGTTACTGAAGAACAATCCGTGATTCATACAACTTTGGAACTCGATAGGAACCTGACTGAGGTGTCAATCAATCTAGTTCAGCCCATCCATAATGATATCATGGTAAAGGATCAGTCTTCTACTCAACAGAGTCCAAAAGTAATTCAAGGAACAACGACTGAAAAAATTGCTGTCCCAAACCCTACACCAAAAGACACCATTCCTCCAAGTACATTTACCAGAAGTGAAGCAGAGAATAGAGTTGCTGAAAAAGAGAACATAATAGAAACAAAGCAGACTTCCGAGGAGAAAGAAACACATGTAGAAACTGAAAAGGCATCTAAGGAATTAGCAGCAGAAGAAAAGCCAAGTATTACAAATAATACTGTGAATGAAGTCTCCTTTGCTATTGCTAATAATGAAAATGTCAACAGTTTTGCCCATGATCTGTCTACATCTACTTCAAAACCTGATGTCGTTGAGCCTATCAAAAATAACACAAATGAGATTAGTGAATCTGACCCTGTAGCAGGCGATATACTGCTGGACGGAATTGGTGATGAGGGGAAATCAGCTGAAGAAGGTGACGATGAGGACTACTACAAACTAAGGTTGACCACAACTCAGGCACCGATATTTGACTCTTTCGAAACGACAGTAATGCCCGACTTTGAAGATGACAGTGATGTTGAAAGTTACCGAGAAGATGATGAGTTTGCAATGATTGACAAATTGACAACTAATCAAACAACAACGACAACAGAACATCCTGGTAAAACTAACTTGCCCATTATTGAGATAAAGCCAACACAACCTAGTTTTCAAGAACCATTGGATGCAAACAGCACTGGCACATATGTTACTAGTTTTGACATTGTGTCAAAAGAAAACACAACTATTGTGGTGACCAAAACTCCATCTGAAGGAGATATCAACTGGTACAATGTTGACAGCAAGCCTGATAACTCAACTGTAGGAGAAGCAACTCAGAAAACAGTTGCTTTTGAAGTCACCACGACTCCTGAGGTTGAAATAACAAATGAACCAGAAACAACAACTGAGATGGTAGAACTAGAGACAACAATGCTTCCTAGGATTACCAAGAAAGGTAAATAAATGTGTTTGTTTCAGTTCTAATTTAAAATTCTTATTCAACTAATTCATGTCCTCGGTCCATAACCTCGTTGCAAGTCCGTTTCTCTTGTAGTGGCATGCAATTATTTTGTCAAAAATAAACCTACAAATTATCAAATCACATGTCATTTATAAAAAAATATAACTTGAAAATCTGCAATTCAAAGTTGCAGGTCCTTTTATCATGTAGATGTGTGAATCTTGTGCAATAAAAATGCAAGAATATGACATCGGACAGACTAGCAAATTCATTCCGAACAGAATTCCTTGGTTTTGGGTGGTAATTATAAATCAGGACAATGTCCAGACTCAAGACACGGTCACGGTTTACTTTTGTAGCATGGGTAGTTTAATTTTAACTGGCTCAGAATGTATAAGAATAAAATTATTTAAAACAAGAATTTATAAGTTAACTGTAAATACGTATTCATAATGTTTATTACTGGAAATACTGTAGTTGATAGTTTATCAGGAAAATGTGAGATATACCATGTGGTATTAATGTAGTTTTAACTCTTACAGCACATTCTTTACTAAAATATGCTTTAACACATTTAATTAACCTTCATAAAAAATAAAACTAGGAAAACTAGGAGCCTAAGAAGTGAGTGAAATCCTCAGTGGTATCAGTACCAGTATTTTGGCATTTATAACCTTAAGTAAGGAATGACATTCACATTTTATGATAACTACCAGATTGTGGTTTTGTATTTAATGTGTCGAAAACAAAAAATAAGGTTCCCCCTTTTCTTAGAGTTAGAAATTTTAAAGTTATTTGATTTTAATCGTAATTTTATTGAAGATAGATAGACACAGAAAAGTAACATTGCTACATGAGAAGAATTGTTGGATTTAGTTCACGTATATTTTAAGAGCTTGCAGACAGTGTTACATAAGTTCATCTCTTTGAATGTCATATGCAGATAAGGTCCACAACAACACTACAGTGTAGTGTCTTCATTAAGTGGAATTTGTGCGTATTATAAGTGGCTAGCTTTTTATTCTGAAATGTTACTTGGAGAACTCTGTATTGTGTTCCTGTTTGGATTTATTTTTGGTAAGAATATTTTCTTACATTATGAAATCCAAACAAGAATAGTGAAGTTTATTTGTTAGTTAAGTACAATTTTTAAATGGTATAAAGATAATTAAACAATAGAGTTGTAAGAGGGACAATAACTCTGTGAATTGTATTTTTAAAATGCCCCCACATAAAAAAAAATAAATATAACTTTAACAGGTCATTAACAGACTGAAGTGATAAAACAGTTTAAAATGTTAAGTTAAGAAAATGAATTTATTTATTTCAAAATTTATGGATCATAACATTTGTATAGTAAATTTTGTATGCCATTACAATTAATTGCGGCATACAGGCATTTTGTATACCACTATTACAGATCTTATGCCTACTTCATATTCCTCCATATGCACAAAATAAGCTGTGTTATTTATTAAATGTACTTTATAATATTTTTGTATGTACAGGGTGTGTCAGACCGCCTGGGCCATACACTACCTATATTGGCCAAAATAATTGAAATAGAACCTTTGTGTCTACCCTAACGTTTCATACAACTTTTTGTAAATTTGATCTTTAAATAGTTTGTCTTTGATTTGTTTATAAATGAGAATGGAATAGGGTATCTTCTGAACTAATGATTTATATTTTTTTTTATATATAATTTTACTTTTTACAAATTGGTTAGTAGATTTAAAGTTTATTTTTGTCATGGTTATAACTTAAATTTATAAAGGTAGAAACAGATGATCTATAATCTATCAATAGTCTATGTTTCAGTGACTACAGCATCTCCTATCACAACAATACCTGTCACCGAGCCCACTTTGTTCCTTGAAGATGACAGAAAAGACATAAATGCATGTGTCCTCTTGAAGGTCCACATGTCCATGCACGACTTCTGCCAAAAGCAACAGGAGTTCAAGGAAAGCATCGCTAAACAGTTTATTACTGTGTAAGTGTTATTTCATGCTCAATTAATATATCGCTAATAATAATCATGATTCCAAAGGGAAATATTTTGAATCATGGAGCAAGAGATTGGATAGTGCTGGATCAAATAATAGTCTATTCAAATTGTCTTACGAAAAGTATTAAATTAATATCCCTCTTCAGAATAAGCACATAGCCTTACTGCCACGATATTTGAGAGAAACTAAAACATTGTAATAAACAAAATTACCATAATCACTTTAGTCATGGTTGAACGGTCAATGGAGTGGGTCTACCACTACCCAAAGGGAACTGAGTGGCAGGTGTGTTTTATTGGCCAAACTATCTCGTTGTCGTAGTTACCGGTAAACAAGCACTGCAGTCTGCAGTACCAATGTAATTGGTATATCTTAGCTGCACACACCACTGGTAAGTATGCTGTACCACGTTTAAAATTTTAACCACAATTTTACTCATCTTTATTGCACAACATATTCATATCCGAAGAGACCATTATCAAGAACAAAAGGGTATAGATAAATGTTAAAATTGAAGTAGTCAAGTATATTTTTATCCTGTGTTCAGTTACTAGGAGGCAGTCCAATGGAGGCAGCTGGGGTAAGGGGAGTTACACTTGACTGGTTTCGAAGCTTTCTCACAGGAAGACAACAACGAGTACGTGTTGGCCAAAGTGTCAGTACACCCCTACCAATTACTGTGGGCGTTCCACAAGGCTCCGTCCTTTCCGCTGCCCTATTTCTGATATTCATTAATGACCTACTTGAATTGAATTTAAATGGGATACCTAGTGCATTCGCAGATGATGTCGCTTTCTTTTATTCAAGTAACAATATTGAGACCCTGTACAGACTGCTTAAAGAGGATATTAGAAAACTGAGAAACTGGTGCTTAGCAAATAAAATGTTTATAAATGTAAAGAAAACAAACTATGTTAATTTTGATTTCCAAGGTTTTGACTTTAATTTAGATGTGAAATATCATGCAGCAGAGTGTATTGTTGATGTCTGCGATTGCGAAGTAATAAAAAGAGTTACTTCTTTTAAGTATCTAGGAATAGCCTTGGATGAGAAATTAAACTGGGATGTACACGTGTCGTCATTACAAGTCAGATTAAAATCGTCAATAAGGAAGTTCTATTTTTTGAGGAATATATGCTCTGAATCTCTGTTAAGAAGTTTATATTTTGCGTTGGTCGACGCTAGACTACAGTATGGAATTGTGTGCTGGGGTGGGACCTACAAGTATCTGATAGAAAGGCTTAGAGTTATTCAAAATCATTTTTTGAGAATAATATTAAAAAAACAAGTACGAGAAAGCTCCTTTCCCCTTTTTTTAGATTTAAAAATACTTCCTATTCAGCAATTGTACGTTTATAAGGTTCTTAGACTTTTCTATACAAGAAGCGGTAATATGGGAACAACAAATCTTGTATATGGAACAAGGAGTATTCAGCGTAGAATTTTTAGGGTTCCCAAAGTTAATAAATCAACCTTTAAGCATTCTTTTGTATACAATGGACCGAAGTTTTTAAATCAATTACCTTATAGCGTTAAAGAAGTAAATAGTATAAAATTATTTGCCAGCAAAGTAAAAAATTGGTTACTTGATATCTCAGATGTAAGCTTCTTACGAAATTAAAATAACTACAGAAGTAGAAAGATGTAATATGTATAGAATTAATATACATTCTAGAAATGTCAATAGTAATGATGTGCAGTTTGTTCTTCTTGTTCTAAAATTTTAACGGAAAAGAAAAATATAAAGATTATCAGTCTCCTTTTGTAAATAGTCTATAGCATAAGTTAGATTCTTGATATAACAATATTTCAAAGGTCAGCTGTGTCTGACAGGTCACCTCGGTTGTAAGCAAGTGATAACATCTGGACTCTGACACTAAACTGTAATTGTTTCTAGTTTATTCCTGGCCACAGTACTTGTAAGAGTGGCCAGTGAAATTCCAAACCTAATATTGTGCTTTATTTATACTTATGTGTAACATGGAATAAATCATTACTTTCAATTTAAAATAGTTCCTAAAATAGAAGAAGTATGTTTTAAAGCAAAATCTAATGTACCATAATTTATGGGGCATTAGAATTTAATTTCAATTTATGCAATTTCTGTTTTCGAATGTTCAAGTATACAAAATCAGTGAAAATAGTGAGAGCTGACACGTCTAATGTATTTTTATACATAATTTTCTTCTTCATAAACGTCAGTTCTGGTCAGCAGAGAGTTAAAACAAAATAAAAAATCTCAAGTAAAATTACCAGAAACTTACCAAACCCATTAAAATCAGCTAAACCTACAAAGAAAGTAACATTTTTGTTATGCTATTCTATTAAAGCTTTATGCAGCCTATATTTGATGTAAGGAGAGCTTTATCCTTCTTTTCTTTGAGTAGTTATAAAGAATAATTCAATTGTATTTTTAAAATTTTTCACTTTACGATTTTAGTGTCTTAAGCAATGTTTCTGGATAAATTGATAGCTACTAGTATAGTATTAGTTCTAGATATTTAAAGCTAACTTCTGTCATTGTAGATTATACAAATATTTCAAAATCAGATGGAACAAACCCATCCAATGCCAATGCCCTATTACCTTTGAACAGCCAGAACAAAATTTTAATTTATAGAGTATTAGTAAAACTTCTTTATTCCTTTAGTTTTCATTAAGTTTTGAATGATTTTGTTTGGATTTATTTTTGTTTTTATGTGATAACATACTTGATCATTTCCGAACCTTTGGGCCAATAATCTTACTTGTATTTCTTTATTTTTATCTTTTTAGCAATCTAACTGTTGAATGTTTCCGTTATAGAATTTGAAAAATCCTCCTACTCCTGGTTTGGATTTCTAAAGATTGTTTAGGCTAATTAATGTAGGCTTTAGTTGCATAGGTGGGATAACAGAGTTGACTAAGGTTTTGTTATGTGTTTACCCCAGTTTCTCAATATTAACTCAACAAGTGATAACCGTCAAAAAGTGTCAATTGACAAAGTACATATTTTATTTCAAAATTTGATGTTAAATATAATTTCAAACCAAAATAAACAATATATCACTGAAAAGACGAGGTTCTAAGCTTTTATTTTCATGCATAAAACATTACTGATTTTTATTGTTTCAGCTACAAAATAAAGAAATAAAATTATCCAACACTTTGTAATCCCCCATTTTCCATCCTTGTCTAACAATGACAACAGAATTGTTGATGTTTGGAAAATTCCACTGAAGTTATTGTATGTCATAGAACCTTGTAGTTGTCACCACTGTAAACTTCTAACTTTGTACAACAAGTGGAAAACTAAATATGTGCAATTTATAATTTTCAGTCTATGAATTTTATTAAGGCTGACAGTCTAAAAAACTAAACTAGTCATAATTTTGCTTATATATCAATGTTATTCTAATGTGGGTTTTTAAAAATTTATTTACACTGCCTGAAAGCTGAAGATTTTTACTTATGTATTTGTACTATGTATAGGGTTGCCATATATTTGGGAAAAAGAGGAGATTTTACCCGATTAGCCACTACTATGGGAGAGGGGGGAGTGTCCGAGGGTGACCTTCCTGAAATATTGAGAAACGCACCTTAATTCAAAAAATCAAGTATAATATCAAACCATTTGTCAAGATCATAGTAATTATGTTTAGAAAATGTCTTTACTGTTTGTTTAAATTAAATTTCAAATTCCACTTATTCTTTAGAAAAAGTTAAATATATAGGTAAAGTAATATGATTTTTACAGTTTTATTTTAATAAACTGCAGAGACTATTAGACAAAATAAACACGCTTTCATACAAATATTTTTATTGAGGTACAAATTTTAAAATAACCACTTTGTCAACATGAACTATTTGCTAATTAGCTTAATAATTTATTTGTAAATAGCTAATTTAAAACTCAATTAAATAATTATTTATCTTATTAACTATCAGCCAGTATTTAATATTTAGTGGTAATAAAATTAGCTAACAATATAAACCTACAGTCACAAATTTTGCACATTTACACATTACATGCCTCAACATTACCTAATGTAAGTTAAATTGCTATTATAAACAACTTGATGCCTGCCCAGCCCTCTGAAATACAGGTGACTGAACTGAGACCAAACCAGCACATTTTGGTTTATTTCATATGTCCTTGATCCGGTTTTGGTTCCTTGTGTCACTTTGGCTGTAAATTTTGTGTTTGACTAAATTTAATATAGGTGAAAATTAACGGATTTTATACAAATTGATGAATACTCTTGCGAAACTAATGATTTAAAATTTTAGTCCACTGTTACTTGTTGCTTATTGTATAACCAAAAGTATATTGTGGTTTTATATTATTTATTCACTGTTATTATATGTAAATAGTTTTAAATTACTGTTCTTTTATATTTTTAATATTGTTGTAAATTTTCATTATTTACTGATTTTAATAATTGTGTAACAATAGGCTATGGACAGAGTTGTCCCTTCTTTCTTATTTTAAAGATAGAACACCATGTCATTAAATATAATATATAGAGTATATAGAGTAAATATAATATATTAAGTATTTTGACGATGTCAATTGCATTTATAAAAAAAGTCAAAACTCTAAAGACAAATAAAGGGTCTTGAATTTCTAAGTATCTCACCAAAGTAAAGCTAAACAGTAATATACATTTTAAAATGTAAAGGTAGAGTAGGGTTAGCTTTGGTAATTATTACATTATGCAATAAAGCTGCAAACTTGTAGCTTTATTACGTTATGCAATAAAGCTGCAAACATGTAGCTTTATTACATTATGCAATAAAGCTGCAAACATGTAGCTTTCTTCCTGAAATACGACTTCAATAAAAATTCTGTTCTATAATGTATTTTTACAGCAAAATTAAATAGGAAGAAATTTTTTCAGAAATTACCTAGAGATCATTTTTACCCTAAAAATCTGGTAATACCTGAGGAAATCCGGGGATATGGCAGTCCTAACTATTTAGTAGTTCTCAATGTTGAGATATTAATTTTTAGCAGCTGGTGAAAGATTTGAGCTTTCAGCGCTGCGGCAGTGCAGCAATTTATTTGAGCACGTATATTATCATTATTGAACCTGATTTATGTAAATAAATTGTTTCTAATAAGTATTTTACAGCATTTTACATGTTTTAATTGTATCTTTGTAATTAAACTATTTTCAAATAAATAATGCTACATGTTTTAATTGATTCTAGGACATTCTATTTTTGGGGGTATTTCCCATTCATTATACCATTTTCAGTCCGTTTTATTGTCTTTGGTCTTATTTTATACAACTTTGTATTTCAAAGTTCTTTATGTTTTTGTTTTACTATTCATTAAGAGAAGTAATTTTTATAATACGAAAAAGGGCACTAATTGGACTTTCTTGGCAAACATTTTCATATAAGCATGTTATTATATAACAAGTTAAGAATACTTAAAGAAATTACGTAAATTGGATGACCTGTAGCTTTACTCTTTTGGAGTCGGACAGTGCAAGTCCTTTTCTAGTTTTATTGGTACATGTAATATTTTACAAAAAGCATGTAAAAATATTATTATTTTCTATTGTTTCAATTATATTATTTCTACGAAATGTGTATCTTAAAAATGTTATAAAAGGTGTAATGAAATTTGTAATTGTCATTTGAAATTGCAACTTTTTACAAAAATTGTTGTAAAATACATTTTAAATTTTTTGTGAACAATTCTCTAGTTTCCTAAAAACAAAATTAACATTCCTGCTTCTTGTTGTTCTTTTTATTGTTTGAAACAAGAATTTTATTATATTTTAATGCAATTTCTTTTTACTTTTATCTTAGATATTTTTGGAAACGAGACAAGTGCTGCTTCAAAACGTCATTGTAAGTAAAATATGTGAAGCATTTCAAAAGTTACATTTTTTATAAAGAACAATAAATGTAGAATCTTTTGTATATTCTGAATGTTTTAAAACAATTTACTAATTTTTTCAGGTATCTACTTTTTATTTATTTCTATAAATGATTTCTTTTATTATTATCATATAATACATGTAACTAACCATGATTACAACAATATATAACACTAAGGGATTTGGGTTTGATATGTTTACTTTATTCTATAAGGGAATTGAAGAACCTCTCCATAAGACCAAAATCAGCATGCCGTTTGGTAAGTTTTTGAATGCCAGGTATATGGTTAACTGTAAAAGTACTGTCAAAAAATTGCTATTGTAGAAGGTCCATTTTAGTGCACTAAATCTGTAATTAAATATACATGTGATATCTAAACCCTAACCCCATAGTGTTATATACAAGTATTTTAATAATTAATTATAGGTTTTATTTGTTTATGGTTCTCATAAAATAAACAATTTTAGAGTACCAAAAATAATTGTTTGGGGTATAAAGTCGCTTATTTGTAATTTTTATTATAATTTTTAAAAGTAGTCACCCAGTAAAAATATTTAAACTGTTCTTGTAATAAATTGTTTGCATCTGAGCATTTACATCTCCATCCAATTGTGTTTGAAATTTGAATTTTTATAAAAACATTTTCTCCTTTCTTATAGGTAGGCAATTAAAAAATGATCATGAATGCAAAATCTTCTATTTAATTATACGAGTTAAAAATCTAACATGTTGTTACAGCCATATTTCTTGGGAGCAAGTTGTGACCGCAAAGCTTGATGAATGTTCAGAATTAAACTATTTTGAGCAAGAGGTAAAGGAAGAAAACTTGGATGACGTTGTTGTTTGCTTCGTTGACGAAGCCCAACTACCCAGCCCGGCCCTGCGAGACCTGTTTTGGAGAACCAATAATTCATCTGTAAGCACAGTATTTGTTCAACATAAAATTAATAATTCGCTATCATTTTTTCAGTATAATATATCTATCTGCATTTGTTGAATCTACAGTATTATTTATTTATACAGTGTATATATTTTTTTTATTACAGTAAAAACTATTTGTAATTTATTAGTATCATCTAGATACTCCAAATGTAACCAAGTTTACATAGGTTATTTTTAGCACTAAATTAATTACAGACATCTAAATGATATTCAGCACGAATTATTAAAATTATTTGATTATGTTTGTTGTTGTCGTGTATATCTACAATTTGAAGCTTGTTTCTTATAATTAATGGGGTGATTCTGATATGCAATCCTTATGTTTAGAAATATATGTTAGGTTTCTACCAAGGGTCTGTTTACTTTTGTTGTTGAAGATTCCCCAATGCACCAAAATGATTTACTGCTCTGTTTCAGATTATCGTGATGCCATCAGACAGAGAAGGTTTTGATAATGTCCTCGTGGCCATCATACTCTCCATCATAGCAGCTGTCTGCCTCGTGCTGCTGGGTATTCTTCTGGTATGTTGTGTCTTTATTGTACTTAAATTTTTTAATTCTATCGTATATAACACATTTTGCCACACAGAGAATTTATATGTAAGGCAGGTAAACAGGCAATAACAAACAACAGAAAATTATTTAATAAAATAGTTGTGCTGGGATTTTCAAATATTTGCCACTATTATATTTAAAAAAGAACACTAAGTTTTGAGAATTGGAAACTATCCTCTTCATGAAGTGTTAAAAAACCTTAACCCCTCATGGTTTTTTCATATAATATTGTGATTGCACGATGTAATATATATTACGCAGCGTTATATTGTTCTGGTTTTATTCGGTTCTCTACTGTAATATTCTGCAAAAAGCATTTCTATGACAATTGTGTGTCGTGCAGATGTCAGCACTTCCTTGGTCCTCTTTCATGAGTGTTTGCATCTTGCTGAGTTTGCTACACAGGAAGTTGCACAGTGCAGACAGTTACCATGAGTTGTTGTTTGTCACCCATCCTATAGTATTTTATGGTTTTATTTATAGTGTTTATTGTACTATGGAAATGTTTCATGCACTAACAAAATTGACGATTTGCTTCGTTTGCGTGATGATGACATGAGCACGGAGAGTGAAAATGTCTTAATGGACAATATATAAAAAAATTTGAAAAATGACTACAAATACATTTTTTACATAATAAAGTATATATTGAAACTTTACAAACCTGTCTCTGTAAAAACCAGAAAAATAAATTCAGCAAAACAACATAGTTTAAGGTAAAAAAAGAAAACTGTTAAGGTTCAAGCATAGGGTTAAGCATGCACAAACATTTTTAAATGTGATAAATATTCGATCATGAACTTTTACCGAAATCATAGATAACCACTGAAAAGGTTGTATGGAACAAAAACTAAGCATACACATAATAGTATGTCTTTCACCTTCGGTGGGTTACATACATGTATTCAGTGCACTTGTTCTGTGAAGTGGCATGGTTGATGAAGGCTAGTAACTTACTTTGGATCCTTAGATGACATATGAGTATAAGAATGGCAAACGTTAGAAATCTTATTATCCTTTCAAGTCAAGCAAGAATAAATACAAAAATAATTCATGACATACCTCAAAAGTCAGTGTTATTAATGTTATAATTTCCTAATAATTTTGTAATTTAATATAAAAAAAGAATTTATTCTCATTCCTATGCTTTAGTTCATTTAACTTAAATCGTTGACAATTTTCTTTACCAATATATTTACCAAATTAATCATTACCTTCTGGCATTTGTGTCAAGAATGCATTATAATTATAGATTATCATTTAGATTTTAGTTAGTCATTTAGAGTTCCACTTTGTCTAGTTTTTTTTTTTTTTTTTTTTTTTTTTTTTACAAGAACAAGGTTTTAGACACTGTAATTTGAATATATTATATTGACATATGCAATTGTTACGTAAGACTTAAAAAGGCTTCACTTATATAAATTGTAAAACAAAACAGATTCAATGACAGCCAATTTATTGATGCTCATTGTTGCAGATAATAATTCGCAAGAGACAAGGAAGATTCAACTACGGCCAACGATGTACTCCAGTGTCACTGGATGACTACAGCCTGGACAACATATCTGTATACAACAGTATCCGCAGGAAGGGTGCTCTCAGAGCTTCAAAACGTTCTTACGGAAACCCAGCATTTGATGATCCGGTGAGATTTAATTTTAATTTTTCAATCGTTGTTGACTTTGAGGCTCATTACCCAGTACCAATCATTCTTAAGCTTGCAAAAACATGTTACATGAGCTTGTTGGAATTCTAGTTTTATGACATTTTATTATTTTAACATCTTCACTGCAGGACTTTTCTATGTGGATTGTACAGCATCCCCAACAATGAATATATATATATATATATATATATATATATATATATATATATATATATTCATTGTTGGGGATATATATATATATATATATATATATATATATATTATAATATATATATCATTCATAGTAAATTACACAAAGAATCTTTTGAAAATTTATATACAGTAAAACCAATACGATCAATAAAAAATAATTCAAATACATCAAAATTAAGAAACTTAGAACAAGCATGTCAAATTGTCACAAAATCTAAATTTCCCTATGGATTAAATCTTCGATAAATTTAAATCATCTGAACACTCATCACATCTTTACACCCACAGTTTGAACATATGTTTATCATTTCAAGAATACTTATTAATTTATTTATCTGTTTACATGTATGTTTTTAATTATTTTATGTGTTTTGTTATGTTGTTTTGACCTGAAGAAGCGTAATGTGAAATATAGTCAATTAATATTAATATGTTGGCCTTTTTCTACATATATATATATATATATATATATATATATATATATATATATATATATATATATATATATATATAGTTTTAGTGACAACTGATCAACAGTTCAGTCATATAGCTGATCATTATGCTTGACTTATTTCTCTGCATTTTAGCTCTATAAAAGTTTATGAGACATTGGGGTGAAGATAAAGTAACCCTCCAGCTGCCCATAATTTTACTGTCATATTATAATACAATTAATTTTAGAAGCAGTTGTAGCAACTATGCGTATATTACATGATGCCTAATAAGGCACCAGATTCTGGTCCCAAGTAGTTTTGGAAGTTTTAAAAGGGACTGGAATCCGGTCTGAAACAGTGGGAGCGTTTAAGAAGATTTTATTGACCAATTTAAGTTAAATTTAAGCCTAAAATGCTATGCAGTAATTTTCAAACAAAAATAATTGAAATCTTTGAAATGTACAGGGAGGTCCAACACATTCGATTAACTTTGCTGGACTGGCCAACTTCAGCAGTGACCGCAAGGCACTGGACGAGGAGTTCGGCCAGATTCCGATGATCACTGTTAAGCCAGACGAGCTACCCCCTGGTGTCGAGAGTAAGAATCGCTACGCCAACGTGATCCCATTACCAGAGACTAGGGTAGTACTGCAGACAAAAGAGGGAGCCGACACGACCGATGAGTATATCAATGCCAACTATGTCAAGGTTAGTGCCATTATTTTTAAGAAAACAAAGTTAAAAAAAGATCTTAGGTGGTGTGATTGAGGTGTTTCAAAATTCAGGTCTAGAATGAAATATAATAGTCTAATGCTTTGTGAGAATTATTTTTTGTGGAATAACAATTTTTTAGAAACCGGATATCAATGTTCAAACTTAATAAAACTTCTTATAATCTCATAATATAAGACTGATACCATTCAGGCATACCATGGCAAAGGCCATGCCAGGCAGAGCCTCCCTGGTAGAGGCTTTACCATAGCTTGTAGACTAGGGTGGCTCGTGTTATATACTCAAAATTTTAAATTAATTTTTATATATAATCCATCCTCCCCCCTCCCCTCAAATACACACACTTGAATTAGTAATAAAAGGATTCTAGCAAAATTTTGAGATAATATTTCAAGTGGAAGAATGCTCAAAGGTTATCATATTAAGAGGAAACTCCAAAAATAGAAATATTTTGTGGTAGGTAAAATTATTTGCAACCAGCAGGGATGTCAGTAATTATTGTATTTCCTAATAAAACATTGATAAAGGGTAAAAACTTTGTATAGGATTCTAATAGAAGGAGTAAACATAGATTAATTTTTTAAAGATGACAGCTGCATACTGACAACAAACTGCTTGTTTTATTGTCTGGGTTGGAACCAGAGTTTTATTAGCTTATGCCATTTGCAGATCATCTGCTTTTCTTCTTCATTATTAGTCAAATGCAATTAAAAGCTGAATACAGTAGTTCGATTCCACGGGTTAACATTGTCATTTACTACTTTGAGATTTTTTATGTTATCTCCCTCTAATGCATTATATCTAATTACTACTTCATTAATACCTATATATAGTAAAAAAACTAGCATTTATTTAAAACTTATCAAACAGCTTGAATAATATTTTTAATACACAATCAGCCATAATAGATTGGTTAGTTAAAAGAGTCCCAATTACTTTCCGGCCTGCAGGCCCTTCCTTCATCTTATTACCTTGTTCTTTCTGGATACTTTATTTGTAAATAGACTCAAACCAAATAGTTCGCCTGACAGGTACCAAAGATGAGATTTTAAAGCATTTACACAACCTCCTCTTATTATTCCTAGATATTATCCCTTTTTATCAACAGAAGCCATTACAGTGTATTTTTTATTCAAGTTTTTCAACACAATGTTTTCTAAGTCTCTGTAAACCGACTTTTTGCCAAATTTCAAGTAACCCATCTATAGTGCATTGTATTGAATTTCTCACAGATTTTTTAAGTTTGAAAAAGATAAAATCCGAGAAAAAATTCAGTAACTGATTACATATAGACATTGGTTCTAAGTATCTGGTATGTTAGAAAAACACACTGTTTGCTTTCAAATCAAATCAAATCAAATTCTTTATTGCCTTTATACAAGTTTCACAAGCATGGCATCGTCAAATTAGAACAGGAACAAGAATAAAAATTCAACTTAATACTAAAAAAATATTAAGAACATTTCACAAATATAATATCGACTGTAGGGCATGAGTTATTATATTAAAAAATTTAAAAAAATTAGTTTAAGATTAAAGACTACATAAAAGACAACTTAAAACATGTAGATTCATACATTTTGAGATAGGCTGCAAAATTCAATAAATTCCTTAACCCATTCAAGACATTGGACGGGCAGTTTCCGTCCTTCACTTCGCGCGGCAAAACGACTAAAGACGGGCAGCGCCCGTGCGCTAGACACGACATCGACGTAGTTGAATATATTGCCGATAGATTGCTGAGGCATTCACATTTGCTGTATGTTTTGTTCTCAATATTCTAGTCTATGTTTTTCTTCTTCTTCGTTGCTGAAAAACATCTGATATTGCCTCAAATCATCTTGGCAAAACAGCTTTCTTTCGTTTGTAAACAGTCAAGATGGCGTCTCGCGACCGGAAGGAAGTGTTCGTAAATTCGGATGATTTTGCGGCTTACGTTGCTAATATTTTAGATGAAAGTGGTGATGAGGAAAGTGACAGTGAACAAGATGACATGATACAAGAAAATAATGAAATGTCTGATGGTACAAACGATGACAGCAGTGATAATGAAAGTGACGATAACCCACCGGTAGGCTTTGTGATTTTACGTGGATTGTTGGACGAAATAATGTTAATACAATGCGTTTTACCAGCAATCATGGAATAAATCCTATAATTTTGAGGCAGTTAGAAGAAAACTGCACTGAATCACATGTGTTCAATCACTTCTGTGACGAAACCTTTAGGGTTCAGGTAAACCTTTGGTAGGCCTCCCGCTTGTGGAGAAACACCACTCCTTCAAGGACAGTTTTGGGGGCATTTTATTGAAAAGATACCTCCAACCACCAAAGCCAGGCCCTCAAGAAAATGTAAAGTTTGTGCCTTACAGGGGAAAAGAAGTGAAACAGTGTACCAATGTAAAAATTTTCATGTTCCACTTCATCTGGAAACATGTTTTGAAGTATTTCAGACCCAAACCAGCTTCTAAAGAAGTATAATAAACATTTGTAAATAGTGTAAATATTTATGTATATTTAAAAAAACTAATATTTTGTGTTCATACAATAACAATGAATAACTAAGGTACATTTATAATATTCATAGCATGTTATACAGTAAGTGTTATGCAAAGTGCACCTGTTCTTACACGGAAGCATGGAAAATATCCAGTCCTGTAGTCCAAAAATTTTAGTAATTTATTCAGTCACGAATGGGTTAATGTCATATACACTTAGCTCTATCAACAGTAATTTTAACTTAAATTTAAATTTTTTATCATCTAGACATTTTATTTCATATGGTGACCTATTATAAATTTTCTTACCTAATTCAAATGTCGATTTAATTGTTGTGTGATAATTACATTGCCTAACTCTAAGAAAGTTACTCTGTCTAGTAAAATAATCATGAACTGAGCTGTTAGTAGGAATTAGATCTAAGTTAGCCCTAATATACATTAACAAATTCAACAGATACAACGAAGGGACAATAAGAACACCCAGACTTTTAAATAGAGGCTTACAATGAGTTCTACAGCTAACACCACATATAATTCTTAAAACTCTCTTTTGCAAATTAAAAGCTTTTTTACATTATTATCACAGCCCCAAACAATTATTCCATATGACAAATGGCTTTGAATGTATGCATAATAAACAGACATCAATATATCTAAATTTACAGATAATTTAAGTCTTCTAATCATAAAAGTACATTTAGAAATCTTTTTACAAACATTTACAATGTGAGAGTCCCATTTAAGATTTGATTGCAACAGAACTCCCAAAAATGTAACTTTACTATAACTAACAAAGTTGCTTAAACTAAACTTAATGCTTTGAGTTTTATCCATATTAAGGCAGAGAGCATTAGCTGCAGTCCAGTCCTCAGCTACTGAGTTAAAATGAGACAACAACTGATTAGCCAAATTAAAATTTGAACAACTTATTTGTACTGCTAAATCATCTGCATACATAGAGGATGAGACACAGACATTGCTAAGAGCCGATGGCATGTCATTAATATATACAATAAACATAGTCGGTCCTAGAATTGAACCTTGCGATACACCAGTATGCACTTGTAAATATTGAGAAAAGCAACCATTATGAAACACAGATTGAAACCTTTCAGACAAATATGATTGCATAAGATTAACAGACCTAACATCAAATCCATAAAATTTTAGTTTCTTTAAAAGAATAAGATGATTGATAGTGTCGAAAGCTTTCGACATATCATAAAAGTTACCAACCACACATTTTTTTGCATCTACATTTAATGTACAATCTTTCATAAAATTAATTACAGCCATACTAGTACTCTTACCAGGTCTAAAACCATATTGACTATTAGAAAACAAAAAATTATTCTCAAAAAATTTCATAACTTGATTATTAAGCAAAATCTCAAGAACCTTGGACACAACAGGCACAATCGACACTGGCCGGTAATTAGCAAAGTCACTCTTTAAACCCTTTTTATGCAAAGGAATTACCTTAACTAACTTAAGACACTGTGGGACAATACAACACTCAATACAGAGATTAAACAAATAAGACATTATTTCAGCTATAAAAGATGATGCTAATTTCAAAATATGAGAATTAATATTATAAACATCAAAACATGAACTGCTACTCGATGATAACACTGCACTATGAACCTCTTCAACAGTTACACAACAAAACGAAAAGACTTCTTTTACATTATTATGTTTATTTACACCAGAAAGTTTTAGTTTATTTAAATAGTATGACATATCATGTTTTGCCTGAGGCACATCCTGGGCAATAGACTTAACACTACTAAGAAAAAAATTATTAAAACCAGAACTAGACAAAGTTGAGTCTAACTTATTATCAGAGGGGCATTCATTACCACCTAAACTGTCTTTGACAATAGACCAGATTGCTTTAGGTTTGTTAATAGCGTTCTTAACTTTACTACCATTGAAAGCTAGTTTAGCTTGTCTTACCTCATATTTATATCTACACCTAAGTGCTCTATATGAATCTCTATGAAAATCCAAACCAGTACTTCTAAAAATAGTATAAGTATGCAAGCATTGCTCTTTAAGTAACCTCAGTTGTTCATTGTACCATTTTGGCTTTTTAGGCCTACTTTTACAAGCCCTATTGTATTTAATTGGAAAGGCTATATCAACAATATCTAAAAACATACTAAAAAAAAGATCAAACTTAACTTCTATCGAGGATAAAGTGTACAACATTAGCCAATTAACTTTACTTAATAGTAATCTAAAATATGCACTATTTACATCATCAATTGCTCTGGATATTTTACAATGACTTTCAGACCTACTGTAGTCTTTAGAGCAAGAACCGCAACTATTAACTGAATCAAGTTTACCCTTGAATATCACGCTATGGTGATCAGACAGTACCATCAGTTCCACAAAGGCAGAAATAATCCTATCCGGGTGCATAGATACAGCTATGTTATCAATACAGGTACCAACACTATTACCATATAGGCCAGGTCTAGTTACATCATACACAGAATTCCTCAAATTGAAACTAACAAACAAGTTTTCTAAAACCCTTTTCTGCAAGCTATTACTTAAAAAATCAACATTAAAATGATTACAAACAATAATAGAGGCATTAGTTTTATTTTTACTCACTAAAACATTCAGTACATTATTCAGAGCTTCGGTAAAACTATCAAAATTGTCATGCTCTGGCACTCTATATATTTCTAAACAAATAACATTAACTTCCTCAATGTACACTGCAGCAACTTCACATATTGAGGGTATGGATAGATTCACAAGGTGGGTTAACTCTTTAAACTTCAGATCAGACTTTAGGAAAATTGCCGTGCCTCCACGTTTTGCTAAAGGACGGTGATAGGCACTTGCCAATATATAACCAGGAATACCTAGGGATGTAAGGTTATCTCTGTGCTCCCAGTGTTCACATATACAAATCACATGAGTATCAAATTTGTTAGAAAGAAGAATAATTTCGTCCATTTTTTGGAGAATCCCCTGAACATTCCAATGGACCACTGTAAAGTCTACACATTGAAGTTGAGTTGGTTCCACAATAGGAACATTTAGGTAGCTCGAAGTGACTGGGAATTGTTGTCCAAAAAAGAATCATTGATATTCACAGTAGGCTTAGGCCTATTTCTCGAAGCACGGTATTTTCCAATAATGCAACCTTCGAACCATAAATTGGGATGCATAAGTTCTTCTCCCAAGGCATAAGGAACTCCAATCTTGAAAGAACTATGTGTATTACGTTGATTAACTTGATACGTTAAAGTAATATTTTCGCAGAGTGTAAACCTTATAATGAAATGACTCTAACAAACAACTATTATGTTTTAGCATTTGTTAACTTCCTTGAAGTCCGAGAAAATAATGCGAATTAATAACTCTCCACAAGGAATTATAGGCATTTAAAATAGAAATTGTGAGAAAATTTTTAATTTTTAGACCATAAAAATTTAGCAGTTTTGTTGATTTTAATTTTTGTCATAAAATGCAATCTTTTTAAAAATAAAAATAATTTGGCAAACCGTTGTACGTTATAGGGGCCCAAGAGCCAAGAAAAGTTGTACATTGCCTGCCAGGCTCCTCTGCAGTCTACTATTGAGGATTTCTGGAGGATGGTGTGGCAGCAGCAGACCAAGGTCATTCTCATGCTGACAGCGCTCAATGAGAATGGAGTCGTAAGTCAAAGTTTCCTTGTTCAAACTCATTTTATGTAATTAAATAATACATACGGCATGTGGTACAGAAAGCACAAATTAAAGGTATTTACAATTGTGTGGTTTGTTATTATTTTAAAACTAATCATACACTCTGAACAATTTGTACTAAAATAATATTTATGGTAGGATATAACAGATTACTGAGCTCGATGATGGCGTAAAGTTATGTATTTTGAGTGTTTTGGACCTGACAACAAACAATTCTTTCAACAAAACTGTTTGGTTCCAAAATATTGTTAACATTGATATTGAACCCCTATTTAATTCCCACATGTAGCTTAGAACGGAAGGGTATTCTTAAGCTATAGAGATGTAGAGAATCTTTTCTCCCTAAATTTTTAAAATAAAGCTAAATTGAAGAATAAGGAATTGAAATGATATTGTGTGTGTAATTTTGTTTGATGATAATGTTTACCAAACGAAATGGTCAATGTCCACTTTTGGAAGTAATCTGTAGACACATCCTTTGGTAGCCCTAGCAATTGAACTTCAAAGCATTTATAGATTGTCATCCTGGACCACAAAACCATTGACTGACCATAAAACTGAGTCTCCTAATCTCTCACTTTTCTTGTCTTGCTGCCTGTTATACTTAATCAGTCTTTTTCTGGCTAGCTTTCACATTAGTTTCTTATGTAACAGCAACTTTTGTGCCAGCAAAGAAACATTTTTTACTGTCAACCTTTTATGCACCATGTGCCATATAATAATCCTGGGTGGACTGTTACCAAAAGGTGTAAATACAATAGTTAAACAGTGACATATCTAAAATGTTGTAACAACTGATGTCATTCTATATCATGACTCACTTGCTGCAATGAAGCAGTGGATGGTGTATTAAATTTGTACCGCTTTATTTCAATGAAAATTCAAAAATAGATTTAAATTCAATTTATAATGTGTTTTGCATTTCAGGAGAAATGCGCAGACTACTTGCCGCAGCTGGAGATCACAGATTGCCACAGGCTGTTTGGAGATTTCCAAGTGACATTGAAAAAGCATGAGGTGCGAGAAAAGTACATCATCTCCAGCCTTCAACTCAAGGTAATTAATGTTAAACAAGAATATCGTAAGTTACATTATTAATAGTCTATTTAGTTTAAATGAGTTTTTAAACAATAGATTTAAGTAAATTGATGTATAATAAATTATACAAATCTTATGAACCGCTAAAATCCTACAAAGGTGTCTGTGTTGTTAACTATCTAAGTTGAAAACCCAACCAAATTTTCTTTCTTTATTTATCCACAGTTTTACTAAATTTTTTTCAATGTGGTTTCTATGGATTGGTGTTGTGTTGTTATAGTGAGTTTTAGTTAAATTATTAATTACAGTGCATAAACAATGTTTTAAAACTGTACTGAATTTAAAAACAAAAAGAGAAAAATCTCATAAAAACTAATTATTATTTAGTTGTACATATGTAAGAGAATTTTACAAATATTTTATATCTTAAAACCCTGCGAATTTTTGTTTGGTGATTAAAGGTCCAAGTTATAGTAAAGTAACATAAATAGGCTAAACTTGAAGACAACAGTGATGTGGCTAAAGGGGGAGAATGACGGTAATATAACCTAACCTCAAAAGCCTTAAAAGATCTTGCAAATTTTGTATGTATAACAGCAATTCAACTTGTTTGAAATAGTCAAATCTTTTATTTGAGGTAATTAGGCCTATATAATTGTTGAAATTTAAAGTTGTTATCCTCATCTGTAGTGTGCTCTTCAATCAGGTTTAACCTCTTTCAAAGCCAAGTCCTAGTCAAGACTCTGGAAGAAAATGTTTAGAGAAAACTGTATCAATAAGAAGATACTCGTAAATTTTTTATAAAGAAATCAAATTATCTTGAAATAACGGTTTTATGTGTAGATGTTTCAAAGTTAAAAAGTCAGAATATAGTAAACAGTTTATAATAATCTACTAGCCTAAACCCGCGGCTCCGCTCGCGTGGCAGTAGAGAGGGCTACATCAATCAAGCATCGAAAAGAAATACTAATTTTATTATACGTTTTTCCAATTAATTTATTGCTCTACTAATACATCGTAGCATATCATAAAATCTATTATAAAAGTTTTTTGTTTATTTTAATGCGTTTTGGTAAACAACGTTATTAGTTGTATTATTTGGAGCATAAATATAAAGGTTCTTCGGGTTTCCGACTCTTGAGCAAGCGACGTATAATTGACCGTGCGAGAAACATGAGGGTTCCAGATGGATTCCTGCGACATTAAGTGATTGTCCTTGTGCCTTATTAATCGTCATTGCGAACGCAAGTCGAACGGGGAACTGAAGTCTCTTAAATTCAAATGGCAAGTCGGATGGAATTAAGGGGATGCGAGGGATGAAGTTGTTTACATAGAAACGTCAAAAATATTTATGTTTACTTAGTTACTGTCAAAAATAACAACAATTTTTTGTCGCATTATATATGTTTACAAAGAACAGTTGATTAAAAATTTGAAAAGACTCTTTCACTTAATAACATATGTTTGCTGCAATGCATTTCTTACGGGTATTTCTGTAACCAGTGGGGCGGAATCCTGAATCGGGAAAGGGATAAAAAGTATCCTATAACCTTCTACAGATCAAGACGAACAAATTAAAAAAAAAAATTAGGCGAATCCGTCCAGCCGTTTGTGAGTGATGCTGTTACACACGAACAGTTTCATTTTTATATATATATAGATATCTATATACTCAGAAACTATCTGACTGATCATTATGAAAATTTTTATGTATATGTATTTTACCATGTAGAAGGTTTCTATGCTATGCCCATTGATGGATGTAGATCACCACCAGGCAGCGCTGCAAAATATAAAAGTTATCAAAGCGCCTGCCCACCATAAACTGCAATTACGAGACAGTTACATATATTAAATAAACAAACATTATTTGAAGGCAGTAAGTTTTGATGTATATTTCTCTTTAAAATAAATTTCTGGTTGAGCTTAAAGCTTGAGCATTAGACCACTTTATAATAAAGTACATGTACAAGTACAATGGCTATACACATACACTTTTGACAGATTGTCTTGATCGTGGCAACAAGGTAAACTCTACACCGGAATTGGAAATATAATTTTCTTGAACCAGAAGTGCTCATACAGGAGAAAAGCTTACGAAAAGCATGCAAAGCCATGGAAAACAGCTAGTAAGAAATAAAAATGTTTGAAAACAATAATAGAAAGTTGTTTTAAATCTTTACAACATTTTTGACAGTTTGTTCATCTTAATTTTATGTTTATGAAGAAATTTAAGAACACTTTTTAAGAATTTGTTATTGTGTGGTTAGCCAATCATTCTATAAAAATCCATTAGTAATATTGTAAGCCTGACTGACACAAAAAATATTTAAGTGAATAATTTTTTTCTAGATTGTATGTGGGTTTACTATATGCTTTTTCATAAAAATTCTGATAAAGGAGAAACTGGCCATGCACACTCAGACCCCTCCAGGCTATTGTTTGTTTATACAGCCAGATGAAAAGTAAAAGTGGCAGAGATTGTTTGTAGTGTTAATTGGGCAGAAAAGGAGGTGGTTAGAGAATTTTAATAATTAAATAGATAGAATAAGAAATATTAACTCAGATGATTAATAGCGTATGAGCATATGCAGTAACAAGCTGGTGTAAAATTACTCATCAAGCTTCCTAAGGAAATTAAGCAAACAACAATTCAAAATCAATTTAAAACAACAAAAGGACTTTCTAGCATCCAAATCGCTTTAGTCAATTGACTAGAATTTTGTCAAGCCTCTGGGAAAACTAAATTTTACTTAGCTTCCCCATGATATCAATTTAAATATCCTGTACAGTGTTTATATTCTAGGCAGACTATAACCTTATGAATAATTTGATGTATGCAATGCAATTTTTACAGTTTTGACTACAATACAGATAATTTAATTTGGTTTAGATTTGCTCTAGGAATTTAATCATTTAACAACTACTGTCAAGTCTCTCAAATTGTTGTCCACCATAAGATAACAATTTTAAGATTTGGGTAGTTTTGAGCTGAGCTGAGTTATAATTTGTGCTCATACTCTTATATTTGTACTGACCAAAGAGACGTTGTTTCAGAACCTAGAGACCAACCTGTGGCGAGAGGTAACACACTTGTGGTACTCAAGCTGGCCTCCGCAGGGGGTGCCAGATGACGGCAGTGCAATGATCGCTTTCCTGATTGAGGCTCGCTCGTACATGCGCGGTGCCCAGGGTCCCACCGTGGTACACTGCAGCCCAGGTACCGGCAGGACCGGTACAGTCATCGCCATCGATCTCTGTATTCGCGACTTTGAGACCATTCGCACTGTTGACATCCCCAAGACTGTCTACTCCTTGAGGAGGGACCGGGCAGGATCGGTGCAGACCAAGGACCAGTATGCGTTCATATACCAGGTGAGCTTGGATAATGATTGCAAATTGAATGGAAATTAAGAAGACCTCAAAACTCTTGAGTAGTAAAAATAAACTTGAAACCTCTTTTGAAATCTGTCTATTATATAAATGTTTTCGTAGTGTTAGTTGCGTATTTTATTCTCAGATTTGTAAAACATATATTTTTTTAATATATTTTTAAAATGATTCCTTTATTTTAAATAATCTAAAACTTATTTTTTATAATAATTTGATAAATGCAACTAAGAATTAACTTCTGAGATTGTTTGTTCCTTACCATTGAATGGCAAACTTCAATTTCTCTAACAACACACATAACTTAATTAAAAGAAATTAACATAACTATTTTCGATAAATATTCTTTGTTATTGTAATTATTAACACATTGGAGTCTGGCTCGCTATTTGCTGTTTTAATAGCCTGGTCTGCACAAATTATTGGGTTTTCAGATTTTTTCTTTAGAAAACTGTTAAATATTATATATATGATATTATATTTTCTTGAAAGTTCTATCTTTCCTCTTTAAATTGATATGTAAAACTTTATTCCTATAAAATGTAATACATTTTTTTTAAAATTTCAAAACTTACATTTTTTGAAGAAAAATAAAAACTCCTGCATGTCTTGTATTACTTGAAAATTAACTTTTGAATAAATAATATAAGTAATTTCAATTTTTTTTAAAGGCATTTACTATATACATATTTACAAATAATTATTTTATTTGCCAAAAAAATTCCAAATGCTAAAAAAATTATTGTTGTCGTAGACAGACTGACGACGCGCCAGGCCACGTCAGTCGATAAACAAAAGCCTCAAGCGGGTATGACGTAGTAGCGCCTAGCGGAATTTTTCTGAACTAACCAACAAAGCTGGCTTTTTAATGCAGCAGACGGCACTCGAATATCACTCGGGCAACTCCGTATATCAATCGGCAAAGCTGTGCTCGAGTCATGCTCGAGCGCCGGCCGGGTGATTAAACAACGGCGCTCGAGTCTGGCTCGAGCGTAGACTCGAATGTGTTAAAGTTCAAGTTTTAGAAAGACTACTTGAATAAGATTGATGATTGATTTTACAGGTGCTGAATCTCTATGCAACAAAACTGACTGGGGGTGCTCTGGACTCTATCTAGAAATGTATAACATCCTTTTTATCATCTGCCATCACGTTTATTGATTTGGTTAAATTGGCTGGAGTTTAATGGATACAGAACATTTTATGTATGATAATTTTTTTACACTTACATGATACTCTAAGATAATTTTCAAATTTCATCATATTTGTTTTTATTTATCACCTAACCATGATAAACAGACCATGATTAATTTGGTTGTAATAAACCAATGTTACAACACAACTTCTTCAATACTGGTTTATTAATACACTAAGGTTTGTTTGAGATTTGACATAAATTCGAAAAATAATTTCAATTAAAACATTATCCATTTTCTTTCATCCAATATGGTTAGGTGATGAAATACTAAATGAAGTAGATATAATCATAAAAACAAAAAATGTAAAACTACTTTGAAAAATTCTAGTGAAAATATTTGATACAGTCAACCAAACTTAGTACATTAATAAATCGACACTGAAAAGGAGAATACAAAAATGATCATTAAACATATTATTGGATTTGACACAGTATAGTAATCAATATACTAAGTTAAAACTAAATACAACAAGAAAAATCTCAACGTATTCCAATAATTTTGTTATTTTAGTTTTTAAAACCCCTGAAATAACAATCCCATTACTTAATGCCCCAGTGTTTAAAATTTGTTATGCTAGTTTTTACTATTTAAAACACATATGCTGAATAAAAACTCATTTTATTTAGATAGTTATAAGTTGAACAATATACGCTCTCTATTTACCATCCATATACTTATTATACAATACAAAACATATTAGTGATAACTGTTGGATGTTACAAAATATATTGGTGTTACATGTTAACAATATTTTTTTTTAAGAAATTATACATTTCCACTCATAGCAACACTGATTTAGAATTGTTGTACATTGTTTTTTTTATAAATTTGTCTGATATAGAATTATATTGACATAATGACCGATTAAAAATTACTCTAACTCGTTTGTGTGGTAATCTTGAAATAGCAAACTTGTTTTTCAAGAACTGAAATACCAATATTTATTTAGAGTACTGAAATTTTCAGAATTGGCCTATATTTTTTTATAATAACAATTTACACTTTAAAACGATTATTTTATTTTGTATGAACAATTTTGCAATACACAAATGCAGTCAAGTTCCTACTGTAATGTTTTATTAAAACAATATATGTTCATGTTAGGCAATAAATTTTGTATAATATTTACAACTACTTAGTTATCATACAATGGTATCTTTTAATTTAATTATTTTGTAGAAGTAGTAAATGAGGAAAGGAGGTGACACATTAAACACTGGTTAAACGTTATGGATTTTTTCATTAATAAGTTATATTTTTAAATAACAGTTGTTTCGACTACTTTTAGTTTTATAACATATATTTCTGATGTATTACTCTTAAAGTTTCAAAATATTACAAGTTATTAGTTAAAGTTTCATATTATAAATTATTTAATGGAAAGTATGATAAAAATACCAGTATTTTAAGTGTATTGACTATTTGGTTCGTTGTACTTTGTGCATATTTTAACTAGTAGTTGCTGTATATATCTGAATATACTATCTATTTTTGTTAATTTTAATAGTCTATACCTATGTAAATTATGATATGTGATATTATTGTTTTTGTTTTCGATGTTTATATTTCTTGTTGCACTTTGTATATCATAATAGTATACATTCGGTGTATTTAATGTTAAGAAAATGAAATAAATGAAAACATTCTTTTATTGGTTGATTTATTGTGTGATAACTCACCCATTTCATAAATCTATTTACAACACTGTCTCTCTTATTCTCTTTGTTGTTAATTAAGTGAAGTCTTGGTTGTACATGTGATTGGTCCTAACTTTTTAGCACTTTGAGTCACATGTACTAATTACATTAGCGCAGCTATTTCAGTGGGAATAGGGGAGTGCTGAAGAAGACACGTTAAAGAGGATTGCCTGAAGAAAAAATTGGATAGGTGAGAGTGAAAATTGCTAATTTTTTATGATTAATGTAAAACATGGGATTTTCAACCAATTGTAGAAAAACGAGGTAGGGAAAAAGAAGAGTCTTTACACTAAAGAAGGGAAGAAGAAATAGTATATGTAACGAAACAGTACTAAGATAAGAAATTTAATTCCAATATAGTGGAATCTTGATAATTCGAGATTATTATTAAATGATGATATCCAACATTGTAATTACATCACTTTTATTACATTTTCAGCCGGTCTGCAATGCTTACAATTGGTGGGATTGCATCGCAATTTTTGTTACACATTGTTAGGAACATGTGTTGGGTAATTTCCTACATAATAATCTATAAGGAAAATGAGGAAAATCAGATCTTTCATTAAGAGACCAGCTGTAGTCTACTTGATGTTGGGCCTAGGGCTAGGCTATGATCACTGTTTTGTCTGTCACGTTTTCCAGTGTAACAAGAACATCATCATCACCACTGTTCAAAGAACGTCAACACCATTATTTCGAATATTTTCATAGATATTACATAGATTGTCATTATGTAACTCAGTAATAACTTCCAAATCAGCAAAAAAAGGCGTACTTGGTAACAACATATTGAGTAATTGATGTAAATGCATCTGAAATAGGTTAGTACACTGACTACAACGACAAATATCCCTTCTGGCTCAGTCAGAAGAAAAGTTGGCTGTCATCTCTAAATGTCAAACTGAAAATGCATTTTGAGTTTAGATGTTTAGTTTCCTCAACACTGGTGGGACAATAACTCTCAATGTTGGCATGTGTGTCAGGGGAATGCGAGGTGGATCGGCTCCCGGTATGGACGGCCTCCCCGTAGCCCTGCTCAAGCAACAAATTAGTAAGCTGGGGTCCCCTCTAAAACATATAATAAATCTCAGTATATCTTCAGGTGTTTATCCAGAATTATTTAAATCTGCAAAAGTAATCCCAATTTGTAAAAACAATAGTAAATCAGACATGCACAATTATAGGCCAACATCATTGCTAAGTGTGTTAAGTAAAGTACTAGAGAAGTGTGTAAAATCTCAATTACAGAAATACCTCAAAGATAATAATATTCTGTCAGAGTCCCAATACGGCTTTTGCAAACACAAAAATACTTCAGACTCTCTATTCGCAATTAATAAATGTATAACAGATGCCTTAAATAATAATAATAAAGTGCTACTTCTTTTCATTGATCTGGCAAAAGCTTTTGATGGTATAAACAGAAACCTGCTTTTTCGAAAATTAGAATGTGTTGGAGTTCGCGGATTAGAGCTGAACTGGTTCAGAAGCTATTTGAGCGGACGTACGCAAACAGTCTCTATAAACAATCATTTAAGTGACACAATGAGTGTTGATTACGGTGTAGTCCAAGGTAACACTCTTGGTCCACTTCTATTCTTAATTTATATAAATAATATTGTAAAACTCGAGATTACTGGTAGGATATTTCTGTTTGCAGATGACACTGCAATATTGTATGAGCGGGGATCGTGGGAGGAGGTCTACCGTGTTGCTGCGGGAGAATTGGCGTTAGTAAAACGGTGGTCTGATGAAAATATTCTAACCATGAATGTTTCAAAAACTAAATGTATGCCAGTCTCATTGCGTAGCGCGGGCGAGCCGCCTGTGGACATGGGATTGGTACTCCACTCTTGCGGTGACACGAACAGTGGCTCCTGTGATTGTCGGGTGTTACAGAGGGTGAACCAGTACAAGTACCTGGGAGTCATCATGGATTCAAAATTAAAATGGGAACCACACATTCACATGTTAAAATCTAAACTAAGGAAAATGATTTACGTTTTTCATCAATTAACTGAAATATTAAATCCCAATGAAATTAAAACTATTTATTACGCCTATGCACAATCAATTTTACAATATGGTATTATAGTATCGGGAGGGGCTTACAGGTCTATTTTATATCCGTTAATGACTGTTCAAAATTTAGTTATTAAGGCAGCGTTCAAAAAACACAACAGGTACCCGACTATCTTGCTCTATACAGAGACACAATTGTTATCAATTCGGCAGCTATATATTAAAAGCTTACTGGTCTTCGCGAGGAGCCATAGGCAGGAGATCGTCACCCCTGTCACACATAGATATTTTATAAGGAATGCTGTTAGCGTGGGCCTGCAGGTTCCCCGAGTAGTAAAATCGTATAATTACACCAATCCTTATTACATTGCAAATTTCCTACTCAGAAATATTCCGCAACACATAAGGGACCTGCAGGTCCCGCTGTCCGCATACAAAAACCTTATCTCTGTCTGGCTGTTGGAGGTCAGCGCTGAACACGTTGAGTCGCTGCTCTCATCTATATACTAGACTAAAATATATGATCACGTTTATTTACTGGACTAACTTACTTTATTACAGGCAACAAACTTTTTTCCACTATTGTTGCGATGGCCGTCTTAAGCCGTTTCATTTTGAACACCTCTAATAACCCAAATTTAACCTAAATATCGTTAGTAATTAATTTTGTTCAATTTAATTATTTACACTATAGCAAATAACATACCTTATTTTTATATGATCTTTTGACGTGACAACGTCTTAAATTAGGTTGCGGCTCGGAGTCACTCATGAAAAAGTGTAACGCCCGGTAACGTTACGATGCCCGTCCAGTGGGTCCGCCGTACGGGTTCCGCACGGGATAAAGCAGATAACTGTGGGTCCGCCGCACGGGATAAAGCAGATAACTATGTTTATTCGTGAAAATGTGGAGTGCTTAGATTCATCATTTACAACAACTACAACAATAAAGGTAAATAATTGTACACTGATATTTCATTATCGTAAACTATGATTGATTGATTAATTGTTAGATTGACACAAAAGTTGAGAAACTGAGTTTATAGGTTATGTCATACTATTGACAAATGTTGATAGTGTTAAGTAAATTATTAGTTTAAATCACTCTGCAATCAATCGTAATTCAGTCGATTGAGAAGAAACAGCGCGTATTGCTAGTCAAACATTTAAAATAACAAATTATAACCTCTAACCTGTCATAACAGTGCGACCAAACAAACGAACTAAACCGACCAATCACCACGCGCGGAGTTAGAATTTAACTGTGTTTAGCAAGAATTTCAAATTCCAATTTTAGTAAATGTTTTATTCAACTTTACCATTTACAATAACAAATTTTAATTAATTTCAAATTATGTACAATGTTTTAGTAAACAAAATATATTTCTATAGTTAAAATTTGTGCAATTCTTATTTTTATTCAATTCCTTGTTCCTATTGTGCAATTTAATAATATTCATATCAATAAATATTCTACCGAGAAAAAGACGTTGTCACGTAAAATCTTCGCCCGTAAAACCGACTTTACAGGCAACCATAATTTTTTTTATATCAAATAATTAGACTATTGGGTATTGTGGCATAATATTAATGTTGTCTGTGGCCTACAAAATACACAGATTATTTTATATTTCATATTTAATAATTGTTTTAAAAATAGATATAAAATAGTTTATTATTAATAATGATAACTATTATGATACCGCTGTGCACAGCAACTAGAAACTGACTCGTCACCACGCACAAGCCTCTATGGTCCATGTGGGACTAATTTCATTCATATTATGTGTACTATGCTTATTTGCAAATTTTGAAATAAATTTGATTTTGATTTGATTTGATAATATAATTGTAACATTTTCAAACATTTAGTAACTCCATAATCTTGAAACCTTGCAAGACAAAAATATTTATTAGCATCTACATTTCTTTGTCTTTGGACATGATTTAGTAACAATTAATCCAGAATCAAGTTTGTAAACATATTCACTTATTGACATAAACAGTTCAATTTTCTATAACTTTAAACAACCAACATGTTAAAACCATAAGAGTTATCAAAAAATAAGTGGGAATTGATGATACAAAATGTATTAATCCAAACAGACTTGTGCCTAACCTTATAATGTATTTTACTGAATTCTCGCAAGACTTGCAGCATTTCCCGGGTGTATTGTATTTTGGTGATTATCCTTCTACTGCTCAGCGTCACTGGTTTGCCTGCATCGCTTTGTGACTGTAGCACGAGGCAGTAAACCTTTAACTAAACCAACCGGTACGGAGCTAAATACGCTTAGACACATCAAAGAGTGAAACCTTTTTCTGAGCTGTCAGTAAGTAAACAGAGTATTTTTAGCTCTAGTTGTGCTACAGTGGATCGTGGTAAAACCTGAAATGGAACAATATTGGTAAAAATCCCTTGATAACAACCCCATTCTTTTTACAAGCTACGCCTTATTGTAGGTTAAAACAAATAAAACAGTATCTGCATTTTACAAATGATAATGAGTACAACTCCAGAACCCACCCAAACCCCAAGATAAATAGAATTTGGCCGGTTTTGGAGAAACTAAGAGCATTCAGGCTATTGCCGCTTGTACAAGTTTTATGAATGTTAAAAGTTGTTTGAAAGGTACTTGGTCTTCCTGTCATATGTTAGTTTGCTTATTTAAAACAGAATGGCCACATACAAATAATTTAATTGTAAGACCCTGGTTTGAGTCCTGGCAGAGCAAGTAATTTTGTGATTAAATTTTTATTGAAAATTATACAGGGTTTTCCACAAGTAACCTGACATACTTCTCAGGTGGTTTCCTCTCATCAAAATAATAAAAAAAAGTTCATATAAACATATGTCCGGAAATCCTTTGTTAGCAAGCTATGTATGGCTAGTGAAAGATTTCGCCCGATTTTCCAGGAAAGGACGGAAATAAAGTGAAACTGATGTTTCTATGGCATAAAGACAGTTGTTAAATTTATTGGATTTTATGTGAAATGAACTGAAAAATTGAATAAAATACATCCCAGCTCTGTAAAGACCACCCATTTCTGAAATATTAGAAAAATATGTAAAATTCAGTCTTGAAAAACATGCTTTGTTTAGATTTGAAGTACATTAACTTCTTCATGAAATGGGTAGCCGGGAGCGCCAAACATGTCACAATTGAAAGATATCACTTGTTTGTTGCTCCTGGCTTGTGAAAGTGGATCTTTAAAGAGGTCATGCTTGTTTATTCATTGACGGATTTTGTTGAAACAAGTAACATTGGAATTATTATAAAATTTTCAAAATAGTCACTTTTCGTGATGCAAGACAGTATAACCAGCTTCACTTTCCTATGGAAAAGCTGGCAATTGGTGGAAAAGGTTTTCCTACTTTGCACTGAATTGGTACAATGTCTTCCTCTGCGATCTAAAAGAGCTTAAAAGCGACACTTTTAATTTAAAGCTTAAAGAAAATTTATGTAGCCCTATATAGACTTTACAGTTGCTTTAAGTGTTTATAATTCTTGACTCTCTTAGGTATAGTATTTTAAAGCATTATTAGATACATTTATTTACAGAGTTGTGAGAGACACTTAATAATAAAAGGTATTTTGAATTGGATTGAATTCTCGAAATGTTTTGTGAATAATAGACATAAAAAAGACGTAAAAGAAAGTTTTACAGCTCTCAGTAGACAGCATTGAAATTTTACCTACTGAGGAATAGGCTAGAATGAAACTCAGCCAAATCTCATGGCTAGATTCTTAGAATTTGGCCTTGTCTATATTGAAATAAGGTTTCATGAAAAATATACTGTCTACACATACAACTATTTTTGAGACTTCCTGCTGACAACAGGCTATGTGAATGCTGAGCCAAATTCCATAGAAAACCTGCACCCTCATTCAACTTGATGTAACCTATAATATTTGAAGCGAAATTTCAAGTCTATAAGTCTGTTCTTTCTTGAGAGATCGTGCAGACAGATAAACAGAAATTAAATTCTTATGATGGTTTTACAATCTGTTTCATTTTTGAAAATTAGGATTTAAAATCAAAAGTAGGTATACTATTATGAAATATTTCCTACTATATCAGCCATAGTATTATATCATAATAACATAAAATGTTCATACAATATATGGGTTGAAAACACAATACTCGTAACAGGAAACTGATACAATGTTTGATTAGATGATTCATTGAATTAATTGGCTAATATTGCTAACAATTGTTAAAATTTGGCTCTACATAGTAAAAGAAATATGTCTATATTAAATTTTAACTTCTTGCATCAAATTATATGATAGTTACCATACTATTCATAGAAGTATAATACATAAATAACCACATCCATATATATATATGCAATTTTAAATTATTACGAAAACTTTGTTTTGAAATGAGTAACGGTGGAAACCAAAATAGTTTAACTGAACTCCAAAACCAAATTCACTTCAATACATTATTTCAAAAGTTGAAATTTGTAAACAAACTGTAACTTTAATACACAATCAAAGAACTGAGATTGTCAAGTCATACTAAATGCCAGAATGCTTGAGAAGAAAAAGACTACTACATCTAATACACTTAGCCACAAATGACTGCAAATCCGCACATTTATCCCAGACTATCTACAGCTCAGGACGATTATAAGTTTTTAGGGAGTAGTAACAACTTCCGGCTGAACCAGCCAAACCTTGTATGCAGGATATGTTCAGGTAAGAACGTAACCGGGAAAAAGTTTTGAGGAGGGTTCAGACAACAGATATTTTCTCAGAGTGGACGGAGAATAAAGCTCCATTTTGTTCCTTAAAAAGTTCTTGACATGTTTCTTTGTTAAGAATCTTTCAACAGTACATGTCAATAATACCGAATTATTTAAATAATAATAACTATTTACTAAAAAAGTAGTTGAAAAAATTGAAAATTTGGGGGGGTCCGGACTCCTTGGATCCCCTTGCTGGCTACGTCCTTGTGTTCAGGTAGACTTGACACTACTTGTTAGTTGCACTTGTTACCCTGAATAAAATATTCGTATATAACAACATTAAGTTGTGTCATCAATGTCAATATTAAATATAATTTTATTAACAAGATGTGCTTTCTAATATTTTAATATTAAAAAATAAATAAAATAAAATATAACTGAGTATAACCTTGCAGACATCCAAATAATAGAAATAAAAAATGTTTAAAATTATAAAATGTTAATATTATATTACATAAATTCATCCACCAAGCAGAATTCTCTGAAACATTTTTAAAGTTTTCTTTTGAATGATTTGTTATTGGTTTATAATTTAATACATTCTGGGAGTTTGTTTAAAATCTAACTGCTTGAGAGAAGGTTTCTAAATAAAATTATTTTCTTTTGCTCAGGTCTAGAGATTTAACTATATCAAGTGTCATGTCTTGGTAGTTCCCTCCCTCAAATGATTTAAATTTAAATTTGGAATACATTATTGTTTCTAAAATATATAGACAAGGAAAGGTAAGAAGTTCTAATTCTTTGAAAGCAGATTTATATGACTCTTTCAACTGTAGTTTTTTTAATGATTCATATGGACTTTTTTGCAAGACAAACAGTCTCTATACCTCATTTACATTACAATATCCCCAAATAGCAGTATTGTATGATAAATGAGGATATTAGACCAATTTTAATACAGTTGCGCAACATTCACTTAGATTTCTCAATGTATGTATGCCAGAAGAAACTTTTAAATAAACATTATTGATGTGTTCCTTAAAATTGAATTTGGCATCAATCTATATTCATAAGAATTTTGTACAATTTACTTCCTCAATTATTGTTTTATCAATCGTAACATTAAAATTAGTCTCATTAACAGGAACATAGCAACTAGAACATTTTATGAAATTAGATTTTAGTATATTAGTTTTTAGTCAATACTAAAGAAAAATTGTGTATATGAGTTGATAAAAGTTTTCAGTTTTAAATCACTCTGTGATGTTTCACTAAAGCAAAGAGTCATATCATCTGCATATTGAATTAAATTTTCAAATGTTAAAGATGAATTGAAATTATTTACGTATAATAGAAATAGTAGATGACTAAAATTTGAACCCTGAGGGGCACTAAATACTAATTTAACTGGAAGTGTTAACTTTCCATCAATTTCTACTTGTTGAGTTCCATTAGCCAGGTATGATTCTTGCCACTTCTGTGGCACTCCACAAATACTGTAGCTTTAAAATAATTAAAGTAAAAGGAATATTCCTTAAAAGGAATCCTTGAAATATTTTATATTATTCTAGATATTCCAACAATTCATTATAAAAGTTAAAAATAAAAATTGTACTAAATACAGGTACTTAAATTTGGCTATTGCCGTTTATACAAATTTAATAAATGTAAATTTATTTAATAAAAGTTGTTTTACAGGTATTTAGTCTTCCGATCAAATGTTAGTTTGGTTATTTAAACGCATATGTGACAGATAAGACCAAATACAAAATAATTGAATTGTAAAAAGTAAGGGCTCTGTAGTGTAATGGTAGGACATTCACCCGGCAAGTGAGAGATCCGGGTTCGAGTCCCAACGGAGCAAGTACTTTTTGTGATTCAATGTTTATTGAAATTAAATACAGGTAAAATAGAAATGGGACAATAGTTAGTAGCTTCCATCGGATTTTCCTTTTTGAATATTGGAATAAATTTAAGTATTTTAGGAATCCAGGGGAAACTCCTGTTTGAAAAGAAATATATATTAATTTAGTTAAGGGTTCAATAATATGTCTCAAGCATTCTTTAATCAGCTACATTGAAATCCCATCAGTATCTGCTGATGTTTTCGAATATAACCTTTGAATAGTTGAGGACAATTCTGATGGTGTCACCAGTAGTAGTAGTCCAAGATCCCAGGCCCCCCAGACCTTACTTATTTTCTAACTCCCACAATTATGAGAAATATGTGGGGTAATGTATGCTTAAGCACCTATGCATACCGCTAGCTTCATTAGCCGGCCCGTTTATAAGTTATATGTAAGAAAGGTACATAAAAATAAAGCGTACCTTACTTAAATTCTAACAGCTGGTTTTTTGGATATGTTTCACAAAATATTGTAAGAAATCATAATCCAATATTGCCAGACACCTCTTGTGGGCGGTAACTCCCGCCAGAACGCTTTAAATTTGCATAAAAAAATTACTGCACTTTACTTGTATTCTAACTTCCAATTTTTATATATAACATTCATGTGGCTATTTTATATACCTTTTGTAGGCAGCCAGACCAACCCCATGGGCCAATCATCCCCCCAGGACGCATTAAAGCTATCCTGTAAGTGTAAGCGCGACAGCATTATCTATGCTCTTGAGTGCGAGTGAGATGTACTCTGTAGATTGCTTTCTCACTCTTAAATACATGGTCAATTGTTTTGTGTCAAAAAAACATATGCTACAAGCATGTGTATACAAATAATTGAAGTAATTTAAATTAAAAGGAAATATTTCAAACAACAATTGACCAATTTAATTACTATGGTAATACAGATTTAAAAGTTTATTCTAAATTTAAAAGTGAGACAAACACTATTAAATTTTGTGTTCTCCTTCAAGCTGTAATAAGAAAACCCAGCCAAGCTTCAGTATTTGTTACACATTGTATGGAAGGATCAGGAGGTCAGCTACGGTGACGGTATAGACGAGAAGAACAGTTTTTCCCCACCTGTGGGCTTAGAAGATTGGCCACCTCTAGTTCCTAGTGAGCAGAGGTGATATTATGGTACCACGTTTGCAGAACGAGTTTAATGTTGGTTTATCAATTCCGGCTGGAAACAATACCAAATCATGGGGTCACCAAACACATTATAATTGTAATAACATCAAGGTAAGAAATACATAAAAAATTCTTGATCATTATGTCTGGACACCTTGAAAACCCAGCCGAGCTTCAGTATTTGTTACACATTGTATGGAAGGATGGTCAACTACAGTGACGGGTATAGACGAGAAGAACAGTTTTTCCCCACCTGTGGGCGTAGAAGATTGGCCACCTCTAGTTCCTAGTGAGCAGAGGTGATATTATGGTACCCACGTTGGCAGAACGTTTAATGTTGGTTTAATAATTCCGGCTGGAAACAATACCAAATCATGGGTGACCATAAATCAGAATTCATTTGTACTCTTTGAAATTATGAAATCAGCCAAAGACTCAAACAGCACATCTAGAGATGATGTGGGAGATGTGCGAAAAGTTTTAAGAAAACTGCAGTCAAATACTCAAGAGCCCTCCATTTATTTCGATTGTATGCACCCTGCACAGCTAGATGTCAAAATTGACTGTCTACGAGCTGTCTCAATCTTGGATGTGACGCAAGACTGAGGGGTGGCGGGGGGTCCATTTTGTTTGAATTGTAAAAAACTATGTATGAAATATACTTTACCAATAATACGAATAGTATTTTTTATGGTTATGTTCCCAAACTAGAATCATGCATCATAAAAACCTTTGTTACATTTACAGTATTGGTTTATTTGGCAGCAAATATAATTTAATGAATTAAACTGAAAGGGATGGGATTGAACAGAAAGACCATTTAAACTATTCTTTATTTCGTTTTGTTACAAAAAATAACTTCTAGATTTGTATTAAACACTTTGCGCTAGATATTCAGTATAAGACAACACTAAATAAACTGATTAAAACTTATTGCTCTCGTACAAGTTCACAAGTTATATTTATGTTTCGTTTAATGTATTACAGGATTATAACTCTGAAGAATAAAATTAAAAAGAGGATTATCTAAACAACAAAACAAAAATTCGGAAAACCTAGGTACTTTGGGATTATACCAACCACACTCGCATGAAGAACACAAACATATAAAAACCCCCGACTTTGACCTCTGTCTGAGGGTGGGGAGGGGTTTGCGATAAGACAATTCCTGTTTTATATTGACGAAATATTGTTCTACGCTAATCTAGCAATCAGTAGAAGCAAAAATGTCAAATAACGATTCATGTCTGGGTGTGGTCGGTATAATCCCAAAGTACCGCCTTCTATTTCATGCATTGTCATGAATATTTGTCTTTCCCTCACCAAACTGCCTAACCCACATCGCACCATTCCATCGCCATTGCCTTTGTACTTTCATTGTAAATTCTCCCTAATCTATCAATGGATTTTGATTGCCTTGACAGGACTTTGCTGTCCAAAACATGAACAAATCTCACAGTCTGCAGGATAGTCTATTTGTTTTGATTTTAAACACCTTCAATGCGACACTGGTCGAGGGACTGGCTTTACGACAGCCGGAATAGCATCAGTGTGTCGACTGCAGTCAATGCGTTAAATTTGCACAGCAAACAAAAAACACAAGACTACTCAACTTTAATGACATCAGTGCGGAGTAGATAAACTAAAGATGAACTAAAAAAAGTGATTATCGTATTAAGTTTCAAGATAGCGGGCAGTTTAAATATTTCATGCTTAGTAATGTAAAAACTAATAATATACTGACAAAAATATTAATGCACGATACTGAGTCATCCACCTATGTCCAGGGCCAGAGTGTCGATGGTGCCTGGGGCAAGCAAGCCTTCCTTCTATTCGCTTATGCTCCACCTGTTCTATATGTAAGAAGTACTGATTAAGCATTCTTTTGTTGCTAGTTTCCAACAACAATGAGTGTTGTGTGTGTTGTGTTGCAGATCTTAGTCCAGTCATCTTTAATATTCAAACTAATGTTTGAAACAGAGCTCCGGGTAACAGAGATTTTGATATCGATATTATAAAAGAAAGGTCCTTTTTGGAGCTAAAAGTGTTCTTTGATTACGAGGTAACTGTAATTATATAGGTTTCGGTACTTTGGGATTATACTGACCACACCCAGACATGAATCGTTGACATTTTTCTTCTACTAGATTAGCGTTAGAACAATATTTCGTCAATATAAAACAGGAATTGTCTTATCGCAACTTTTTACTTCCGTGTTTTACCCGTACATTTCTCCAAATACAAAATTCAATAGATAAAAACAAACATTTATCTAACAAAACTAAACTCTTTATTGAAAAAAACACTCAAAACTTCTTTTTATTCTTGATCACACTCCCGCCACCCAAAATGCGAGTGCATCCGGGCCATCAGCGCGGGCTTCGGCAGCACTTCCGAAGCCGGCGCTTATGTCAACGAAAGAAAAACATCCCTCGAGATAGTACCTATCAGTAAAATATCAAATTCTAGAGGGGCTGATCAGAAATATAAATTAAATTGTAATGGAAAGGCAATTATGTACCGTTGCAACAAACTTAAATAATCATGTGATGCCGCGCGGCCTGTCGTAATCGGGATTCTCGAGAAAGATAAGATAACATCGACAACAATACCGATCACAATACCTGGAAATGCTCGTAAGTTTGTTAATTTTGTAATTAAAGAGTTTTTTCGTTCTATCATGTTTGTTTCTATAAATTTATATTTTTGTGTTCTTTCATACTCGTGTGGTCGGTATAATCCCAAAGTACCTAGAAGTCATTTCTATTGTGAATAGTGATTATGAAAGTGGATGAGACAATAAAGAAGAACATACAATTCACATTAGCAGTAATTAGGTTCCAAGTAATATTTTCATGAGGTTGTAACTAACAGCTTAGTTAAGCTATCAGATACATTTGAAAACACTTAAAGGCTAATTGAACAGTTACTTCGGGAATAGTTCACTTACCTGTTCTACAACTCAGACCTGCTATCTTCAGACAACCCCTAGTTATGTACATGTAATGAGAGCTTGGCCTTAAGGACTTTGGAAATGTGATGACGATTACACAAAACTCAGTTCAAAAATTATTGTCTACACTGACTGAATATGTCTTTACGGGTACAATATAAACTGGTCATTTATCAATATCGTACTGTAAGGTACGATTTTTTCGTGAAAAATGTCAAACTATCTAACAAAATGTTATATTATAGATATAGCCTCGAAAAGTGTTTAATATAACTAATAAGAATATACCTGTGAACACGTTTTTAAAGTTTGTATTGGTACAATGTACAGTTTGGATTCGAAAAAATTCATCTTCAGGTACTTGTAGACGTTAAGGTAAATATAAATGAAGTATATAAATAATCAAACCAAATTATCATATGTTTTAAGTACCTTGGTGGCTAAATTTTGTATTTCATTTATATACGTCATCAATTTATATCTTTTAAATTTCTATCGAATAATAAATCTTTTTGTTATAAGAAATATTTGTCATTTAATAATACATTAGCATTAATCTTGGCTCTTTTGTAAATTACAAAAAGTTCTAAATTGACAATAGGTGAATTTTTGCATGTGTGTAATTTTCAAGATTGTTTTCGATAATTGTGTATGTATGGCTCCTGTTATTCAAAAACATCATATGCTACAAGCATGTGTATACACACAAAAAATTGACCATGAGTTTAAGAGTGAGAAAGCAATCTACAGAGTACATCTCACTCGCACTCAAGAGCATAGATAATGCTGTCGCGCGCTTACACTTACAGGATAGCTTTAATGCGTCTGGGGGATGATTGGCCCATGGGGTTGGTCTGGCTGCCTACAAAAGGTATTAAAATAGCTACATGAATGTTATATATAAAAATTGAAAGTTAGAATATAAGTAAAGTGCAGTAATTTTTTATGCAAATTTAAAGTGTCTGGCGGGAGTTACCGCCCACAAGAGGTGTCTGGCAATATTGGATTATGATTTCTTACAATATTTTGTGAATTATATCCAAAAACCAGCTGTTAGAATTTAAGTAAAGTAAGCTTTATTTTTATGTACCTTTCTTACATATTACCTGTAAACGGGCCGGCTAATGAAGCTAGCGGGTATGCATAGGTGCTTAAGCATACATTACCCCACATATTTCTCATAATTTTGGGAGTTAGAAAATAAGTAAGGTCTGGGGGGCCTGGGATCTCAGTCTATAGTAATATTAATGAAACTGGATTAGATTAGTGTTTCTCATATTCAGATTATAATTTAATGATATTTTAGATGATATTAATAAAAACCTTATTTAAAGAATTTGCTTCAGAAAAGGCCTATCAATTTCAGTTCCATCAACTGAAAGTTGAATAGACAAAGGATTAAAAATATTTCTCTTATTATTAATTACATCTCAAGCTGTTTTTGAGATATTGTCACTAAAGTAAAGTTTTTTATTTACTTTGTTGCATGTTTTTTTCTGCTCTAATTACTTTACGTTATATTCATTTGTACGATTGTAAAAACAGTTTTAGATTTGGGTCATTAAACAGTTTTACTTGTTTGTGGTATATTTTTAATTTTTTTTCTTTGATACTAAGATGCCTTTAGTAATTCCCTTATTCCTTTTAACAATTTTGCTAAACATATGAGTTTGATAGGGCCTACAGCATTTATTAACGTGTTGTAAGAAACATGTTGTTTTTTAATATTTGATATGACATTATAAAAGGCAGTGGATGTGGCTATGACACCTATGGGTGAATTTATTGACCATTTCAAGTTTATAATAAGTCTCACATTTAAACATTTAACCTCTGGTGTATTCACTTCTAAGACATTTTATATTATAGTACCCGGTTATAATAAATCTCTATATTTTGTTTATCTCAACTAATATTCTAATTTTGTAAAAAATATGCCAACTTCTCTGAGAGGGATGGATCTATAAAGACCTAAAACAAATATTAATGTGTTAATGTGTTATTTTCATTCTTGACACTTATGCCAGCCAGCTCATAGTCTTTGTCCTACAGAAAGATATTAAGTAAGGCTTAGGCTAAATTTTAATGTGGTAACTAACACTAATAATTAATAAGACAAGATATAAGCATTAATAACATATAATAAATCAACAAATTATCAGCCATGAGATTAAAAAATATTTAAATAATATCACAGTTTAACCTGCAACTACCATACAACTCACTTCAAGGTAGCAACTAACAGTCATTGTCATACAGAGCTTTAACAATACAGTTCTTTCTCGATAATCCATGCAAGAATATCTTAAACATGCAAAGTTGCAAAATCTAAACCAAGAAATCAGTTGTTTTATACAATGCATTATTTACCAGGAAATACTTAATTTTTCTTTAGAAAATCTCAATAGAAAGACTTCTAAAGTTAAAAGGTTAAACATTATATATCTTAAGGCTAATAACTACAAAGATTTTCGTAGTTCTGGAATACCGTATATGTGATGAAGCATAAAATACTTTTTTGCCTTGTCTCACAACTATGTAGATTTTCACATTCTACAAAATTATTTACATTCTTCTAACACAATAAAAAATCCACAACAAACAATGCAGGCAGGAAATTTAGTAACTAAATACAATACCATTTAAGGTGAACCATTATAGTCAATATTTAAACCACTTTATTCCATAATATGTACAAGGTACAAAGTGTCACTGCAGTAAAACTAAATACTAATATTAATTAAAAGATATAAATGATAAATTGCAGCATTAGTTAATTTAAATGATAATAACTTATATCTTAACAATTTATCATCAATTCTTCTTTAAATTAATTAATTGGTTTTTATATTAAAGAATTCCTTAAAAATGTAGAGACAATTTGGTACAATTAATGACTATAACAAATTACTATAAATTCGCATATTTCTGCAAGACTTTGTGCAAGTCACCGTTGTATGATTTGTGCCCTGAAAATGGCCATTGCAACTCACTGTTCACTGAAGAATGACACAGCAGTAACCTAGCCAGAGTTTATGCTGGAATGGGAGCTCTTAATCCTCACTCCTCAGTCTCTTGCAGACCACCAAGGAGATAAGGTAAGGTCATCACAGTTATTACATAACTTCCACATCTTGTGTCTGCTTGTACTACTGTCAGTCCATACAGTAATATATTTGTTTAACACGTTTTTATTTCAAGCTGGTAAGAATTTCTTTTTTAGAATTCAATGAACATTTATTAAGTTAATTCAAATCATAACTAACTGTATAATTTTATATTCAGTAACTACAATTGTGAATTTGTTTTGTTATGTGATAGAATATTGCTTTCTTTTTTCAATGAAACATTTTTCCTAGCCCAGTAGGATTGAATTAATCTTAGTGTCTTCAAAGGTTAATTTTTTGGCATAGTAACCCACAGTAATAAATTATGAAGCCACAATATATAGTCTTACAGCATTTTTTCACTGACAGCACAAAAATTTGGCACTTTTTACATCTAGTTGTTAAACATATATCATTCAGAGCACTGCAAAGAATAATTGGAAAGTCTAGAAAAAAATAATCAACAAATTAATATATAAGGTTGCCATACTGAATCTTGTGATTGAATGTATATGGATGCCTTAAAAACTCGTTTTAAGCATATAAAATTCAACTGCATTAGGTTTGATTGCAATCAATTCGAAGTTATGGTAATAAACTTGTTTTGATAGTATGTTGTTATAAACTTCTCAAATTTGGTGTGACCCTTGATAATAATAATATCTTACTAGATATAACATCTATAATATTATATACAAATCTAATGGTATCTGTCTGTGTGTTTGTGTGCGTGTTAGTCAAAAACATAAAAACTACTGGACCAATTGTACTGAAATTGTACATAGGCATTCTTAGGTTCCCAGGTTAACATATAGGCCTGTTCCTATATTAAAACCCTTAGAACTATGCCCCACTGATCTCTAGGTTGTGAAAAAGCCTGATGATAAAACCTTTGAATTCGAAAGGCCTCGTCCAAAACATAAAATAATTTTGAAAAGTGTTGTGTTTACTAACTAATAATTTTAAATTTTTCCAATTTGCCTCAGCCTGTTAAATGTAGTCAACTGTTCTGTGTAAACATAATTTACGACAAATGTAGTCAACTGTTCTGTGTAAACATAATTTACGACAAATGTAGTCAACTGTTCTGTGTAAACATAATTTACGACAAATGTAGTCAACTGTTCTGTGTAAACATAATTTACGACAAATGTAGTCAACTGTTCTGTGTAAACATAATTTACGACAAATGTAGTCAACTGTTCTGTGTAAACATAATTTACGACAAATGTAGTCAACTGTTCTGTGTAAACATAATTTATGACAGCACAACCATATGTTAAGTAATTTAACTATTACTATAACACATACATATAAATTTTTACATATAAATGTGCTATATATAAATTCTTGAAAACGAAGAATAAGCTTGATAATAACAAAACTTCTTATTATAATTTTTCTGGAATGATTGTTGAGCACAGTGTTTATCCAGATAACAAAATTACAATTTTTAGAAAAAATATTCTTTTAACTGTATGTTTTAGCAAATATTAATTATGTAGTGCAGGACTGTACTCAGCTTTGGTGGGCCCCTTAAAAGAAATTCAGTTTGGCCCCATATGTCTCACCGCTGCATCACTGGTCTCTTCCAATAGACATGTTATGAGGCCTGGCCTTGGTCCCCTAAATGCCCTGGTCCCCAGTAAAACTGTCAGAAAAACCAGTCTGAGTATGGGCCAGATTCAGTATTTTGTCAGTAATGCAGATATCAAGGACAATGTTAAAATCCAACTGTTACTATAAATTTAAAGACTGTTATAAAACCCATATTAGTTGTCTTTTGACAGAAGTAGGCTTCTAAGGCCTGTGAATGTTTATACCTTCATGGTCAGAGCAACAAAGCAAACTCAATTGGGGTACAAGAAATATCTTAGCCTGGAAGTGATTACAATGACTGAAAATAGACTCAAAGTGAATTTCTCCGACTGGCATATGTAGCCTACATATACATATTTTCTTGATTGGCACAAAAAATAAGACTGTAGTAAAATTAGGATGGGTATAGTCATGGTGTGTATAGTCATTTGCTTAACATTTAAACAATATCACTTTATCTATACTGGGCACCAGACACAAACTTTATGCAAATGTGAATGGACACTGTCTTTGCAATTTTGCCTTGAATAAGGCTAGATAATATTCTTACGCAAGGCACATCAAAGGAATGTAAATAACATGGTGCATATACTAATAATCCCTTTGTACTACTACCACTTGCTTATGTTTAATGTAAGTGCAGCCAGCGCTCAATATCTTTTCAATTATATGTTATTGTTAACATATTATCTCATGATATAGTTCATTGTTTTTAATCAAGAAAGATATCCAATAAAAATAGAGTACTTTAAATTTTGACTTGATTTGGAATGTTTGGTTGGTATTTTCAAGGCTTTATTTAAAACGAATAATAAATGTATTATGAGATATGCCAGTTTTTAAATGTAATGTTCTTGCATACGTTTTCTGAATCATTTACAGAAATCTTGGTATTTTATAAATGTACTTAAATCTTAAACACACAGATTAATCTTCAAGGTAACACTTTAACTTATCTTCCTGAGCTATATCTCTAAACACTGTGATAAGAGACTATGTACTGTGCAGGTTTCAGGTAAGTTAAATTTAAATTTAATAAATTTGCTATGTTGCTTTGAATTATCTTATATAAAACAAATAAATTATACAAAAATAAACCACCATACAGAAACCAGCTGATATCAGGTTGGTTACTGGATTGAGAATAACTGTGTGAGCAACGTGTGTTTTAGTAATCAGCTGTTTTAAACTAAAGAAAAATACTTTCACAAGATTGAAACTTTCAGAGCCCTACTGTCTAATGTATTGACTTGTTCATGTTTGTCATAATGATGTAAGAACATATGTTTAGTCTCAGGTTTACATATTACCAACTAAATTTCAGAAGTACAATAAAAAAGTGTTTAATACTGTAAATGTGACACTAGTCATATACCAACATTAGGAACAGCATGGGATAGTAGTAACCAATGTGTTAATAAAATATTACACTCTTAAATTTATTTTAATTGAATGATATATAAATTTTGGTCCTGACAATACTATCTACAGGTAGTTTAAATTATTTATTTTTGTAAAATGGTTATTCATTTTTCAATTTATATAATGTATGATTATGTATAGATCAAAACATTTAGATGTTTTTCTACATAGTATAATAATTATTGTATATATTTGAATAATAATTAATTAATAATCACACAGATCTGGAGTCTTCACACTGAGCCCAACTGATGCGATTCTATTGCATGTGAAGTCACTGATGTGATTTCATAATCATAACAGAAACCGAAATGTTAAATGTCTAGGCTAATATTTTGAATTGACTTAAAACTTAAATTCAAGATTCAAGATTTTTATTGTTGAAGACTGTACGGCATAACAATGGTCAAAGGTCACTAACACTAGAATACTGTATTTCCCAATTAAAGTTAGATTTAATTACATCAAAATACTCACAGACCTTATATATACAGTTTTCGACTAGAAAGCTTAACTGCTGACTTAAATTTATTGTACGGCAATTTCTTGACATTATTTGGTAAAACATTGTACATTTTTATACCTATATATTCAAAACTATTTAGTGTTTACATACATAGACTACATCTTTTTGTGTTTAAATTATTTTTATATCTTGTGTTATACCTGTGAATACTGGTTAAGTCATTAAATTTATTAATATTTTCTTTAATATGCAACAAGGTTCAGAACACGTACAGTGATGGCAATGAAATTACTCCTAGGTATATGAATAAAGGTTTACAATGGGTTTGATCCAGAGGGCCACATATTAACCTGACTGCCCTCTTCTGTAATTTAAAAACTTTTAATGATCTACTATAATCACTTAACCATGGAATTGGCATTTTATGTCTTCTGTAACCTTCGATATACTGATGGTTATGTTCTGTGAATGCAGGTGGACACAATGGAATGGAGCTTCGAGTCTGTGTTGGTCCAGGGAACCCTGGCTCTAGCAATGCTTCTGGGCCTCCTCTACTCCTACATTACCCGTCTGTATGACTACTGGAGCAAACGAGACATACCCCACCTTGAGCCTTCCTTCCCTTTTGGAAACATCAAGGACCTGATCTTTGCCAAGATTGACATTGGCCGGTTCTATGAGAGGTTTTACAAGAAGTTCAAGGGCCATAAATACGGAGGAATCTATGAACTCAGGAGACCAACCCTGATCCTGACCGATCTGGACATGGTGAAACAAGTGGTCACTAAAGACTTCATATTCTTCGTTGATCGCGCTTTACCCCCAAAATCATCTCATGATGTCCTCGCCAACAATCTTTTTGCCATGGAAGGACAAGAGTGGAAAGACATGAGAACTAAGTTGACACCAGCATATTCCTCTGGAAAGATGAAACTCATGTATACACTCATTGAGGTGTGCTCGGAACAGTTGAGACAACACTTGGAACCTTTGGCTGCAAAGAACGAAGTAATTGACATTAAAGAGTTGATGTCTCGATTTACCATTGACATTATAGCGTCTTGTGCATTTGGACTGGAAGTTAATACTTTGGCAGATTCCAACACAGACTTTTATGAAGTTAGTCAATTGATTTTCAAACAATCTAAAAGCTTTTTTCTAAAGCGGTTTTTTATGTCAACATTTCCTCGACTAGCCAATCTACTCAGAATGTCTCTTATTGACTCAAGAGTTAATGATTTCATCATGACCTTAGTGAATACAACGGTTGGTTACAGAGAGAAAAATGGTGTTAACCGTAATGACTTCATGGACCTTCTGATAAAAGTGAAAAATAATGCTTCTTTGGATGAAAAGCTGACCAGTAAAGGATGTAACTCTATAACAAACAGTAAGTTATTGTATGTAAGGAATTTTAATATGCATTTTAGGTGCTAATGAAATAAAGACATTAAATGTTGTACAAATTTATAAGTTGACTTACTAATAGGTAGACACCACCACTTAATTTTAGTAAAAGAATTTTTAGGCAAAAAGATGTATTTAAAAATGTTAATTTTTGTGTTTATTCTACTAACATTATACTACTAATAATTAGTGTTTATAATGAACTGTAGTATAAAAGACTCAGCCAAGCTATTTGCAATGATAGTATTGTTCAGTGGTCACCCTTCTAAGGAACAACAATCCTCTACCCTGCTAATAACCCAACCAATTGCCATAATATGACCTTAAGAGCAATAGTAAGATTATTTTACCAGAGGCCAATTTTTAAATAGTTTAAAATTTTCATTTTACTGGTTTTTGTTTCCATTTCATAAGTGAATTCGAGTTTGATGATGGTACATGTTACCCAATAGGATTTGGTTGAGCGTCAGCTAACATCTGCACATTGGTCTTATTGGTAAACATAATAGCAACAAAAAATTGTAGGATACATAATATATATTTGAAAACAAATTGAGTACTAAGATTCAAGATTCAAGATCTTTTATTGGCCATTTAAATAACATTTTCAGTTACAATAGGCTTCGTCATGAAAAAGCATTTCACATAAAAACTAATTTACTTACTACTAATTTAGTTACATTAACCAGATGTATTTTGTAACAGATCAAACATGTTGCACTTCATGTACTCCGTCAACAGAATAAAAAGCTTTTGTCTTAAGCCAAGTTGAAATTCTTAATTTAAACTTATTAATCGGTAGTTCTCTTATAGCTAATGGTAGTTTTATTGAATAATCTAGTTTGTTGGGAATTGTAACTATTATAAGTCCGAGTTAGTCTTACTTGAGGAACTACAAGATTATATCGAAACCTAGTGTTGTAATCATGTACTAACTCATGAGAGATAAAGGTGTTGATATTTTTCTCTAACAAACACTAAATTCTGATATATATATAAATACAAGCAAGAGTCATTATTTTAAAATTACAAAAAGACTGTCTGCATGACTCTTGATTTAAAAAGATCCGCCATTAACCTGATTGCCTTTTTTTGCCACAAGAAAACTTTTTTGGAGGCCCCCAGAGTTGCCCCATAGACGGGTACCATAACAAAGGTGTATATGAAACAGTCCAAAAGTAGGTCATTAACAATGCTTCAAAATTAACACAGTACTTAAGTTTACGTAGGAGAAAGATTACTCTAGAAAGTTTTTTACAGATACCTTCCACATGTGGCCTCAGCTAAGTTTTACTGTCAAGTACAATCCCCAAGATCTTAACAGGTTTAATGTAGTTATCGTCTAAATTTAAATTATTATTGTATGTAAAAATTATGTTTTGAGTCTTATTTTCATTTATAATAAATAAGGTTGTTGGCTGAATACCAATCTTTAGCTTGTTGAAGAGCATTAATTAATTGCACATTAAGTTTGCCACACATCCACATTAGAACAAAGAAGAGTTTTGTATCGTCTGCATAAAGTACAGACATAGATGAAACATTAACATGAAAATCATTTATAAAGACTAAAAACAAAAAAGGACCAAGTACAGAGCCTTGGGGAACACCCGCCACCACCTTCTGATACTGTGACGAAACATTGTTACAGTTACATTTGCATTCTATTTGTTAGGTAACTTTGAATCAACTTTAATTCTTTGTTTCTTACACCATAAAAATTAAGTTTTTCAAAAAGAATAGAGTGAGTAACAACATCAAAAGCCTTTGTTAGGTCTATAAGGGTAGAACCAATTACCTGTTTGTTTTCTAGACCACTAAGAATTGAATTTACTAGACATTCTATAGCCTTAGCAGTAGAGTGATTTGGCCTAAATCCAAATTTGGTTTTTGTACAGTAGATTGTTTTCCATAAAATACTTATTTAATTGTTTAAACATACAGTTTTCTATTATTTTGCTAAGGGTTGGTACAATAGTAATAGGTCTATAGTTCTCGGGCATTTCTTTTCGTCCTTTTTTAAAAATAGGTGTAACTTTACAGTATTTTAGACAGTCTGGGAATTCACTTACAATTAAGATTTAGGTTTATAAGGCAGGTTAGGGGTGATAAGATTTCATCAACTATATTCTTAAAGACAAAATTGGAAAGGCCATAAATATCTTCACTCTTCGATACACTTAAGTCATATTACTGCTGCTCTTACTTCACTAGTATTAAAAGCTTCCCAACTAAAGTTACTTGTAAAACAGTTTTGATGGCGAGAAAAGTTATGCAACAAATTACGGAAGACAGAGTATTGGTATCAAAGTTCAAGCCAAGATTAACAGGAAATATTTACAAAATGATTGTTTAAAACATCAGGAGTTAAACTTACTGGTATCATACTGTCTTTACTTTTGGAAATAAAATCCCCTGCTTCTTTTCTGATTATCTGCCATGCCAATTTTACATTTATTTTGGGAGATCATGATGAGTGAATCATTTGCAGATTTTTTTTGCTTTAGTGATTGCCCTTTTGTAGAGCTTCTTAAAATTCTTAAACCTAATCTTATCATTTACACTTAAGCTACTTTTTCCATTTATCATAGAGAATTACCATATAAGACCTCATACGTTCAATTTCAGGGAGTGTACCATGACAATTTTGGTTTTTTGTTAGCTTTACTTTTCAATCACTTGACATCATAACATGTCTCTTATTAACACGTCTAAAGAGATTACTTTGTTGGAATGAACAGTGATACTTTCCTTACGTTTTATCAGGTCTTTCAATACTCCATTGTATAGGTTTATTTGTTGCTGAATTCAATGATGAAAGGATTGATAGGATTTGGCTGAGCATTAACTCACTATACATAACTCATTGTGATATTTCAAGAATGAATTGAGTTATAATCTTTTGTATATTTTGCATAGCTATCACTAAAGATTCTGGTTAAAAAAGAAATGATTTAATACTGTAAGCTAATGTTCATTCAGATCTAACACTGAAAGAGATGGCTGCTCAAGCATTTGTGTTCTTTGCTGCTGGCTTTGAGACTGCAGCATCAACCACAACGTTTGTACTCTATGAACTTGCCCGGAACCCTGACATCCAACAGAAGTTGAGACATGAGATAGACGAGACCATGGAGAAGTACGGAGGGAAGATTACCTACCAGGCAATGCAGGAAATGCCATATATGGAACAGGTCCTTAATGGTAAGTATCAAATCAAATGTATATTATAAAAATACTGAAGCTTTCTTAAAAGAATTCTAATTTCTTTAAAGTGTAATGAGTATTTAATTATTTTTTATGTTTCAGACTGATCCAATTGAAAATCTTATAGTAACCATAGTCAAAAATATTTAAATTATCCTTATTTGATTTTATTATTATTTATTAGTACTAGCAGAAATGTTTTTGAACCTTTACACTTATCCCAAAAGTGTCCCTGTACAAAGCCTAGTGCTGAATTGTGGAAATAATTGTCACTAAATATCAGTTTGGTGCACTTTTATTCCCCATGGATTGTTACCACTAAAAATACATTTGGGTGATGCAGTCATTATGTGAGTCATACACCATGCACACTCGTAAAAAAGTTAGTGCTATGAACAAACTAAAAACAACTGATTTTTAGGAACATCTGTTAATATGCTTCAAATGTGGTTCTTGCAATTTCAGTAATGTTTGGGAAATATTTTTTATATTTTCAAATTAGGTATTTTTGTATAAAAGGTGTGTGTCAAAGCTATTATCAGTTCAGTGGTTAAAAGTTACTCACTGTAATATTTGAAATGGTTTTGTTATGGATTGTACCAAGTCACATTGACTTTTTGGTCACAATAGCTTAACCATAAAAACTTCAATTTCATGCAGTATGGCTGTTATAGTATATAAATTATGCAACAAATTATCTTATATATATATTAAAATAAAATCATAAAAAGAAATATTCATTAACCTAGAATTTAACTTAAAAGTTACATCTTTTGAGATAAAGCAAAGTAATTGTTTGTTTCAGAAACACTTCGAATGCATGGGTCAGCACCAATTTTGGTCCGGAAATGTACTGAACCTTATAAGATTCCAGACACTGACATAATTTTAGATAAGAATGTGAAGATTGTCATTCCTTCATATGCAATCCATCATGATCCAGAGATTTACCCAAAACCTTTTGAGTTTGATCCAGAGAGATTTACAGAAGAAAACGTTAAAAGTCGACATAATTATTCCTTCTTACCATTTGGAGAAGGACCTAGAATGTGTATTGGTAAGTTTCAACTACAGTACTATTTATCATTTTCTGTCTGTCGTGGGAATCATGTGTGGGATTTTGGATGTATTTGGGGAAGAGACAATCTTCTCTTGAGGGTCTGAGTATTAATATAAATACTCAGGGAATATAAAGGGATAGTAATTAGTTTGTTCTTTTAATCAATTTTATACTAACTTGGTTCAGGAATAGATGTTGAATCTTCCCCATTACTTAATTATTATTTATTTAATAGTATGATATAGTTAGTTTTAATTTTATGAAATGATGTTAACTGTAGCATGCCCCCATTTTTGTTCATATGTAAAAAGAAATTGGGCTTATATCAGAAATAGGTACGTTCTCCCAGGACTGGCCATAGCTAGTGCGGACTTGGTGCAAAACCTCAGCACAGGGCTCATTTTCGACCGGAACTCATTGGAATGCAGTTCAAACGTAGATTATGATATGAAACATGTAAAGTTTCACAAAAGTTGACATAAGGCTAACATTATCCTGAATAAACTTAAGCCAATATAAGTACTGATAGGCAAAAAAGCCATGAAAAAATTTGGGGGGTCCAGACAACTGATATTTTTCTGTAGTGGACAGAGAGTAATGCCCCATTTTGTTCCTTAAAAAGTTCTTGACCCATTTCTTTGTTGAGAACGATCTTCCAGCAGTACATGTCAGTAATACTGAATTATTTAAATAGTAATAATCGTTTACTAAAAAAGTAATTGAAAAAATGTAAAATTTGGAAAGGGAGCCAGACCCCTTGGACTCCCTCGCTGGCTACGTCCTTGCTGATAACTATGAACTTCTCTGTTTTGTTATTTTTTAACGTGACCAATGCTGAATTTTTTGTACCGCCTGGTCAAGAATAAAAGTTAAGGCGGTAATTTAATAGCAACGTTTTTTATTTAATTCTTAAATTACATACTCAAAAACAATACACTTGTACCGATCTCGTATACAAATTTTGTCTTATTAGGATCACAAATTTCTAAGTTATGAATTTTAAAACTTGTAGTTTGGTCGAAAAGCATAAAAAATCAGTACTATACTATTTTTTGTTTCTTATTGTAATAAAAACTCATTTACTGTTTATAAATTATTTGCTTTAAATGCCTAAATGCAGAGATAAACAAGCTAAGTTTGAAGGTACCGTTTGCTATTATAGCTCTCTACTGCTTAAATGTGTGATCAACTTTCAAACTCGGGTATATAAACTTAATGATCAGAGAGTAGAATTGAATCTAATTTATAAACTAACAATTAATTTCTAATACTGGTTATGTGACAAGTTTACATTTAAATAGTAAGAACTTTCTGATATCTAATTGCTTTTGTAAAAATTTAATTTACAACAACAAGCATTAACAATGCTTTTGTACAAATGCACGACAAATGCACAAAAATGGGAATGCTGAAGTGAAGACAAACTGAAAACGATTCTGACAGTTGTAAATAGAACTAGCAGAGAGAAATCCACCTATGGCCTTGGTAAAGATGGAATAATAATTACAGTAATTTTGAGTGCCAGTCTTTTTTACTTGTTGCCACAGATGAATTACATCATTCCTCCGACCTTGACAACAATCCTGGCACATGTCCATCTTTGCCTGTCAAACATTAGCCCTTCTTTTGTAATATTTTATTTTTTTATCATTTCCTAAACTATTAAAATTAGTGTAATCCACTAACATTTTAATGTTCAATGTTTATGCTCTTCCAGTAGTAATATTAGAATTGTATTGTTTTGCACTTGTGTTCCCTGCATACTTTTACATCCAAGTTGTTATAAATAACCTAGTAACGATTTCCAATGAGATCCCTGTTGAAACCCATGAGTTTCCAGACCTGTTTCCTCCTCCAGAGCTGGGGTTCTCCTCCAATGACCATGACTGAATAAATGGTGTTTCAAGACATATTTGCATGGATAAGAGTAACCAGTGATATTCCTGTTAAAGTCCACTTGCTTTCAGGTCTGGATACTGTGAGACAAGGTAGTGTGATGATACTGGGTTTTCTACGGTTATTTTCATTAATCTTACGGTGTTTATGGATATCCCCCAAGTCATAATTACAAATCTAAATATACTCAGAAAACATAACAAATGTTGCCTATCCACTTAAAAGTATTGCATTTAATAGAACTACTTTGAAAATGTTAATGGATTGTTTGTAATTTGGTTAAATTGATAATATATGTAATTTTTACCTTTTCAGGAATGAGATTTGGTAAGATGCAGGTGAAGGCTGGATTGTGTACAATAATCGCAAACTTCGAGTTGAGTCTCACACCTGAAACTCCAGACCCCGTGGAGATTTCCCCGAACACTGTAGTCACTACTCCGGTTCACCCAATCAGGTTGAAGATTATGAAGAGAACCTGAGCTCATTTAGTTTATTAGTTTGCTTTTAAGACTAATTTAATTTTTGGTTTTAACTAGGACTTTGGCATTTTGCCTACCTGTTTTCCTTAAATGATGCTCAGATTTTGATACGCAAGGAGTTAGATTGCAAATCAAGCTAGTGATTAGAATTTAAACTACTTAAGGACATACAAAATTTCTTTTTATTATTATTTACTTTACTGTTTATGAATATTCCTTAATTCTATAATCAGGTGACCAAATAATGAAATTAGTTGAGTTCATAGTTTAATTTTCAAATACTTCAGTCTGTTCAATAGCTTGTACGCCAAATTGGAACAACACAATAGTTCTTTTCAGGCTGACAAGGTACCAGGTACAGCAAAAACTGTGATGTACCTACTTACATCTGGGCAACCCCGTGGATGCCCAGAATGGCACATTACTGACCACAAAGGTCTTCCCCAGGAGTGGGTACAGCAAAAACCGATGTGTCACTTAAATCTGGACAACCTTATGGGTGTCCAGGAGTAGCACATCACTAACTACAAATGTTGAGATTCTGGAGCACAAGGGTAATTTGATAGGTCTAGTCTACTGTGGAAGATGACTGTTAGAATGGACGGTGCTTCCTTAGTGTAATAGAACTAGCCTCATCTTTTTCCAAAGTGAGATGACTGAGATCTAGAGCCCTCTATCTCTCCTCTCAACAGAAGATAGCTTCCACCACCAATAAATTTTAAGGGGTTTCTTTAAAAAATGGGGAGGGGAGGCTTGAGCTACCTGAACTCATCTTATAAATGCCCATGTTCTGAATTAACCTAATATTTTATAGTTCCTAAGTCTCCTAATACTGAATAATATATGTTTGTTAAATTTATTTTATTTTTTTCAACAGCTGCACGTTTTGGTAAATTTGGTATAGTCAAATGTGATATTTATTTCAATCAGTATTATTATGGTAGTGTTAGTAAATATGATTATGTTGTAAGTAAATAAGGTATAACAGTTAGATATAATAAAGAATTGTTGTGTTATATATGAAATTGCACAAAAAGAAGTTGTAAACATAGGGTACATGTATAGATTTCGATTTTAGTACATATAATGTGTACATTAGATTTATATTGTAAGTTAAGTAAGGGTTATAACATTTAGATTTTGCTATCTACAACTTAAAACAATATGTTAAATACTTAGATTTAAGTTTAAAATTCAAATGAAAAAATAATGAATGGAAAAAAATGGTTGGTGGCGAAGTCTTGTGCTTATTTAATATGATTCTTTTATTTTGTTAACATATTGTTTTGGACCAATAATACAATAAAAAAATCTCATGTTTCACTGAGGTTAATAACAGATCATTCAACAAAATTCCCTAGCCTAGAGATGCACTACATTCCGGCAATGATAGATCCTAGGTCTGGCCATCAGAACACACTTTGAACAGTGTCCAGTAAATTTGTTATGTTCAATCTTTCATGAGTTCTGGACATTCTGTACATCATAGTCACATAGTCCTTTTGAATAATCAAATAAATGAACATCTGAAAAATTCTTAATTGAAGTAAAAATGGCACTGTGGTGTAGAGTGATTATTTTTACATGGGTTGTATTGGTATCTGTTAAAACACAAATCTAACAAAAGATTCTAATTTGGAGACCATACTTATATTTTCCAAAGGTAAAAACAAAAATAGCATAATTCAGAAACCCCTGAGGAGAAACTGGTTCTGCATCTATTCCACTAAAGATCACTACAAATTCACACATTTCTCGACAAAAGTTTGCAAGTCACCTTGTACGATGTTTGTCCTGAAAACAGGCATTGCAACTCACTATTAGGCTGGAGAATGAATCAGCAGTAAGTTAGCCTTAGTTAATGCTGGAATGAGAGCTTTGAATCCCAAAGATGGATTTGAAAATCTGTCACCCTCCATGGGCTATCCCAATAGCAGCCTCCCACCCAAAATTGATAACAGTCGTATTTCCCCTGTTATATTTACCACCTTTTATTACGTAATAGTCTATGAAAAGACAAATCTAACGATAAAATCTGTTGCCACATGAAATATCAGATTTCGTAATATCCTGCGGTAAACGAATGACACTCATTTCTCTAAAGCTACACTTACACTTTTACGCTATGAGTATACGGTAGATGGCTGCTGCCATCCATGCGACATTAAAAACGTATATGTTGCATATATGTGTTTATAATTTAAATAAATTATTACAGAAAATAATTAATGAATACTGCTCACTTAAGAGAAACACTCATATCCTATTAAGTTAAACCCTAAGAAAGTTAAATAAAAATGAAATATAAAGGGTGAAACAAGTGCAATTTTAACAATGTGGCTGTGCATGTAAGTTGCTACTTGGTACTTGAAATTGGTTCTTTAACATATTACACCATCTTTATACCTGCTTTAGCACACCTTATAACTACCACATTGCTTAAAAAACATGCAAGACTTACTTATTCACCAAGACTCGATATCATACCAATTTATGATTCATTAGTAGCAAGGACACAGCCAGCGCAGTCACACAAAGAAACGAGTCAAGAACTTGTTAAGGATCAAATGGGGCCTTACTATCTGTCCACTAAGAGAAAATATCAGTTGTCTGGACCACCCCTCTCCCAAATTCTTTCCTGGCTACGTTCTTTATTAGTAGTGCTACAAAATAAATTAAATTGTGCTATGTATAGTTGCCACCAGAAGAAGTTACGAATTAGAGACGTGTTGTGTTTATAGGTAGTAGACTTATAGGCGATGTGATTGATTGTTGCGAACAACATGTACTTTAGCAACAGCGATATCACAAAGTGTAAACAAGTAACATGAGGAACACACAACCCAATGAATTTCTTTCACAAAGTCCCATGCCGAGTTTATGATTTGACCACATTGTGGAGCCCGTGTCTGGACTCCACAATCACTCGCAAAGACACGGTCAAAGGCTTTTGTCCACTTCCCATTGGTCCTCAGTGTTTGCTTTAACATACTATATATCTTGTTAGCAGTCATTATGTTTCAGTTTCTCTTGGGGTCGAGTATCAGCTCCCAGGAATTTGTAACCGGGACCATGCAGTTAAGACGATAGATTATATTGGTGATATCAAACAGCAGATTGATTCCTTCTATCATGTGCTGGGCTACGTGATCTTAGAGAGTTTTCCAGGGTTCCAGGGTACTGGGACCGATATTATTCAATACTTATACTAATTTCCTAGCAAAGTAGTCGGAGTGAAAACATTGTAATGAATGTGGTTTATATTTCCACAAAATCCAATGATCTGGAAGTAAACAGTTTCTCCCAATTATCTCAAATTTGCCAATTCTTAAATGATGAAAATGTGCATATTAACTTACATCAAAATATATTTTTTAAGTGTTACCAATCTTGGCATCTAGAATCCCTAAGTATATTAATCAATGAAGGCAATCTCTCTAAACAATCTTCTTTTAAGTATTCAGGAATTACTATTGCTGAATGAATGACTGAAATGGCAGTCATTTGATGCCTTGATGCCTCATCAAACCTTACTGGCCAACAAACTACCACATAAATCTGGGGCGCTTTTTTCTCAAAACTGCCTCTCGGCATGAAAATTATAAACAACAAAAGAATTTTTCAGCAGAAACTTAAAAATTAACTTACTGTAGGCAGCTACTGCTCTACTGCTCAGTATCTGAGTTTTTGGGCCAATCGTAGAAGTGGCATTGGCTTTTCTTAGTCTTCCTCTAATATTTTCAGATGTACAACTAATTGTACCGGTACTCTTTTTGAAGTTTGTCATATATTTTAATAATGTTTCTGATAATAAAGAAATGAAATGTGTAAGTACTGTCTTAGTTTGGAATCGGTTTAGTTTGAATCAGCTAGGCATTAATACAATTATAGTGTTTACCATTATTTCAGCAATATTACTACATAGCGTTCAAAAATGTATACGGCCGTTCTCTGAAATCTTGCAAGATATCAAAACAAGCAAGAATGAACATGTCTGTAAATTACCGAAAAATTTGAATCACCTCTTTGTTTTGCTCTATAATACATAATAACTACAAGATAGAGGTATGCCACAACACGTGTCATAGCACTCTTTGCTGAGGTTGCATGCAAAATGTCAAGTAAACAGCTCATTCCATTCTCGAGATGTTATGCGGACAGATAGGCAGACAGACAGTCATACCTAGTTAACAAAAATATAATGTATCATAGAACTAATTATTGTAGAAATGATGGTTCATGTAAAATGTAAAGTCTACATATAAAATCTTTCTCGACGTATCTTGCCACATGATATATTCAGTTTTCTTTCATCAAACTGTGTTTTTTATCGGTTTTGAATTAAGTCTACACAGCAACTCACTATAAAACGATGTTGAATTTGTTGAGATAGTTAGGCTACATGTGTTTATATTATTATTCATATTATATTATTTCACATGTTCATATCTCTGATAGTTGTTTTGTTTTTGTTGTTGTGTGTTATTGTAGGTATATTTATCCTACAATTTTTGCTGCCATCATGGTTACCCATAAGACCAATGTTAAAATATTCGCTAACGCTCAGCCAAATGCCGTGGATAACATGAATTGTCATCAAACTCAGTGTTCCTCATATAGAAATTAAACCTAATGCTCAGTATAAAGTCTATAGGCTAGTTCGTTTTCGAGATATCGTGTGGACAGACAAACAGACAGACAGAAATAAACATTTTCCTGCCCCACCAGTGATTCGCTGGGGGGGGGAGGGGGAATCACTTCGCTAAAGCTCAGCCAAGAATATACCAAACTAAAATCATGATCAGTTTAAAGAATATTTTCTTGTATTGTATTTCTAATCTTTTGACCATTGTTCCTGGTCAGCTTCAATGGTCAAAATATTTTATTGAATATAGCCTCATGATCCTTACTCAGATTTAAGAAATCCAACATTTAAAATATCTCGTATATGTTTAAATTTTAAAATATGTTTTCCTTTCTTGAAAGCTATTAAGTTTTCTATTAATAAATCTAGTTTATTTCCAATTTCCTATTGAAATAAACATTTTCTTGCCCGTATTCATTAGTTATGTTTCCTTTTCCAGTAAGTTATTTATACATTTTTGATTCTTCATTAGTTTGATGTAAATACTTATTCAAATCATAATTTACTTTATAGAATAGCATCCAATTTATTGCATAGTGAAATCAGTTCTGGTGCCAATCCCACAAAGTCATCATTCGAATGTCTAAGTCTGAGATGACATCATGCTTAGAAATCTATGTAAATGAACCGAAACGTCAATTACTTCATCACGTAAGAAATAAATCATCCTGAATATCACACATTCAACTTTGCCAATCGCATTTTTCGTCAGTCATAACACTGCAGCCATGTGGATACAATATTTAGTCTATGAGGAGTCACAGAATTACAGTAACATATTTTTAAATGAAGGTGCTCCACTTTTGTAGTTTATTTGATGGATTCCACTGGATTTTCTCAGCTGCCTACTTGACACTCTTATGTGGAAACTTGGCTGATAAAATAAAACGAATATTAGTAAAAATGTAAAGATGTCTTATTTTACCAGGTGAAGTTAGGGCTAAGAAGCCCCCTCTAACACTTAACGTGGGATCAACGGCTTAAAGGTGACTTCCGAACCACCACCAATAGCCGGGCAGGCGGGATGCTTGCAAGGATAGCAAACAGAGCACATTTTATATTAGTGCAATGTTAGAGAGGGTCTCTACCAGACAATTACTAGTTGACAGCAAACTATTGAATAATTCACTACTATTAATCACTTGAATAAAATTATGAAAGCAATCTTAGTATTTTTAAATAGGAATAAAAGAAAGGAAGAAAGTTCTAGGAACAATAACAAAGTAAAGGGCTTATTCTAGATGTAAGTTACATGAGAATTGTAACTAAAACTACTTGGTTTTACACATTACGAAATTTCTAAAGTTCTACCTTGATTTAGCACCCAAGAAAATTATACCATTAAAAGACAAAAACAACTTTTCAGAGTATATATGAAACTGTGATCCCTCATTACACCTCCAAAAATTTCCAAACTTTATTTAAAATTAGGGTTAAAGGGTATCTTAAGTAACCAACCACAGTTAGGGCTAATGAACGAACGCTTAAATGTAACCTCCGATTCTGAACCACCACCAATGGCCGGACATGGAAAGGCTCAGTGGTCAACCTCCCAAAGAGCTATATAATTTTAATGTTCTTAAAAAGATAAAAAAAGATGAAAATTATATAAAAATATATTGACCTTGAACAAGTCAATTACAAGTTTTTTATCATTAGTCTGTATTTACCAGGTTAATGAAAAAATAAACACTAAAAACTTTAGTATAATGTGAAGAAAAAGTATTTGTCTCAAAAGTGGCAGCCTTCTGCAAAAATATACAACGTAGGAATATACCACTCCAATAGTCGCGAAAACAGACTCCGCTAAGGCTGGTAAGTGACCTCTTTGGAACATGCATGTCATTCAGTTCAATCTTGCCAAAGTGTAAATGTTACTTAAAAGTTCATGAGAAATCCAGCTCAATTTTTTCTCAAAATATTGTGTTAAAGACAGACAGGCAGTTAAAGAGATATTTTGCCAGCCCACTGGTGACAGAAAAATATTCAATATTTCACTACAAATCAGTCGTTTTGATAAAATCCCCTGAAAGATAGGTTATCTGTCAAATCCCGTAGAGGCTCATGCACCATCATTTAATTAGATTTTCTTGTGTAGAAATTAAGTTTTATGAAACATTTTATGTATATAGCTCAGTTCATTCTCGGTATATCCTGTGTACAGTTATGCTTCGTTAACGATATGTCTAATGATATTGTCAGAAAAAAACGTATCAAACTTGGTCTTGCCTTTTTTTTTTTTAAATTATACTGGTTCATGAAACTTTCCTGTCTTTATCCAGACAGCAGTATGTTGCCAGCCCATACAGCGAGGTCAAAAGATACAAAATTTCAATTATATTTTTCAATATATTCTAGAGATATTCTGCGGACGGATAAACTTCACTAACGCTAAACCAAATTCCATGGAGGATTGGAGGAACACGCGCTGTTCTTGAACTCGATGTTGCCTAGATGTTCACGTGGAATTATTTCACCTTTTCGCTCAATTTGCTCGTATGTAGCCTATCTTGTTTTGTGCTTGAACTCTAAAATTTTTGAATAAATTAAATTACAAATACCTATCTTACTCGCATTTTTAGAACCATTTAACAAAATACACAATTTAAGGAACATTCCAATTCGTTATATTGATAAAGTAAACTCACTATACTATGCTATAGTATTCTAGGCTTGTTACCATCCCCAGGTAAAATTTAGAAAGCATTATACAAAAATAAAAATATATAAAATAATATGCTAATTGTCCAGTGACACATCTTATCTTAGTGCCTGTTGAAAGTATCTCATAATAAAGTGAATGTTCCCAATTATACTATATTTTCTTCACTATCGTCCAGGCCTGTTTTAGACTATCTGGAAAAAGCGAAGAGTCCAGGATGTCCTGCAGCCATTGTTGATTTCGATGCTGTCATATGAAATTTCGCTATATTAGTAAGGATTTTCAATAGTACCATAATTATAAATCACGAAGTAGCCTAAGGTGCTATGGTGCAAAAAAAAGGGAAAGGTTCTGAGAAGATATGACCCATCTAAGATATGCTTCGACTTATCAAGTCTTCCAAGTAAAAGTTGTCCCATATCACGAAGTCAGTCTAAGCAGCGATACTGGTATACTTGTGGACAACAACTACTGTCATCTGCGATGCTTAACAACAACTAACAATCCTGTCTGCGTTCTGCATAATTGGACCATTGTTAGAAACTGATGCTCAGCTAGAACTTCAAATGGTTATCTTTTCACAGTGGCTATCATTAATCTTGTGATCATGCCAGTTATCCGATGGGAAGTTACCCCTTCTTAATAATGAGGCTAGGAAATGAGTTTAAAAGTTATCGGCTCTTGTTTAGGAATGAGATTTTGGTTACGGAACCGACGATTCTCCAGAGGACGCACTGGCTTAAGAGATGCTTAAGAATGCCCATCGTTCAAAAAGATATTTAAAGATAACCTTGTTGAAATCTGTAACGCCTTGGATATTTATCACGCTATTGCTGACCATAAAACTCCAAGTAGTTTTTTCCATTTCCGTTAAGCATTTCCGACAGTTGCAGCCTTGTTGGAGTGCCCAAACTGACGCGCATGCCCAGCGTGCCAAGATTAGGCACTGAGGACTTTTTCAGAGCTTCACAGATTTCACAAATGCTTAATATGCTGTGGCATATATGTCACAGTCCTTTTTTGTGCAGTTCTGTAATACGGTACCCTGCTTATTTAATATATAAAATTAGAAAAATATAGGTGAACAGTCTATCTACTCCTTGAACAAAATGAAAATACGAGATAAAGTTGTTTGCTTCCCAACTCAAATATTGCATTCGCCATAAGATTCTTAGAAATATTGATGAATTGGGTTATAAAAGAATACAAAACAGGTAGATTTATACGAAAAGTCATCTGTATATGTTACGTTTTACTGGTTAACACTATTATAAGTTTTTTATTTAAATAAAAATGTACTCTTGTATGACCTGAATTAAATTAAATTACATTGTAATCAACCCATGCCTGGAGGTGATGGCATTCCTTCAGGAGGTTTTGGCATTCCTTCTGGAGCTGATGACATCCCTTCTGGTGGAGACGGCATTCCTTCCGGTGGTTTTGGCATTCCTTCGGGTTGTTTAGGCATTCCTTCTGGTGGAGATGACATTCCTTCCGGTGGTTTTGGCATTTCACCTGAAGGAGGCGACATTCCTTCCGGTGGTTTTGGCATACTATCGGGAGAAGACGGCATTCCTTCCGGCTTTGGCATTCCTTCCGGTGGTTTTGCCATTCCTTCTGGAGAGGATGGCATTTCAGGTGTTTTAGGAGCCCTTCGAAATCTTTCTTTGGGTTCAAAGCCAGTTTTCTGTGCATTTTCTCCCATTGATATAGCCACTATTTCCTCCATTCCAAAAGCTGGTTTATCATTATCAACTTCTCTTTGGTGTTGTTTCCAATTCTGAAGTGGTATATGCCTCCTGTCCTCACTGGTTGACAAGCCAGAATACTCAAATGGAAAGTCGAAGAAAGCTTTCTTGGCTGGTACATCATATTGCTGTTCTGCCTGGAACATAATTTTTACTAAAGCAGATCAATTTATTTACATATAAATAGTAGTATAAACAAGGTGTGCTTTAACAAAAGCAAATGATTGGTTTAAAAATGTACATGCCGTATTTAGCTCACCGTCATGGCATTGAATATTCTAATGCACTATTGTGTCATATTCAGTTGTTCCACCACCAATATTTCTTAACCTATTCTATTGAGATTAAAAATCATTTTGAATTCATTATGTTAAATGCTCACAGATAAATGAATTGTACTCAATTCCGTTCATTAATTATTCTTAAATACTAATATAACTTACAACATGTTGAATGCAGAAAAGAAATCTATACACTCTCTATGGCTAAAAACATTTTATGTCAATGCACGAGTAGTTTAGTTCGTCGGGTGATGTCGACTATAAGCGGCGCGAGAGCTCAATACGTTAATATCGCTAAGGTTTATAATAAATACAAAATAATTGAATAAAATATTTAAATGATAGAATCAATTACAAAATTAAGTGTTTCAAAAGAAATCATACTGTAGACCAACAACAACGGTTCAACCGTTCAGGTAATTTGCAGAAGTTACAATCGACTGCAAGATCTCTTAAGTACTCGAGCTCTTGGAGTGGTTTGGGAAAAAATGCTAGCCTGGTAGCAGTGTAGCCTGGAAATCGGTGTAAAATTACAGTTCGGTAAATCCTTAGGTCACGTGATCAAAGCTATATGTAAGTTTACTGTGGAGCTTGCTAGTCGTTTACTCAGCACTACTTTGTTCAGTCGAACTATAAATGGACAGAAAGACAATGTGCGCGAACTAGCATATCATTAGCCAAATCCTTGCACAAATAGAAAATAGCAAGTCTTAGCTATTTGAAACAATTCAGTCAAACGCTGCCCGGGAATAATTATTTCCTGCCTGTGTGCGAGACAATTGTGCGATCTCAAACAATAATTAGAGACAATGGAAGTGGGAATCGATAAATAAAATTCAAATCCATTGAGAATAGAATTTATCCGCAGTATTTTTTTGTAATTTAGTTCAGAAACAAATAATTTCAAATTGTAGTAAGTAGATATTGAGGAGCTAAATGAAGAAAAGCGTAATAAGTATTGTATTTATGTAACGACATTTATAAACACTTTTATAATTAACATTATCATTGGCATAACCTTCAAGTTGTTAAGAAAAGTGAGGAAATATTTTGAGAATACTGTGGTTAAATAGGTGGAATTAAACAACATATTTCCTTTAAACTCTGGTCTATTTCGCTTTGGGTAGCATACGTCTGTCAATCTGTGTTTCTGATTTAAAATCAGCTCAAAACAGTTACATTATAGGGTTCTGATTTCGCATGTGTACATATTACGATGTTATTTTAGGGTGAAAGAAAATATGTATTATTAATAGTTTAAAAATAGCGACCCTTTAACATTTTTAAATAAAAATGTCGTAAAATTAGACTAGAATAAAAAAGTTCAATTCACATAAAATATGGCCTGTAAATAGATAAACAACATTGATATTTTCTTTGCTATGATAAATAACGGAATAAATGCGTATTTATTACTATAGTGAAATCCAATGCAGTCAATCACTGACTGAAATGGAAGCAGCTTTGAATACAAAAACATGCAAAATTGTCTAAATGTAATTAAGTCTGTTGACTTTGAACGCGTTTTGTGGCTTTGGATATAGGATAAAAAGTTACTGAACGTTTTGTAGATTAATCCATTCTCTTCGTTAGATTTAGCCATCACCTCGGCCATTATTGGGCCTCAAACAAAAGCCACTACGGTGAAAAAAAATAAATTCCGTCATTTTGAACTTAAGAGTTATAAATAAATAATATAACATTCAGATTCAGACTTTTTTCAAAGGATACGCAACAAAAACTACCAGTGTGTCAAGTTTTTAGCCATTCTAGAACTGGTTATAATTTGTTTACGTCACCCAGTGAATCAGTCAACAGCGAGAAATTTCACATGGGGTTGTATAGTATATTATATATTTTTAATGTATATAGTCTATGTATTTTTATCGTTTGTAGGTGACTATGATGACTCTATTGCCACCTCATGTTACGCATTGAATTTTCGTCAGTAGAAGAAATGAGTTAATTGAAGACACATTTTTACTAATTCCGCAATTTCTTTTTTTATTTGTTTACTCATTATAGTCGATTAAGAAATTTGCTCTCTGGTGCAGAACTATTTGTAAAAATGATTAAATTGTTTTTATAACACGCTTATGGCTATACGTAATACCAACATACGAGTTATTAAAACTGTCGTATCTGACGACTACTTAGTTATCGTTATAATGCTTTCCTCGTAATACTTTAGAAACCCATATAAAATTACAGCTTGGGTATAAAGTTAATAAAAGGTCTATTTACAGCGCATTCCGACTTTTTTAATTATATTTATTTTATTTATTAACTCATCTTTAATCGATTTCTTATCATTTGTGTTCAATAAATATAATTTTCAAGGTCTGTTCAATGTAGTGAATTTGATATTCGTAGGATTTTGATTTATATCGTAAGTTATATTATTGTTTGATTTAATACTAATATTGGTTTATTTGAGTTTTATCGATAAAAATTAGAACAGAAAGAGTGGTAAATTTAGTAAAGTTAGCATAATGTTTGTCTTTATTTTATTTTTCAATTTTAATATGCAACAAATTTTTAATCCTTTAAAAAATTATTTTGGCTACCTATTTTAAAAACTCATGAAGTTATACTATATTACTTTGTAAAAATTGTAAGATAAACCCTTTACAAAAGTCTAAATCAATCAGGATTAATTAATTTTTGTTGTATTTGTAACTTTTAATGTGATTATACCTGCCTGTATAATAAAGTCAAATAAATTAAATATGGTTGTTTTACATACCAGCACTCCAGTGACTGTAAAAATAACTACGCAGGGTAAAATCATATTAAGATCTACTCCTGAGCGTTGAACTACAGTAAATAATATGTGACTGTTTCACTGCAACATGCAGGACGCCGCCCTATCTCCGATCAAACTGTCGTGTTTTATATCGAAAAATCTACTCTGTGTGGGAAACTGATTTAATCTATAGGTTATTATCAATTTTTCACATGGCCTACTGTTTAGAGTATCTGTAGTTCTTTAGCTGAATAATTTACAATAGGAAACTATTATTTTAGATATGGTGTCATATAATACTCATTACAATAATACGGCCATTGACACCTCCCTTGCAACAATGTAGGACTCATACAATTGATTAATAATGGAATAAATGGCCAGTGCGAATTTCTTTAGCGCCTGTAATTTTTTGGGAAGCTACTTTATGCCACCAAAGCGTGTATGCTGTATATAAAACTATTGCAGTTACTTTTATCATCCTGGTTGCAATTTATTGCCAAAATACAAACGTCTGACCCTTTACCCAAGGGAAGAGTTATTTTAAAGCAGTATTTATTTAAACAAAACAGAGTTTTAGTGTAAAAAGTATCATTCATAAATTTTTGTATAAAATTTACAAAGTCTTATTTGTAAATAAGACTTAAACGACGGTGAAGATTAAATTCAAACCAATATAAACATTAATCGGGGAGTTTTACTTTCCCAAAAACGACATAAAATATATATTTTATTAATATAATGGTATACTTATAATTATTATTTAGTTTAATTTGTATATTTTATTCCATAAAAAATGATTTTTATTCTTATAAAATGGCAAAAGTAAACGAACACCAAGGGAAATCATAATTTTACCAAATTTACTAAATTAGATATTTATGTTTAATTACTATTATTAAGGGTCCCAATTAAAACCAGAACAAAAAATGCTAGAAAATAATTTAAATATTGAAATATTTTGGATTGGTTATGGTAAATCTTCTTCAGTCAATAAATATTGTATTAACACTGGCAGATCAATTAACAGAAGTACAAATTGATTGCTTTTACATTAGATAAGATAACTGACCGAATTGACCACCCTAATTTAATACCAAAGCCCCCCCCCTCTCTGAAAGTTATGGTATCTTCTTCTTAAGTGATCCTAAAGCTACCTCAGTGAACATAAGCTCTCTGTGAGATTCTGAGATTCAACCTCAAGCTTCTTCCCTGTGATTTCTGGAGTGCCTCAGGGATTCATGCTCGGTCCAACGTTATTCAGCGCCTTTATTTATATTATCAGAGACTAACAAAGAACTGCAATGCACTATTTTCATATGACGCCAAATACTTCAATAAATGGCATCCATTGAGGATTGCTTGCTGTTGCAGTTACGTTGAACTTATGAAATGGTATCAGCATGATGAAATAAAAATTAATACGTAATTAGCATGTATACGTAACACCCATATATTACACCACAGTTTAGGGGCTTGCTGCTGGAATCTGTAAAATACCAACGGGTGACCACCATGGCTAACTTGAGCCCAGACCATCTTTGACTACGGTATGAACTAGAGCTATCTGTCTGGGTTTTATAATTATAACTGGTCGAGACGATTTTTCAACTGATACACTGCGGGGCATATACATCCACCTTGTACGGTGTCTGCTGGGGTCTCCGCTAACCTGTATGGTCACACTTCCAGATTGATCACATGAACATGCTGGAAGGAATACAGATAAGATTTATTTGGCTAGTGGGTCTAATACTAGGGTTTGGATATAGGGCGGTTCCTATCAGGCAGATGAAGTTGCAGATTAACCCTTTAAGTTAAAGGGCCTAACTCACAACAACGCATCCGGGCAAAGCTAAAATTAATAAAACGTCCTTATCATTATTAAAACTAATTTCTACCATACCAACTGAACCACAATAAAAATAGAGAATAAAACAAACTTGTAGTAGCAACTTCAAAAAGTCAGCTGAAAAACTAGACAAATAATAAAGTTCTGTTTCTAATGTCCAGGTAAAACTTCACCATGCGCTTTGATGATAGTTTAGTTAGATTCTCGTAGTTAACCGCCAGAATGCATTATCAATTAAACATGATTACTGTGGATTTGAAGCAGTTCAAGTAAAAAGTACTGTAAAATAGAGGCATATGTGTATCATTTTACAACTCAGCTGTCAGGCGTCGTGTAGCGAAGCAGCTGTTTGGAACGTGTTAACACGGGTGAGGAAGCTGAACGCAAAGTGAGATTGTCCGAGTTAACACGGGCGTGGCACTCAAGGGGGGTTCTTATGCATGGGGGGTTTTCTCCATTATATAAAAGACGTCTGCTACTTGATATATTGTTCCTAGGGAAGTTAATTAACGTTGGAACCGACGTACCTGAACTGTTAGAGGAAATCAGCCGTTCATGTACACGCAGTTCATGCTTATCTCTTCACAAAAATCATAATAGCACCTAGTACTCCTATAACAGCGCGCTACCAGGCATAATGTGCCTAGGCAATCACATTCCTGGTTGTGTCGACTTCTTCTGAATAAGTGAGCATGATTCAAGCAATTATAAACTGATTGGCTAGTTATGATTGAATATTTTTCAATGAAGTAATTGTTAGTTTGAAGATTGTATTATGTGTACAGTGTTATCTTTATACCTATATAAAGTGTTATCCTCATTTTTTTTGTTTTGTTTTATATTTATGTATGTAGTTCTGTTTATTGAACTGTTTAGTATCAATCTTCGTTGTAGTTCTTACAGAATCCATTAAATTGAGAGAATTTTTTAAAACTCTCGCGTATATTGTTTACACTAGTTTTAAATTATTTTCATTGTGAATCCGCTTTGTTACATTTCCTATATCTTACAAGGCTTGTTGTTGTATTTCATTAAATTACTTACATTACATTCACGTTTTGAATTAGTTATAAGGTCTTGTATTTATTGGTTTGTTATCAGTGTGCATTGTTAGCCAGTTAAAACTTTATACACTATTAATGTTGACTGCATATTTTACTACTACAGTATTTTTCAACACTAGGAGCAAAAGGTAGTTTTTGGTGCGCAATCGGGTCTTACGCAAGGGGAAGCCGAGGTTGGAAATAACGATCAAGTGCCTAAAGGTACTTTTTATATGTGTGGTGAACTACGGTTTTTATGATACGGTTAAAATAAAAACTTAAAAATGTTATTTAATGTTATTACATAATAACTGAACATAGTTATAGTGTCAAGTTTACGTATCAAAAACATCTGTGTTTTATGCATTTACTTCCAATGAAACAATAACCAAGTTTGTGGTTGAGGCCCCTCTATATATGTATATATTTACATGTATTCTAAGAATGTCTGATTAATATTCGTGGACCCTAAGATATCTAGGATAGATTCGAAGAAATGATGATGACACAGAGACTTTGCCCTCATGGCTCAAAATATATTCATGGATTATTCTCGCTTGGTATCAAGTGTAATAGAAATTCCATATTCATTTTGGTTCAAATAATGAAATAATAAGTTGTGAAAACTGCATTTGGTGTCAGAGTTCCATCCCTAGGCACTTAAACCTTGGCAGAACAAATTGTATTGGTCAACGTTTATTCAATATAATTACCATATTAATGGTAACGAAAATCCATTGATCACTGGATATATTTTTAAATAAAAAAAATATGGCCTGGGGCGGCGATCACTTGGTTTCAACTACATTGGTTAAAATATATTTCATAGAAGATACATACTAGAATTCAATGTTTGTTCAGATTCATGTATCTAATAAAAGTGAGGGTAGTTATGTGAAAATGTGTAGAACTTTTGAGCCTTCACACTTAACGCAGCTACGTTGAGCCTTGTTTGAAAGTGGCTAACTGAATATTCTTGAACAACATTTGTTCCCACAGAACAACTATACCAAATTTGGTTCTTATACAGAGTGTTTACGAACTCTCCGGTGATATTTTTGGAAAGTAAATAAAACATTTGTCATAAATATGGGTAAACATAATTAGTTTACTGTCTGTCAATCTTTATGTGTTTTTTTTAAATTTTATTTTTTAAGAAACTATTCAACATTAAAAAAACTCAATTAATGTTCTCAAAATGAATGCCACAAAAAAGTCTCAAATGAATAACAAATGAATATTATATTATCAAATCACATTTCAAGATGGTAGTTGGTTTTCAAAGCCTAATAACATACGAACTTGTTGGATTGTTTGATAGTTTTGACACATCGATTAAAAAATAATGTAAGTTTAAGCTTTTAAATGTCATAAGCACGGAAGTAAACAATGATATTTTTTCGAACAATATACGATATTTAATTACCAATTTATATGACCTAGGTGACAAAATATTTTATTGACATTTATCAAATGTTTCTTTTATTTTTTAAAATATTTTATTAGTTTTTTCTTAATTTAAACTCTAAAATTTTCAATCATCCATCTTTAAACGCGATGTGTTAATATAATATTACTTTCTGTTTATTTAAGACTTCAAGAACAGTCACTGTGCTAAATTTGAGTTTTTATCTGTAATGGTTTCTTAAAAAAATAAAATCTAAAAAACACATACAGACAGATAGACAGACGGTAAACTGAGCGTTTCTGACCCATGTTCATTTGATGTTTGCCTTGACCCGAAGTGAAGAACTACTTCCTGAAGCATTACCGTAAATACTCTCTATATGCATTTATATATCATATAAGGAACGCCTCTGTATATGATTAATTACAATTACGGTTGAAATCCTTGGTTTTATTCCTAGAGCTATCTTCTTTATCCTCTTTGGATCTAAAGCCGATCATGAATTATTCTTTGTTAACATTTATTCCATAAGATATTCACGCCTATTATCTTTAAAAATTGCTACATAATTATGATGATACGTGGATACGTCAGAGATTTGTTTACGTAAACACATAGCTGATAGATGCATTACAAACTTACCTACAAATATAAATGTGAAAATAAATTATCCAACTTATTTTGTAGTGGATGCTACGTTTTGTTTGTTATATATTGAATATGATTGTCCTAGATAAGGTTACTATATTTCATTTATATGCACACTATTTCGATTTGTCAGTCCTTTACAAGTTATCGTCACATCAAAATTAAGTGAGGCTAGGTATACAAGATACATTCAAGTGGAATAGACCCACAAGTAATAAAATGAATACTTGTTACGCAAATACATGTTGATGACGTAGATCGGCGGACAGGTATTATGAAAGAATTTGCGATTTTTCTGCTGTAGTGAAAATAAAAGTTAAAACCTAAATGATTTGAAGTGTGTGTATAATTGGGGCATTCTAAATATAACAACCAGCCTTGTGAGTGATATTCGTTTTTATCTTACATATTGAATAATGATTATAATTAGCATGTTTCTTCTCTTAATCTATTTGAATATTTTTCCAGTCGGTTTTGTTTTGTTATTATTAAATACTGTTGTTTTTGGTGTATTTTTTGTTATTAATCATCAAATAATTTATTACTGGTATTGTTTATTTGTTCGTTAATTCACCATTATTTTTATACCGTTTTAAGCTTGTATTTCCAAATGCGATTAATGTTTTTACTTTTTGCACTTAGTTTTTGCACTTTACTTTTTTGGAGTAGGTAATTTTACATACAAGGTGTTCAAAATTGTATGCACACTGAAGGGATGTTGGAAACTATAAAAGGTACCGCACAAGTAAAATGGACAAAGTTGTGCGTAATAACAAAACCAACAAATCAATTAAACAATTAATTACACATTTAACGAACTTTCATTTACTCAAACTAAAAAGAATATAATAAATGACACATTGATTTGTTGGTCTCACATTATGCACAACTTTGTCTATTTAATCTTTGCTGTATATCTGTTTCCAAAATCTCTTCAGTGTGCATAAAATTTGAGCGCGCGCGCGCACACACACACACACACACACACACACACACACACACACACACACACACACACACACACACACACACACACACACACACACACACACACACACACACCGTATGTTTATATGTATTAATAAATCATATATATATATTTGGTTAAGAATATATATTCTGCATGCAATAACATTGGCGTTAAAAGTTAAAAATATACAAATATTTTGACCTAGTATGACCTACTATGACTTTCTTGCCATGGTTGAAGAACAATGCTTCTACGAAAATTGCCTCCTTGGACTACCAATAACACAACTAGTAGCTCTTCCTCACAGAGTAATCTGCCAAGTACAATTTGTCGACTCAGAAGCAGCGCTGCAGCAATGAGGAAGCCTCCGCTTCCTGGACTCGCGTGTTCATTGAATGTCCACTGCGGAAGCCAACGGCTGCTTTATGCCGTGCTCACTTATGTGCTAGCCCCTTCCTCCGTCTGACTTATCTTCCTCTCACCCAAGGTAACCCATGGAAGGATGAGTCGATGCTGACCTCTGCTTTCTTCGGGAAGGACAACATTCTCCGCACTTTCACAGTCGTGAGCGCAGTCATCGTGCCGTACTGGCTGCATCTCCGACGATTTGCCGGATCGTTGGCTTCTCACCTCAATGAAATTATTGTTTGTTCTCGTCGAAAATCCCAATCAGTAATAGGGAGAATCTGGAATGTTTCACAAATCGAGGTTTGTGTTAGTCGATATAATTTTTTGTACTTTGGTATTTCCAGGAGGCCACTATTATTGGAAGAATATTTTTTGCCGGAGATCTGAGAAAACTACAGTGTTAGGAACATATTCTATTTTGCTGTGAAAATTACTTGTTATTGTGACGATCGGTTCTTATTTTTGCCTCCCTAAAAGAAGCGATGTCGACGAGAAAGAGTTCACTTTGTCCCTAACTACTATCTGTTATTAGGATATATATAAGTAGATAAATATAATATACGTATGCATTATAAAATAAAAATTTATCGAGCGCTTACGTGATCAGAGCTTGAAATTAGGGACTATCTTAAAGAATGTTTTTTCTTTTCTTCTCAGAAGTGTGGGGAGCCCGCACTGATTTCCCGACCTTAGATCACTTGCCACATCGAACCTGAGACAGTTCAAAATCAAATGTGATTAATTTTTGTCCTCGGCAATATAAGCCCGAGGATTGTGCTGCTGTGATGTGGATGATGTGAGGAAAATGATTCTACCAAGTTCCTAGGGATGTGCCTTGATCGAGGCCTGACATGGGACGATCACATAGAAAGCATATGTTCAAAGGTTTTTCGGGCATTTATGCTTTACGAAATCTCTCAAAGGTTTGCTCCTTGGACTTACTAAGAACCGCCTATTTTGGCTTTGTATATCCTCATATAACATGAGACTGTGGGGCAGCTGTTCTAAATACAAATTTGAAAGAGTATTTAGAATTCAAAATAAAGCGGTCCAAACAAACAAAACAACCAACAAAACAAAACCAACAAGGTTTTTTTTTTTGGTAATTTAAATTTAGAGATTCAGGTAAAAATTCCTTCAGGGAGCTTGAATTACTGATTTTGCCCTGTCTCTATATCCTTGAGGTTGCTCTGTACTGGCGATTCAAGTGCGAGTGGGTCCAAGGCAGGGACGTTCACCAATATGGGACCAGGGGTAGGGACAACTTGCGTATTCAACAGCCACAGAACTGCCACGTTCGAACGTTTACCATCCGAGGTTGGTAAAGATAAAGAATTTAAATTAGCCTAACAAATTCAAAGCTCGATTGAGAAACCTATTGGTGTCGAAGGTGTTCTACTCTGTTGAAGAGTTTATGATGGGCCCCTGGGATTAAATTTGAAGTTAATTGAAATGAATTGCTCAAGTCCTTTAGTTCTGTTCTAAATATTCTAATCAGCATAGCTGAACACTTTTTAATGACTGAAATGATTTGTATTTAAATTGATTTATACAGTTAAATTAATTTTACTTCATGTATAATGACGATTGTATACAATTTTCTTAAATTGTGAACGTAATACAGATTTATTGTTATTATTATTATCGTCCATCGTGATCTAACGCCAAACAAGTTGATGTCGGGAAAGTACCGATTGGAAATGCCCCTAGCCACTAGTGCCGACTTCGGTGTTCCCTTCGGCGACACACCGCACTTTTGTCGAAAAGAAGAAACATATCCCCCAAGATATTCTCCAAATTCAAACTCAGACCACGTGAGCACTCGTAAAGGTTAGATTTAACTTTGGTACTACTAGTAACATGTTCACGACATCCTAATCTAAATCTACTTGTAAATCCAAATATCAAATAGTAGATTGGGACAGAGTGGCCTCTTCTTGCCAACATTGCTTCGCTTTGGGAGCCAAAAGACAACATCCAATTTACATAATGACATGTAATTTTCTCAATAAGCCAAATAAAGTCTAATATTACTAACAATATATTTTTAGAGAATCAGGGTAAGAATAACTTTTCCAAAAATAGTGCCTCCAGATAATACCAAAGTACTTATTTTTCTTTGGCAGACAATACGGCATGTGATGATTCTCTGAGTATTTTGAGCACAAAATTAATTCGTTTAACTGTGTGCCAAAATTAAGTGGTTTTAAGTTTTTCGTCTAGGCCACAAAAAGATCTTCATTAATCTGTATCAATTTCATACCTTAGAAAGACAGTCAGGGAGGAGTCCCAGATAAATACGTATGTCATGTAAAAATCAATAAAATCGTATTGACCTTCATAATACAAGTTTACAACATCCTATATAAGAATCAGTTGGTTGGAGTTAACTTTGTTGGTGATTTTTAAAAATTCATAAATGACCTGAGCAATCTCCATGCAATGGGTTACTAACAGCTTTTAAAATGTGGTAGTTCAGCCATTTACTTACGGCTCTACTAGAAACTCAAAAAGGCTGTTGAATCGAGTGCTGTCAGAAGCCAATACTTAACCAAGGGCATACATGAATTTGTAAAGATTTTAAATACTTTTAGAGACAATGCCAGTAAAAGGACAAAAGAAGTTTTGAAGAAATCTTTTTAATACGTCTTATCAATAATTTATTATAGTAGTTACAATAGCTGTAGTCATAGCATATTTAGTTACACTTCATTACCTATCTGGCAATGTTAGACACGGAGAAAAGAATAAACTAAATTGTGACAATCGCAGTCGGTGTGTAAGTTTAGTACATTTTAATTTATGGATGACTCAAAAAAATGTGGAAGCAAGTGTAAGCGAAGCCTTGTCGTTCCTTATAGAAGGTTCACGTTCATTCCAGTGAATATATGTTCTGAATAAATTAAATTGAATGCATCCAACCCAATTAGAGAACTGATCATTTTCAGCAAACATGGGCATACTTTATGCTGGATAACCATAATTTCTGAATAAATTAAATTGAATGCATCCAACCCAATTAGAGAACTGATCATATTTCAGCAAACATGGGCATACTTTATGCTGGATAACCATAACGCTTATAAGTTTATATTATAAGCCCATATATTAACTCACATCTATCTGTATAGTTCGTAATACTAAAGACAGTTAACACGATACTGGAGTGTCCTTATATTATATCAGTAGGATAATGTGGTTTGATAAAATTCGAAGGCCCATCTTAATAGGGTTTCTACATTTAATTCAGTAACGTTGTTCACGTTATTCAAAGTTACTTTTTATACTTTCTGTTCTGGGTAATGATTGCTACAAAAGTTAATCACTGTTAAATCATACATAAATGGAGCTCAATGTTGTGGGACTTTAAATACCATATCTCATTAGTTAGGTAAGGAATTTAAAACATGATCCCATGGCACAGTGCATTGGTTTAATGAATTTCTTTTACTTTGTTTAGAACCTACTTTGTTAGGTGATTTATCCTACTGAGGGAGCAAACCGATTGTGATTTTGAAAAAGAAATATTTATATTTTTAAATAAAATTTGAAATAGCATGTTAGAACCAATAGTGTTACGAACTTCCAACATTAGAATTGAGTTGTAGAAAACGTCTTGTTGTTCATAAAGTAAAAATATGTTTTTCATTTAACTTATTTACAAACTAATGAAATACCAATACTTGTAAAAAATATCTTCATCCAGCAAAAACTATTTGCGACTAGGCATATTGTTCTTGTATTTTCCTTTAAACACACACGAATAAATGTTTCAACATAGTTTAAAAACTGACTTTTGCCAATCGTATTGCGTGAAGTTTAAAGCACATTGCTGGCACTCTTTGAAAGCAACGCTACTACACAAAGAATTATATATATATATATATATATATATATATATATATAAGTCCGATAGTATCATAAAATATATCACCTGCAATCTTATCTCGTCTCCCTCATTATGGAATTTGAAGTATAGTAGCTTCACTGGTAATCTTATCTTACAGAATTTAATTATTATTTTAGAATACACTGAATTCACGGCAACCCTAAACTATTAGCCTCAAAGCGGCAATTGGGAAAACACTGGATTCACGGCAACCCTAAACTATTAGCCTCAAAGCGGCGATTTGGGAAACACTGGATTCACGGCAACCCTGAACTATTAGCCTCAAAGCGGCAATTGGGAAAACACTGGATTCACGGCAAACCTAAACCATTAGCCTCAAAGCACCAATTGGGAAAACACCCGATTCATGGTTACCCTTTCTATTCAGTCTCAAAATGGTATTTTCGAATACACCGCATTTACGACAACCCTACCTAATCAGCCTCGTAGTGGCATTTAGGTTTATACTGGAGTTTCCGGGTCCGGAACGATCAAGAGAATTAAAATGAAATATCTCCCATACTTCTATAACGAAAAGAAAGGTCATAGAAGAGCGTGAGGTTTAACATTATTCTTATGGCATGACATTGTGAAATATGAAATTTTTGTATTATGAATATGAATAGTGACTTAGAAATAACATTTTTACTTGAAGCAGAACATGAGGTATTAAAAAACACACGAAAATTACATGTTTTATTTATGTATAAATACATCACAATGTAGAATAGCTTTAATGCGGTTATTACCAAATCAAGCAACGTCGAGCGGGGCTGCTGCTTGGATGGATGACCGCTGAGCGATCCTGTCTTAGCGAGCAGCCCGTTTGCTCGGTCGTTGGTGGTGGTTCTAAAGTCACCTTGAAGTCGTTGGCCCCCAGGTTAAGTGTTAGAGACGGTTTATTAGCCCTAAGTTCATCTGATCAAATAAAACATTAAAAACTTGGATCAGGAAACGTAGTTTACATTTAAATGCCAAAATCCTCTGTAGGATAGTCAAAACCGTCTTTAGTAAATATATCATAAAAGGACTGAACTGTAGAAAACAATAACCGATGGCACAACCGTAAGTGATACCGTTTTTAAAGTATTATAGTACTTAAAGATACAAGTGTTATACTATCCTGCTGAATAATCTTAGACGAAATACCAAGTAATCATTAGATACAAAACCACAATTACAACCCATTTGGAATATTGCATTCCACTGTATGTTCTTGGATATGGGTGAAGCTGCAGGTGAGCTGAGATGCATAATTGAGATAAAGCAATTATAAGATATCTACCACACCGCGCCAGTGCCTACGCTAAGTATAATCTACGCTAGTAGCGAGGACGCTGCGGCGGCTTTCTCCCAGTTACGCCACGGTAAGGCTGGCTCTCGTTGTCTCGCCGGGGTCATCTGCCCTTCACGTCCTTGGTTGACACTTGTCTCCTATCTGGTGTTACAACTAGTTTATCGGCTTGATTTTGGTTTGGTAGGGGGAAGAGCGCACGTGTGCTACGATCACAGGTGACCAGAGCGTGCCGGCCCACTGGCACATTGACTGTCGAGGGGTATCAGGTGGTCCGGCACCTCGTTAACACATATTTTGAATTAGCAATATTTAATTTATAAAAATAATAAACATTTTCAAAGAAAAATCATTGAGGAAAATCATTTCCTCAATAGTCTGGGAGCCTAGAGCCAATACACATTGTATAAGCTCACAATCTGTGTTTTCTTTAAATTTATATAGGCATTTCTCCTTGAATGAAATCGATAGTCGGTCGCACTAGTTTTGGTGGAGGTCAAAAAAGCAGGGTATTAAAAGGGTGAAAAATATGATGATACATTTTTACTTAGCTTGACACCCTTAATATTAACTGTCAGACACATAAATAAATAATTAATCAGCGTATGCTCGAATTATAAAGAACTTTAGAGTAGTGACTCTCATTATCTGAATCTAGTTGCCTGACGTAGGACTACTAATTATGTGTATTTTCGTTTAAAGTATATGAAGCAACAAAAACATATTGTGAGCAATTAATGTTTTATATTACCCTAATATGTTGATCTCCTTTATACTAGCACGTCTGGTTATATATTTCTTAAAATAAACAAGAGTGTTTCCTTATACATCGCAAAGTGGCTCCCGTCTTCTGGGCCATGGCCGTAGCTAGCGAGAGAGTCCAAGGTATCCGGAGCCCCCCCCAAATTTTCAATAACTGTTTTAGCAAACTATTATTATTACTTAAATAATTCATTATTACTGGCATGTACTGCTGAAATATCGTGGCATGTACTGCTGAAATATTGTTCTCAACATTGACACGGATCAAGAATATTTAAGGAACAAAATGGGGAGTGCGCGGTTGACTACACTTCCCTTACTTTGTGTCCCCTACGGGAACATATCACATATCAGTAGTCTTGACCCCTCCCCCCACCAATGTTTTTCCTAGATACGATATTGTCCTGGATTATAGTTAAAGTACAAACTAAATATAAACAATAGACTACGATAATCTTTAAATATTAAAATGACAATTTAAGAATTAAAGCATAGTAAACGGACGCTAGCATCCTCTGATATATTACATATATAGTAACGCTTCGTTAGTGTGCTGGGGCGCCCAGACACGCATAATTGTTGCTCAGACACGCAAGTAAACTGTTGCACAGCTTCCAGCTTTCACTTCCCCAGCCAGATGCTAGCAAATAAAATAAACAAAAGGATAAAGGGGAATGCAAAAGTATGATAATATATTAAAAAAATCTGTAGAATATTAAATTCTTCGTTACTAAAATTGTGACCATTTTGATTATACAATGAATTAGTGTAATATATGTACAGAATAACGTAAATTACTAGGCAATTTATCAACTCTTTGACTGCTCAAAACAAACAAAATAATTAAACCTGTAACGGATTAAGTCATCAGTTTATCAGCATTTGTTTTCGGTATTTATTATTAAATTTATACTAATCGATCCCATAAGGATGAGCCTTCAAAGCACCATCATGGGTACTTGTGTTTTGTGGAAAAGGATTGAAAGATCGTGGGCTAAATGATGTGTTGCATGCTAATAGGCTGTATTTTCACACTGGTCTTGATGAGCGGATGTGACCCCTTGGTAAGTACATTCCTTTGAAGAGCACCGGGTCTTGACCTGTCCATCTTATCCCTGAAAAGGGAATGACTAAAACAGTTTTGAACATCTGACAACCAATCCTCTGAAATTTTAAACTGTAACTGAATCTGGAACATAGTTTTCACTATACCCATAGATGGTCGTCAATTCATAATATTTCTAAATGTCACTATATTGTGGAGATTCAGGATAAATATTAGGATATTAATTACCCTGTTTCTCTTGTTTCTTTTATACTATAATATCCATACTACTTAGAATACAATTCTTGCAATCTTGAGCTTAGATGTGCTTGACGTGTACCATAGGTATTTGGACAGAAAAATGTTATATATTTCACAGTCAAACCTCGGAAATCCACGAATATTCTAGTAGTTCCTTTAAATGATAATTTCTATTTATATGTTTACATGGACTAAGGGAAGATACGAGTATTTACGTAAAGCTATAGATCCTTCTTAGAAAATTTTCCTTCTATATCCGTAAGTTACTGTCCTTCTGAGTGTTAGTTTGTAAGATAACTCTTTATAGAAGGTCCTAAAGGCTTTAAACTTGGTAAAAAGTTCCTCTGGTTCCAAGAAAGAACTTTATTGATTGTGTGGTCTAAATTTAAATATCAAAGTTTATCCAATTGTCAAATCCTAAACCATTCAGAATGGGCCCAGAATGTTCTATGGTGATATTTTGTATGGCTTCGTGACCCTAAAATGCTTATATATTGGGAGAAACCACATCATGAATGGTTTTGTATCTATCACATGTTCCAAGTCGATCTTTTCAGAAGTTTACTGAGGTTTAGCATGAAGTTGTATCGTTGTTTTGAAAGTTGTTTCGTAAAATATAGTAGTAACTTGGATGTAGATCGAACTAGTTTTTAACAACTAATATTATTGAATGATACTTTACAGATCCAAAGTCATCTTGAGTATACCTTAATTGTCTGCATAGCGTCAGAGTAATACAGATACAACTGTCGAGGCTGAACAGAGGAAATTCCTAGGCCGCTTTCAGCTGGTCTAAATGATTCGTGGAATTTTTCAGAGCTGGTAAGAGCAGATGTATGAAAGTATCGAAGACTTCCTGCTCTTTCAGCTCGACAACTCTGTTAGAATGTTATTTCTATAACTTTCTGGATGATATAATATAGATAATAATTCCAAGGTATACTTTCTTATAAGAATTCTATTTCTATTTCGGAGAATGTGATCCAATAATTACATGCACTGGAATTAAGAAAACTGTTAACATGTTTTTGAAAGAAAAAACCCTTTTAAGGTCATAAATAATGCGAAATGACACGTGAGCTGTATTGGATTTAAGCCTTTAAGACTTAAAATATTTGTGTCATCAGAAAATCTACATATATGTCATGAATGTACATATTAGAAAAATTCCTACCTTACGAACGGAAACGCCCAAAGCCTGAAAAATACGTAGTAATATGCACCTAAGCACTGAGTTTTCTTTTTGTTAGTTGACTGAGTGTTAGTAAAGCTTCTCACTAGAGGTTCTGGAAAATGTTACTTCTACCTATCAGTCCCCACGATATCTCGAGAGCAAGGTACCTATAGACATGAAATTACGCACGCAAGTTTAGTGAAGCCTGTCACACGATATGTGGTCTAGCATACTCATACCGTGTAATAACTAAGAAGAAAATTTAAACTATAGGCATTTCACTAACTAAGGGAAACTGTTATGAATTTTAATAATTAATGATATTGCAGCTAAAGGGAATATGAGAGTAGCAGAACTCTAAACGTACTATGAGTAAGATGTCTTTGTTCATGATATAAATTTATCATTTTCTAAACAAAATTCAGTTTTCTAAACTAAATTTAAGGATTTATTTTGGACATCCAACCAAATTTAGATGAATCCCTGGTGTTTTAAATTATATAAGAGCAGTTTCAGATAAAATTCTACAGAGAAAGTAATTTTTACATAGGCATAAGATAATGTGTGGAAAGCGGAATACCAATTAATGAATAAAAAACTTGGAATCGTACACGGCAAGATGGCGTGGGGACTAATACACCGCCAGAGGTCAGAGGTCAATCGAGGCGCCAAAACTTCATAATGGTACGCCTCTTGCCACTTTGTACCTTTCCGTCCGCTTTTGCTATTACGCAAACACGCCTTCATAACCGCGGCACTATATGATCGCTTTTCAAATGTAGTTTTTACATAAGGTATATTGAATTTCAATAAAAAAAGCCTATTTTGCTTTTTGTTTGGATGATAAAAAACTTACGACAAAGTCTAACGTTATTTTTTAAATGAAATACTAGTTTCATAAGCTTTCGATTTCTTTTAATTTCTGGCGAGCATTGTTCCTGAGAGGTTTGATTTTTTTCAAGATATACAATAACAAGGTAAAGTATATGGAAGTTAGGTGTTGAATACTCGTAGGCAAAGATTGTTTTTCCATCGAATGTGATCGAAAATGTCGGTGTGTATCATAGTGTTCATCTTATAACGATGGAAACCTGTGCCGGGTTTCAAAATTGTTGCACTCCAAAATTTCCGATCCAAAATATCTTCTCAATGACTGCATAAAAAGTACCAAACAAATTACAATACTTAAAGAAGGTTTTAGGCTCACTTTTAAGAGAATCTGAGAAACCTCTAATTGCAGTTAGTGCTAAAATGACCTTTGCACTTGCTTCCGGAGTGACAAGATATTCTAGGTTGGGTAAGGTTAGAGTCACGTCCTGTCAAGATCCATCAGGAAAGAGTGCGGGTATTATATCTCAGTCATGTCGCTTTGGAAGTAGGGGAGACCACCTCCTTATTAGCCTCCAGTCAAAGCGGTCAGGATAGTGCACGCCCTTATGTCCAAGATAGCACCTACCTTTAACTCTTAAGGAGTCCCACAAACTCCAACTGTCATCCTCCAAAGTAGACTAGTCCTTGCAACCCAATATATCGCCATTTGTATTTAGTTGTGTGTCGCTCCTGGAAATCCATAAGATTTTCTATATTTAAATGACGCATCGGTTTTGCTGTACCCAGCATATGCTCAACTAAAAAAGCAAAAACATTCGGAAGTGAAAAAGCTGTGGGTTATTAAGAAAGTACAGGTAGTTCATAGCTAAACAGATTTCACAAACTTATGGCGAAGGAGTTCTTAATGAAGTACAACAGTGGTATTCATGTTGATGACTTTATGTAGTCAGTTTCATAAAACTTCTCAGTTGAAATAGAATGTAAATGACAACCAAATTTCTAAACTGTTATGTGCCAGCTTACATTACAGTGTAGCTTCTATCTAAATCATTGATGTTATGAAACAATGGTCTATCCTGACCGGTTCTGTCGTGATTCCTGATGTCGGGTCCTGGCTAATGGAGGTGGGGTGGAGAGTTCACTGTGACCTCAGGGCCACCAGGTTCCTTTCCCCATCTTCCGGAACGAGCCACTTCCGATGCCCACGGGCAAGTTGCGTCAGCGGCGGTTTATGGTTTCTCATCTCTATGTAGGTACATCATCTTGTAGCCGGTGTAAACTCGGATTGAGGAGAGACTTTCTAGCAATAATGACCTTACAGGAGCCATTGCTCGTCTGGCAAGTCAGATGTAGCTGTCGTGACGGATCGGTCTTTTTTGCTGGAGCTTCTCGATGTTACATCAGACCAAATGTTGAATCAGTGTTGTAATAATTGAAATTCTTTGGGAGTTTAGTGCTGAGGTGTGATGTTGAAAATATCGACGCGAATGATATTGGACGGTAATTCTCAAATATGGTTTGTGATCCTTTTTAATCCTGGGGTACTTTGACAATCCCGATAAGAATAAAGCTTTCACTATGTATTTTTTATTAATTTGTAATGTGAATTAACAATAAGAGAGTGGGTGTGGATTATACAAAGTCCCGTGTCTTCTTTGTTGTATTACAAATATATGATTCAGGATTCGGGACCAATTTTATTAGTATAAATACAACACTTATTTTTTCTATTTAAATTAAAGAATTTTCACTAAAAATAAAACGATCGTCAGCCGCGCAGGTTTCGGTGGAGATTGAAATGGGAGAGTATAAAAATTTCAAACGATGTTTTTTTGTATCTTGACACACTTACAACCAACATGCAGACACTTAAATAATTGTTAAACCAATTATTCGACTGTAAACGACAAATTTCTGTCGCTTTTTTAGTTCTCTGATCGTGACATTACTATGAGTCCTAGTTATTTGTCTACCGGTCGGTTTAAACACATAATGCTAAGGAAAATATAATTTGAGAAAATATAATATATTTAACCCTTTAAACCCTCCTATTTCGACCTCCACCAAAACTAGTGCGGCAATGATTGATATCTATCATGAAGATTTTCTCTGTCGATTTCAAGATAATTCAGGGTGTGTTATATAATAAAAATTGGCTCTGGAGTCCCAATATGTTTTGACAACTATATTATTGTTTTATTTTGAGCTTTCTCTTTTAATTTTTCACTTTCTCAACTCATACATTAACTGTTATTGCGCGCCAAATGATTCCATTCACATAGATCAATGCAAATTCTTCAACAACCATTCTTTATTAGAGAAAGAAAGGCAATCAACAATTCTCATAGCCATCCCACGAAAGTAATCAAGCCTGCGCATGCGCACAGCTGATACAAAGCATACGTGACGAGGAACTGTTGTTGTAACACATGGGAACATCTTCATTGTTACGACTACAAGCCTCTGCACCTTTCTAAATGCATAATTATTGCTCTCCTCTCGCAGTGGAATAGCATACAATCCGGCAATTTGTGTCTGTGAGAACTACTTCAGAGAATTAGTTTCACTACCTCTTCAAGTAGAAGTTATTTGTTTGTTGTGTGAACCAGGATAGAGTATCGAGAATTAATTTTTCTCTATTTTTCCAATATACGAAAATTAAAATTCATTACAAGATTCTTAATCATTACGTCATGAAATTACAAGATGGAGTCTGGCTTTATCGTCCAAAATCTCACCACTCTATTCATTTCACAGAAGGACATTTGGATTTTTTTAAATTAGAAGGCTGTACGTAATTTGAAGGAATCTATCTCTAGTAGTATTTTAAATTTATCGGTATTTGTTAAAAGGTATTAACATTCACTTGAATTTTCTTACATAAATTAATTTAATGCTAGACATTAAAAATAAACATAATACATAAACAAAAAATAATTTTGTAAATAAATACTCAATGTACTTATTGATAGAAAAACTAAATATCATCCACAATGTTCTAATTAAAAATCTAGGTGAACTTATTACATTTATAATGATTTATTTTTCTTGTACACAACCTTCTTTCTATGTATGTTTTTTTATTTAAAAGTTTAGTGTATAAGTAAATGTATGTGTAAGGATAAAACCTCAATATTATCCATACCACTCAGTTTGTACGTACATGATAGACTTTAATGATATAGTAACATTTGTTTACTAAATATATTGTCAGTTTCATAGATATAAGTTTTATTTGGTTTACAGTTATATTTTAGAAGAATACGTGTGCCAAATTAGCTAATTATTATATAATAATGTTGTAGTTTTAATTTTTACATTGTAATTGTCTTATGTAATTAAGAGATTAATTTTGTAATACGGAAAATGGAAAATGGAAAATTTATAAGATATACAAAATTCTAGACTAAGATGCTTAAAAACGTGTAAAATATCAATACACAGAAAGAAAGGGCCAAAAAAAGAAAGAAATAAGAAAGAGGGGGGGGGGGGTGTTTCAGTGTAAGAAAGGGCCATGCCGCCCTAACTTAGCCTGTATATATAAAGAATTTTTCATTTCATATTTTACACAGTACGCAGCAAGAAGCGAAGTTAGATAAAACTTCTTAAAATGTGGCATTGGCGTTTTTTTAATATAACCAAGTATTTCAGAATTGCCATTATAGTAAAAGACAATGATATAATATAGGTTTGCTGTTGTACTAAACGAGTTCAGAAAATAAAAATGAAATGGTGTATAGAAAGAATTCTTCAGCAAATTCTTAAAAGGAAAATAAATTGTTCACGTATTAAAACCAATCCCGGGAAAGTGAAACGAATACCAAATATAGTCTCCAGACCACAGCTTTACACAATAAATTATTTTAAACATATTATCTTAATAAATGTACAATTTTTGTTACTCTCAATAACATTGACTTGAATTGTTGGTTAAATCCAGCACATTGAGAAAGGAAGCTTAATGAATTTATATACTATATACAAGTATTGAGAATTGTGTTTGAACTCAGCCAAATTTTTTCCGGTTATTTTAACAGAGGCCACAATTTCAATTGGTTTAAGCTCTTTAAGACCTTAAATAGTTGTCGTGAACTTTCGATTACTTTTTTATGTTAGGTAAAAGTTTTCAATGTTTAAAGAAATCACATTTTATTCCTACTTTTGTCATTACTATAGTGCAATTTCAATTGTGAATGTACTTTCAAAAACTTTTATGAAAAATAGTTAATACCTAAAAGCAGACAACCATGTATAGTAATTACGTACACTTGAATTTCCATTTTTGCTCCATAAACGGCGTGAGTGATCAATTTAAAATACTTTCAATTTATTCAGTCTGTAGTCAGACAGACTAATTTTATCTCATAAACTGCTCAACTATATTGCGCAGAGTTTTTCATAAACATTCATATTACCTTATAAAGTGCTTACTAAGGACCTGCTTGACTCTCCGACTTTATAGCTGTGTTTCATTGAGCTTTAGAGTTATAAAGAAATTACTGAAATTTAATAAACTGCAAAATTAAATTAAATACACTTTTCAACAATAAATTGCAAAACTAGTAAAACAAATACTGAGATTTTAAGACACCCAAGCAATTTCAGAGTACTTTATTAAGAAACAGATGAGGTATCAAAATATGGAGCTACAATCCGCTGGACAAAAACTTCGTGATTCGATATATGTGATGATCTAATGATCTGTTGATTTCACAATAAAGAATACTTTTTCAGTAATGTTTGTGATATGATTAACAAGAAATAATATTTTACTCTTGTGTTACACTACGAGTTAATACAAACAAACGAGCGGGTAACTACTAGTAATCTAGGTGTTTAGTACCTTAATATTTGGTAGTAAATTAAATTTAAGAAAATATATTATTTCGTAAAAGATACTAGCACTGAATTTGTGTTCATAGGAAGATTTCATCCAAACGAACCTAACGCAGTAAAAAAATCAATTTGAGGTTGTAATCGAAGTGAAGTTACGTTCTTTCTATTTCTTTATATTACAAATGTTTCATGACTATTCTTTGTTATTTCAAAGTAAGTGTTTATATTTAATAAATTTAACGTTTAATTAATTTTTTGAAACAAAATCTAAATATGTTTGTGTACTTTAAGTATATTTAATACTGACGTCTAAAAATTCAAAACCAGTACTACACGGTGTATTAGTAACTGTTTAGAGACAGTAATGTACTTGAATATTAATTTACGAATATAAAATAACCAAACGAAAATAGAACATATCTTATAAAATGGTACTCAACTAGAAACGAATCGTTGTTTCATTTTAATCCGGTTAACAATCACCGAACGCTATCGAAAATTGTAGAACATTCTTTTGAACGAGTAACTAATACGTTAGTAACTCGATCTAATTATCGTAGAAGTTTTTAGAGACTAGTGTGGTTGTGGAATCGATTGTTAAGAGAGAAATAACGATTTTACTTATTTTATTGCAACCCACGTTTAGCCTTGAATGAATCCTTAATCACATCAAGGTCTTAGAGTCATCTTCCTAGTATGAGATAGAAATAAAATGAAGAATTACAACCAACGCAATGCGGTCTCTTCTCTAGAACAGGATCATGTTAGTGTTTGTTTCCAACAGAAAGGAAGAAAGTGGAAAATACCGGAGTGGTTTAAAATAAATTGATCCTGTTGAACGTTTGAATGGTTAAATCACTTAACCGGTTTTAGAAATTCCTCTTAAACCTACCTGGTTTGGTTTGATAGTAGTTTTTTGGCCTCTGCTTTACAAAATAGGAACATAATATTATCGGTGACATTTCAACGCATTCGATCCTCAATATTTTTGTTTAGGAATCATCAAACGTTGATGTTGATGTATTATAATATTTTCGTTTGTCTTGTATTTTATCAAAGGAAAGGATGTTTTACTTTCTGAAAATTTCAAGTTTGTCCTAAGAGTAAAAGTACTAAAAATTGTTATTATATATATCTTGACCTTATTTCCAAGCAGAAACAAACATGTTATAGCATTGTCGCTATACTTTCAATTAAGCTCATAATCAGTAATTGTAAACAATATTTGTAATATACTAGCAAACAGATGAGGACTAAAAAATTATGGTTGCCTGTAAAGTCGGTTTTACGGGCGAAGATTTTACGTGACAACGTCTTTTTCTCGGTAGAATATTTATTGATATGAATATTATTAAATTGCACAATAGGAACAAGGAATTGAATGAAAATAAGAATTGCACAAATTTTAACTATAGAAATATATTTTGTTTACTAAAACATTGTACATAATTTGAAATTAATTAAAATTTGTTATTGTAAATGGTAAAGTTGAATAAAACATTTACTAAAATTGGAATTTGAAATTCTTGCTAAACACAATTAAATTCTAACTCCGCGCGCGGTGATTGGTCGGTTTAGTGCGTTTGTTTGGTCGCACTGTTATGACAGGTTAGAGGTTATAATTTGTTATTTTAAATGTTTGACTAGCAATACGCGCTGTTTCTTCTCAATGACTGAATTACGATTGATTGCAGAGTGATTTAAACTAATAATTTACTTAACACTATCAACATTTGTCAATAGTATGACATAACCTATAAACTCAGTTTCTCAACTTTTGTGTCAATCTAACAATTAATCAATCAATCATAGTTTACGATAATGAAATATCAGTGTAAAATTATTTACCTTTATTGTTGTAGTTGTTGTAAATGACGAATCTAAGCACTCCACATTTTCACGAATAAACATAGTTATCTGCTTTAGCCCGTGCGGCGGACTCACAGTTATCTGCTTTATCCCGTGCGGATCCCGTGCGGCGGACCCACTGGACGGGCATCGTAACGTTACCGGGCGTTACACTTTTTCATGAGTGACTCCGAGCCGCAACCTAATTTAAGACGTTGTCACGTCAATAAAATATAATTATTACAAATATGGTCAATATAATAGGATGGTGAACAATTAAACTCGATTGCAAGTGACATGTTGCAAATGCAAATTCTTGTAGCAATCTTAAATTTAATTTTGTCAATATTAAATCTAATTACCAAAGGGTATCTCACCTTTAGTATTTCTATAACTTAGTAATAAGAATGTTCTGTCAATTATAAAAATGTGTGAAAAGCTGGCGGATCCGAAATGAGAATTGTATGTAAAAATAAGAAGTTAAAAGAGAACGATCTTAAAAATACAGTAGAATTTACTAGCCTAAGAAAGATGGTCATGGTCATTAATACGGAAATATCCAAAGGGTAGCGGGGGGGGGTGTGGAGGCCAACGTTGAAGAAGGGATGGCTTTTGTGTGAGTGGTGGTTATGGTACACTCCCAACCTCAAAGTTTTTGATCAGATTTACCAAATGTAAATAGCTTAAGAGACTCCCATCCCCTACCCGCAAAAGAAGTTTTGCACAGACTGATGGGATGGATGTGGTTGTGGGGGGGGGGGGGAGTGGGTATATGTTCACGTGAAACCGAGTAAGCTTTTTACACACATGGTTGATATATTGATAATGAAATATTCTAATTCTAAATTACGCACGATTATACATTTTTAGTAAATATGAAATGAAAACTGTTAGTGCAATCTTATAAGGGCATGCATTTATTTATTTAAAAAATTTAAACTTGGAAAATAATATTGATAATCATTATTAGTTTTTATTTTAATATAAAATATCTACGATTAAATAAAATTACTAATTTAACTATACAACTGAAAGATCTGGGAACGTTTAGATAATTTTATCACTTGCCAGAGAATTGTTTAAAATTAATGTACGTACTCGAAGAAATTGAATAAAACAAAAAGTAAATTAGAAAGCTCATTTAGAATAATTTATTAGCATTGAGAACAAGTGTGAAGAGGGAAAGTTGGACTGGTTTTGATAAACAGACTATAGTAGGAGTAATGCAGGATTAAATAATCAATTAGAAAGAATTTATTTAAACTTTCTTGTACTACTATAATACCATCAAGCTCAGTTAAGAAATTGATTACTGGTTTTGTTTACTGGGGAAAATTAAACCATGATATGGGTAAGTAAACAGCGAAATGTGAGATTAAATATTGAAATATATTTATCAATTGCTATTAGGACAAGAATAATAATCAGCTCTACGGAAATTAAAACATATTATTACACATTGTACTTAAAAAGTGCGGATGTAAACTAAAAGTCCAAAAAATTAGTTGAATAAAAATAATATTTTAATATTATATAATTAAAACAAAAACAACAATGATTTGATAAAAAGTTTAACGTGAATTTTGAACACTCTAATTTTAAACAATAGTAAAATAATAACTGAAATTAGTGTGCATCTTGATGAATACTACTAAAATATATACCATAATATGGCAGACGTAAGTATCAGTGATAAAGATTATTTATTTCAAAATAAATAATAATTTGTTTTAAATACTTTGAAGCAATCGTTATAGAAGCGATACAGAAACTCCTTGGTAATTTCAATTCAATAAACCTCTTCCGGGTCTGATGGTTTATGTATGAAGGCCTTAAAATTCTGTTCAGAGGAAAAAACTCGACCACTAATGGATTCTCGTCAATGTGTCGATAACCAGCTGCACTTTCCCCAACGCCAGTAAAATTTCGAAGGTTAAACGATTTCTCTAAACCCTTTTTCACAAGTGTAAATGTTGGAATTATGACTGGTAAGCTTTCAGGCCTGAGCATTCGAAATTTGGTCTTCGAGTAGTTCACCTCATACTTGTGAAACAGGTATTAGGTAGTAAAAAATTCTGCACAAAACAAATTCAAAATTCAAGCCCAAACTGGGTTTGATTCTAAATGGGGTTCCACATGGCTCACTTCTGAGTCATCTCTTCTTTATACATGTAAACGACATCAGTCAAATTCCAAAAGACAACCTTATACGTTTGAAAGTTATACTTATCGCCGGGAGTGGAGTGTACTTTAAGATTATTCTTCTTCTCCAAAGTAATAGAATTAGCTTATATTCAAAATATCCTAAACTTAATTTCAGTTTAAACGATGTATTTGCATTGAAACGGTTAAAACTACTGAAAGCATCCACATATTTCACTACTATCCTTGTTTATTGATAACACAGAAATGAATATTTCTGACTCGATTCAACTGTGATTTATTAGATATCTAAATATACGTGGTGTATATTATTAAATTACAAAACATAAAATACTTTAATAATGTATATTCGTATCGTAATAGCCGATGACACAATTTTGTTGTATATCGTATCGGCTGAAAAGGAATGGTATGTTCGTATTTCAATACAACTTAAACAGCAGCCATCTATCAAGAAGACTTTGTAAATGTTTGACTAGAGGTACAAAAATACAAGGAGTGTCAGTGATTTTCTCCTAAAACAATTACAGTCATTAAATGGTAACTATTTGTAAATCCTATGATCGACAAGTCTGTCATTTGAGCAGCTAACCATCGCCTATCGTCTGTCAACAAAGCATCAGCTGACTGCACCGGGCTACTCAGAGCCGATGTCAGCAAAAACCTCGGAATGTTCAATCCTTTCACCAACACTTTCTCCCGAAACTAGCAGCGCGTCAATTATTATCGCTTACAGATTCCCATATCAATCGGCGCTTTACATACTACACTGGGGCTACCACTTTCTACATTGTGTAATTAATAGCATCCTCCTATTACACCGCAATTTATTACACGTTTACTAATTTATTTCTAACAAATCATCTAGTAGTCTTTGTGTTATTAAGAGAACATCATTCTATAAACCTTGTAGTAATAAATTAATGCTTTAAAGTAGATTTATCAGTCGTTTTAAATGCTAGATGGTGGAGTAAATTACATTACACTACTCTCATTAGCTAACTATCTTGTTGCCTGAGCGTTAGCGAAGCCTATAACTTGAGAGGCTGGAAAATGTAATTTCTTCTGTCTGTAGATCTTTTCACGTGATTTTCGAGAACGAAGTAACTTATATAGAATTGAAATTTTGTATGACGCTTTATTTTTACATAGCCAACATTGATGATGTTGCAAGGCACTCAATGTGATTTGGAATAGCGTTAAAGATTATTAATTTAATATTCAAATATGGTTTTTAATAAAAAATCTCAAGAACATATTGGAATAGGAATTTTATTGAGATTAAGAGAAAATCTCAGTTGCTATGCGTGAGTCTCAAGAATGACACTATCAGTCAAAAAATAGAAAGATTTTAATTGGCAGAATAACCAATTACCAATCGTAAGTATGTTATACTTACTTCTCATAACTACTTACAATTGGGTTTTTAGATTCCGTCTTGGAACGGCCTGAAGTGAAAGATACGTAGATCTGGATGATAATGGATGCATGCCCTAAATACAGCGTAACGACATTTTGTTGAAAGCAGTACTTAATGAACGAATAAATTACCAACTATTAGGAGATTACGGCGTATTAAGTTTCCCATTTGTTGATACCAGGTGGTTTAAGTGTCTGAAAGTCATGATGACGAGATGCGAAGACATTATTTGAATACTGGAAATGTTAGTTAGACAAGGCTCTGTAATCAATTCTTATGAAATATGGAAATTTTGCAACATTATCTAAGTTTACTTCACATTCCATATCTACACATAGAAGAACCAACTATCATTCGACATTACGGCCAACTTGATATCCTTGTTTATTTACAGTTATTGTACATAAAAAGATGAGTTAACTAAACTAGAAAGTTAGTAGTACTTTGTAAATATGAAAGTAGTTGTGAAAATAATTGTCCTAAGGCAAAAACATATGACGTCAAATACAATAAATATAGTTGATTTCAGGTTCAGTCAGAAGAGCGATGGATTGTATAAGTGATTACATACAAGTGACTACACATAAAGTAGCTATGGTGGAAAGAGTCATTTGAATGTTGAGTTTAGCTCCAGTTCACCTTCCTCTTAGTGGAACGTATGGAATCTGATGCTGTCGTAGATTTGACTCCTGAAATAGTGTAATAGGCAATGAAACATTCTCATGGTCTCATTAGGTGCATAATAGAGTGCACTTTTAGACACAATGTTTAGACACAATCTCTAAGCACGGTGGAGCAACCACGTTTTCTCCAAATAACTTAGCTATGGGTGGAAGGGTTATTTAATGTAAATGTTCATTAAATAACCAACTTGAGAATGTTCAAGTTTAGCTCCAGTACATCTTCCTCTTAGTGCAACGTCTGGGATCTGACACCTTTTCAACTAGACCACAGTGTATTCTGAGTCTGTGTCTAGGTCAACACCGCGTAAAGAGTTTATTTTGAGCTTCTTCGTCACCGACTTTTTTGCCAGATGAGGTTTTTTGGAATCAAATTAATATTGCTCCAGATTCCAGGAGTAAAGTCTGTGTCCGCGTCAGATTCCAGACGCTGAACTAAGAAAGAGGACGGTGATTTGGAGCTAAACTCAACATTCACATTTTACGTAAATATTATTAGGAACATAAAATTTTAGATACACAACCAGTTTTTACGGTTTTATGACGACTTTATAGTCTTGAAATCTTGCTATTAATAATTATAAGCATATAAGTTATTTATAACTGAAGACTTTGTTTAGTTACAAATTTAGAAATTGTCCCTGTGAAAGTATTTACTTGGATTGGTTACATTTTATCGCACACTTCCCAAAACTGTGTACGGCAATCATTTAGAAATCGTATCTACGTATATTAAATACTTAATAATATAGGTAAATAATCAAAAATTCAAATTAATTTGCGTTTTGCTCTACAATCCATTTAGAAATACTAAACGGCCGCCATCCGAGAAACTTAAATGAAAATAAGTTTTCACGCAAGTTGTTTAGCATGTTTTTTGTTAATTTTTATTTTTTGCAACAGTTCAGATAACCTTTGTGGAAAAACGCAAACAGACACCTTATTGAACATCTTCGTTAGTGCAAACCGGATAACGAATTCATTTAAGACAATTCATTAAAATGAGTATCAAGTTTAGTTTCAATTAATAAATTAATGGCAGTAGTAAAACTGTATGAAACTTATGTAGAGCCGGTAATTTTGTTATTGCTCTCTAGAAACCTCCCAAAAACTGCTCAGTCATAAGGCACAGCCAATCAATGAAAGACATTACACTCAAATGTTGAGTCGTTTGGTATCGTTATTGAGCTGTGACTGTCGAAAAGAAACACTGATTGAGTGGGAAGTTAAGTGGGCAATAATGTGTCGTTTCTATTTTGGTTGGTACTTTCAGTGTTTGGATTAAGTACGTAATATTTAAAGTTATTTACAATAATTGTTAATAAATGTGTTTAATATATTTGTTTTTATTGAGTATTGTATTTAATTTCTTACAATTGACTTATTTGACATGTTAATATTTCAGCCATCGAGTGTCAAATGAAATTTTAGTATAGTTCTGATAATAAGCTTGCCTAAAGTTATATATTTTTTTAGACTGGTATCAACATAGAAATGTAAAAATTTTGCAATTTCAACATGAGGTATGGCTACAGGGGTTGTTGTTTTTAGTCATTTCCGACTTAAAAAATTATATTTTTTAATTAAACATAATTTATGAAAATTGCATTAAAAAAATTATTTTTAACGACATAAAATAAAATATATAAATAAAAATCATGTCACTCACTGAAGCCATAACTTAAGCATGTAAATGCTATAAAAATTTTATATTTAGCAATTTTTATTTGAGCCTGATTTCAAAATTAGCTGATGTGTATGTTTATATGCATGTAATTTTATTTAGAGTGATCAAAGGAGTTGTTTTCTACTTTAGTTTTCAAGGAGTTAAAAATCTTATAGAGTTAAAAAGTTTACATAAAATTGTTTCCAGACTCAAAATCGATTGCATCACCAATTATCCTTTCATAACACAACCAACTTAGAATATATTTTGTTTCAAATTACTTCTTCTGAGAGAGAAATTTCTTTGTTCCTCTCTGCGAGTTACATAAAAAAGGACAAGTGCAATCGATTGCACTACCCAAACATTATCCTTTCGTAACACATTCCACTTTAAAATATATTTTGTTTCTAATTACTCCTCCTGATAGAGAATTGTCTTTGTTTCTCTCTGCGAGTTGCATAAAAAAGGACAAGTGCAATCGATTGCACTACCTAAACATTATCCTTTCGTAAAACATTCCACTTTAAAATATATTTTGTTTCTAATTACTCCTCCTGATAGAGAATTGTCTTTGTTTCTCTCTGCGAGTTGCATAAAAAAGGACAAGTGCAATCGATTGCACTACCCAAACATTATCCTTTCGTAACACATCCCACTTTAAGATATATTTTGTGTCTAATTACTCCTCCTGATAGAGAAATTATTTTGTTCCTCTCTGGACGAGGACAATCGATAGCACAACCTTAAGCACGCTACATGACTATTGGAGGGAGATTACATACGATGAGTATGTACCAAGTAGTCCGCTAACACACCAAGGACAAATATTTTGTTTTGGTGAGGGCTCTATATAAAATAAATTGCCGTTTAGTGTAATAAACCACGTAAGAGTTAGCAACACGTGCAATACGCTTCACTGTGGCTGCATCCATCATTTAAAATCTTTAGCTACATGTGTTACTATGGCACATATTTAGGTGTTGCATGATTGTGTTAATTTTGTTCACATATGTATTTATTCTGCGATTTTCATGCTCCCATCATATAAGACCAATGTAAGAATGTTCACTAACGCTCAGCCAAATACCATGGAATGGCATATACCATCGTCGAACTCGATGTTGTGCATATGTAGGTATAAAGCATAATGACAATTTCTAGTTTATAGGTCAGTTAGTTCAGTCCGTTTTCGAGACATCGTGCGGACACGGAAATGAGAGAGACAGACATGATTGTTTCAGTCCCTCGAGTGATAGGCATCGCTAACGCTCAATTTAAAAGTAATTCTTATTAGGTTGTTACGGGGATACGTATTGTACATTTGTCGGAGAACTTAAATAATATCATAATAATACCCCAAACTTAATTGGGGTCATTACGGGATACAGGCGATATTAATTTCTAACGCATGTATCCCATAATTAATACCGCGTTAAATGACTGAATAAAATTAAATTAATTAGCTTATATTAATAATAACCTTATCCGAACCAGTTGGTAAATTTATTTGGTTTTTTTTTGTTATTTTAAACCCTGACATTGTACGTCCGGACATCATCCAAGCCTACTATATCATTGGAAAGATTCGATAATTTGATATAATCTTCTCTATATGGAACAAAGTACATGCGTTTAGAATTTTGAAATGTGATATGATTAGTATATTTTTGTAGTTAGAATGTAGCATTAGAATGTAAATTTTCTATAGCCAATACTAAAAAAAAACACGTTAATGAACAGTGTACATAAATAAAAAATATTATAAAGAGAACACACATTAGGATCTATTACAAATAAAGTAAATCACCTTTTTAATTGTAGATTGTAAAGCTTAACCTAATATTGGACTGATTTGATTCTTATTTGTAGAGCATCATCAGTAAATATAACTCTAAAAATTCCAATGGTTCTTTTAACTCAGTTCTATTGCAAGGGATAGAATTAATCGAGTACATAATCTAAACTACTTGTAATATTTCTTGAGAATGATTTTTGTTTAAAAAAGATAAAATCAGTGGAACTAGATCAGATCCCAGGGAAAAAACCTGTAAATAAATATTTCCCTTCTCCAATCAAGTAATTATTGAATGAATCTAGAACTAGTTCTTCTACCGAGACCGGAGTGGTTGAGCAACAGAGTGTGAGGTCACGTGGTTGCGGTTATTGGAGACTGGTGCAAACTAGCGTTACCACGGTACAATTCATTATGTATTACATACTATTTAAGTAGGAAAATGTACGATCCTTAAAGTGATACACAATTAAAGGTTTAATTTGTAGGCACAAAGATACACAAATCGGTGAAAAAGAGTTTTTAATTTGGAAAATTATATTAAATTAATTTAAAGCATAATATATACACACTTCTTAGGTAAGAACTTTCCAAGATGCATGGCAAAAATGTAGCATAAACAAATAGGTTGAACCGATAAATAACATTTACATAGTTATATTATAATTTTCACTACTCGTATATGTTTGTAAAATAAAAAAAGAAAAAATTTGTAAAGTAAATAATATTATAAGACATATTACGGAGCTTATAACCGTTAAAGCAATTATTAACGTAGTTACATTTTATTGGCACTAGGCTACTAACAACTTTAACGACTGCCGTGTCAGTGTCCGTCCCAGTCTCCTGTAGAAACAGCGCATTTGGAGATTGAGGGAGATAATGGATATGTTCAGCAAGTGCCGTATCAGTGTCAGTCTCAGTATCCTGTACACAGCGCGCATATGGAGATGAGGGAGAGAATGGATTTGTGTAGCAAGTGCCGTGTCAGTGTCTGTCCCAGTCTCCTGTAGACACAGCGCATCTGGTGATCGAGGGAGAGAATGGACATGTGTAGGAAGTCCCTTATCAGTGTCCGTCCTAGTCTCCTGTAGACACCCACATCTGGAGATTGAGAGAGAGAATGGATATGTGTAGCAAGTGTCGTGTCAGTGTCCGTACCAGTCTCTGTAGACATGCGCATCTGGAGATTGAAGGAGATAATGGATATGTACAGCAAGTGCCTTATCAGTGTCAGTCCCAGTATCTTGTAGACACAGCGCATCTGGAGATTGAGGGAGAGAATGGATATGTGTAGCAAGTGCCGTGTCAGTGTCCGTCCCAGTCTCCTGTAGAAACAGCGCATTTGGAGATTGAGGGAGATAATGGATATGTACAGTAAGTGCCGTATCAGTGTCAGTCCCAGTATCATGTAGACACAGCGCATCTGGAGATTGAGGGAGAAAATGGATATGTGTAGCAAGTGCGTGTCAGTGTCCGTCCCAGTCTCCTGTAGAAACAGCGCATTTGGAGATTGAGGGAGATAATGGATATTTTCAGCAAGTGCCGTATCAGTGTCAGTCTCAGTATCCTGTACACAGCGCATATGGAGATTGAGGGAGAGAATAGATTTGTGTAGCAAGTGCCGTGTCAGTGTCTGTCCCAGTCTCCTGTAGACACAGCACATCTGGTGATCGAGGGAGATTGTCTACAAATTACATTTTAATTGTATATCACTTTAAGGGTCGTACATTTTCCTACTTAAATAATATGTAATACATAATGAATTGTACCGTGGTAACGCTGGCTTGCACCAGTCTCCAATAACCGCAAACCAACGTGACCTCACACTCTGTTGCTCAACCACTCCGGTCTCGGTAGAAGAACTAGTTCTGATTCATTCAATAATTACTTGATTGGAGAAGGACGTATGTATTTACAGGTTTTTTTCCCAGGGATCTGATCTAGGTACACTGATTTTTATCTTTTTTAAACAAAAATCATTCTCAAGAAATATTACAAGTAGTTTAGATTATGTACACGATTAATGGCTACCCCTTGCAATAGAACTGAGTTAAAATAAATCATTGAATTTTTAGAGATATATTCACTGATGATGTTCTACCAAAGAATCAAATCACTCCAATATTAGGTTAAGCTTTAAAATCTACAATTACAAAGGTGATTTACTTTATTTGTAATAGGTCTCCTATTGTGTGTTCTCTTTGTAATATATTTTATATTATGTACACTGTTCATTAACGTTGTTTTTTTTTGACGTGACAACGTCTTAAATTAGGTTGACGGCTCGGAGTCACTCATGAAAAAGTGTAACGCCCGGTAACGTTACGATGCCCGTCCAGTGGGTCCGCCGCACGGGATCCGCACGGGATAAAAGCAGATAACTGTGGGTCCGCCGCACGGGATAAAGCAGATAACTATGTTTATTATTCGTGAAAATGTGGAGTGCTTAAATTCGTCATTTACAACAACTACAACAATTAAAGGTAAATAATTGTACACTGATATTTCATTATCGTAAACTATGATTGATTGATTAATTGTTAGATTGACACAAAAGTTGAGAAACTGAGTTTATAGGTTATGTCATACTATTGACAAAAATAATGTTGATAGTGTTAAGTAAAATTATTAGTTTAAATCACTCTGCAATCAATCGTAATTCAGTCGATTGAGAAGAAACAGCGCGTATTGCTAGTCAAACATTTAAAATAACAAATTATAACCTCTAACCTGTCATAACAGTGCGACCAAACAAACGAACTAAACCGACCAATCACCACGCGCGGAGTTAGAATTTAACTGTGTTTAGCAAGAATTTCAAATTCCAATTTTAGTAAATGTTTTATTCAACTTTACCATTTACAATAACAAATTTTAATTAATTTCAAATTATGTACAATGTTTTAGTAAACAAAATATATTTCTATAGTTAAAATTTGTGCAATTCTTATTTTCATTCAATTCCTTGTTCCTATTGTGCAATTTAATAATATTCATATCAATAAATATTCTACCGAGAAAAAGACGTTGTCACGTAAAATCTTCGCCCGTAAAACCGACTTTGCAGGCAACCATAATTTTTTTTAGTATTGGCTATAGAAAATGTTACATTCTAATGCTAATAGGTACAAAAATATACTAAGCATTTCACATTTCTAAATTCTAAACGCATGTACTTTGTTCCATATAGAGAAGATTATATCAAAATTATTGAATCTTTCCAATGATGTAGTAGGCTTGGATGATGTCCGGACGTACAATGTCAGGTTTAAAATAACAATATAAACAAAATAAATTTATCAGTTGGTTCGTATACGGTTATTATTAATATAAGCTAATTATTTTAACCATATTCAATCATTAAGTAGCCTACACTAGAAATTAATATCGCCTGTATCCCATAATGACCCCAATTAAGTAATTATATTATTTAAGTTCTCTGACTAATGTACAATACGTACCCCCGTAACAACCTAATTGAGAATTACTTTTAAATTGAGCGTTAGAGATGCCTATCACTCTAGGGACTAAAACAATCATGTCTGTCTCTCTCATTTCCGTGTCCGCACGATGTCTCGAAAACGAACTGAACTAACTGACCTATAAACTCGAAATTGTCATTAATCTTCGTATCTACATAGGCACAACATCGAGTTCGACGATTGTATATGCCATTCCATGGGATTTGGCTGAGCGTTAGTGAACATTCTTACATTGGTCTTATATGATGGGAGCATGAAAATCGCAGAATAAATAAATATGTAAACAAAATGAACACAATCATGCGACACTTAAATATGTGACATAGTTACAGATGTAGCTAAAGACGTGAAATGTTGCATGCAGCCTTAGTGCACTTGCTACACATATCCATTCTCTCCCTCAATCTCCAGATGCGCTGTGTCTACAGGAGACTGAGACCAACACTGACACGGCACTTGCTACACATATCCATTCTCTCCCTCAATCTCCAGATGCGCTGTGTCTACAGGTACTGAGACTGACACTGATACGGCACTTGCTACACATATCCATTATCTCCCTCAATCTCCAGATGCGCTGTGTCTCTACAGGATACTGAGGCTGACACTGATACGGCACTTGCTACACATATCCAGTCTCTCCCTCAATCTCCAGATGCGCTGTGTCTACAGGTACTGAGACTGACACTGATACGGCACATGCTACACATATCCATTATCTCCCTCAATCTACAGATGTGTTGTGTCTACAGGAGACTGGGACTGACGCAGATACGGAGGCTATGCTGCATTTCGTGCCTAGCTTGTCTCTTGCTACTCACGCTTCAGAACAAAAATCAGGAGACTCCGCTATACTGTCCAAATCAAATATAAAAACTAACTTGATAAAAAATATGAATTGGATTGAATGTATCGAGAGCATATTTGAGAGCAGTGTTTCTGAGGTTTTTAAAGGGTAGTATTGATTTATAAAAATCTTTTAGTATCGCTGGCGTTAAAGTTGTTTTTATTTGAACTTTAGATTTTGGTCATTATTATTGCTGTTTCTATTAAAAGTTCATAGAAAGGGACAGTCAGTTAACTCAAATCTTTCATCAGAGAAAGGATGAAGGAAACACAAACTTTTCACAGGTGCTATTTTATTACTGAAATATTTCAAGAATAGTTAAATAGCATTTTATTGTATAAACAGGTATTATTATAATTTTATATTTCCTTAAATAATAAATGTACTTAAATCCTTGTGAACTAAAATGTAACTTCTTGTTGCCTGTACTTAACATATTTTCATCTAAAATGCTACATCAAAATGAATTATATACTTATAGTTTGATATTACTATTAACGTAGTATGTACAGTAAAACAATACATTATAGCTGGCTGGAGTGATGTCTCATAAAACAGTTGCCTTAACAGTAAAATGTTTAGTCGTAAATTACTGCATAATGAGTAAAAAAAACTTTCAATAGGCCCAAATCCTTCTTTTTCGTTGAAGGGTTTGAGTACACCTTTTCAGATCTCCTTTTCAATATAATAATATATAATTTGCAACCATTTTTGCCAACTTCTCTCTTTAATGAATGAAGCACTGAAGGTGTCATCTCCAGAGAGAGTTTTCTTCCATAAAATCTCTCCAAAAAGTGTGATATAATAAAAGCAGTAAACAGGGCCTCCACCGGAATTGCGAAATTTCTCTCCTTATATGTCTCTTGTTGGAAAGTAGTAGGCCTTAAGTGATGAAACATAGCTGAAAAATATGCTCCTGCATTCCAATAACATCACATCTTTTTAATGTACGTACTTGATTGCCTAATCATGTGGGATATTAGTCGGTGGTGGATTAAGGAGAAGGTCTGTGGGCGTAATGATCGCTCAAAGATTAATACAAGATTGTTTAATAAAAAAAATCACTATCGTATTATGCCTCCTTATAAAATAAACTTAATGAACTAAAATTTAAGAATAGTAATAATCACTGTTTGTACTTATATGTAAAATGCAAAATGTCCCAACACAATAAAGATAATGGTAAACTGAAACCAAAGTGGCCCCTCCCACAAATCTAGTCACCCTTGGATTTCAAATTTATTTTTTAACTCTCTACTATCAAGTAGTTTGAGGCGCATTCTAGTCAAGAAACGAATGACGAATTTTACGTATCCTTGAGGTTTTCTTCATTAGAACATTATGGCAAGATATAAATCATCCATTTTTGTCACAGGCAAATGTGATGGTAGAGTGTACTTTTCACTCGTTAGCCTAATAATAGTGACTCTCAAATACTAGAAATTTATGTGACTACTGTAGCAACAGCATTAATGCTTATTGTGGTTGTTAGGTAGATGAAGCATGACAACCTCCGATAAATGAAGAATGGCAACCTCTACTGTCAACACAGGTTGTTCTAGAAGTAGATAAAATCAATAGCTAACAATACAAAAATGTGTTATTCAATCGAAGTAGATAAACAAGAAGAAATATTTATTCACCGTATGGCGTTTTATATTTAATTACATCTTCTTTATTCTCTTTAACTTCTTTAGCTCTATCTTTATTCTTTGAATTATATTTGCCCCTCCTTGTATATTTTCTCAACGAAAGCACTAACAAAGTTCAACCTTCGCCATGAGATTCAAGAAAAAGATATATTCTTTGAATATATTTACCTGATATCATCATAGCAATTTTTATTACACTGTGTTGGAATCTTTTTATTTCTTATATACGCCATTTTTAATTTCCTTAACTTTACCTGTAATTTTTCTTTATTATTAATACGTTGCTTATTCTTTCTTATTATTTTTTAACCATTACCTTTGTCATGTTAAACTACTTCAGAATGTTGTCAGATTAATTGTAATTAGTATTTGGTCATCATTGTGTCATAGAGAATTAATTTGTGCAGTAATTCGTTATTAGTTATTTGATAATAAATATATACTAACAGTATTAACAAACATCACTAACATTTGGATCTGCAATACACACCTTTGGTGTGCTACAGCTGTATAACTACTGTGCATGGATAAATCAAGAGCACATTCCCCAATAAAATATACAAAATGGAAAAAAATATAATTTCAAAGTTTAATTTGTGTAGTCAAAATTATTTAAATTATGTTAACCCGTTCGTACATTATGTGATTATGTGATTCGTGATTATGTGACACATACAATTTAATTAGACACCTATCTATTGTATTGTCAAATATGATTCAAACGTGAGGCAAGGCTGTCATGCGCCTTTTGTACCCTACTATATAATGTCACAAAGTATTAAGTTAACATAAATATTTTTAACCGTTGTACCCATTATAATAACAAAGCCACTAAAGAGTTGTCATGTTAAAAGAAAAACACAGATATAATCTCTTTCTATTTACTCATACAGGAATTCGCCAGTGAACTGTTTGTAGTACCAGAAAGATCAACTTTTTCATTCAGAATCAATAAAAACATGATAAAAATTGTCACTTCAAACCCTTTTTGATGAAACAGCTAATGTATATAAATAGTTAAAAACATGAACATCACTTATATCGAGTAATTAATGTATTAAGAAGCGCATGGTAAAAAGAACAGCTAACTATAATAAAGTCAAAAGTAATACTCTGCGTAATAGTATTTAATTCTCCGAACCCAAAATATGTAAATGTAATCTGTACAAAACCAACCATTGAACATCATAGACACGTTTTTTGTATTGACTTACTTCTTAACTATGCAACTCTGTGTATGCTGCCTGAGCGATAAATCGATCTAGCTGTGATGTTTTCATTTTAGCTATAGTTTTATTTTTTTACACGAAAATAAAAGCCATGGATAATACTAAAATATCTTTAAATTATGTGAGAATTCAAAAATAAAAATTATAGGCGAACATTCTTGATTGTGCTGATTTATAACGCTGTTATCTCTACCTGTTACATTGGTCTACAATACTTTGGAGTCGGTGAAGGTCAACTTTGAACAACACCGATACTATCAGAGGGTGCCGATGGCCGAGCGGTCTAAAACGTCGGACTTTGAATCTGAGTCAGAGATGACGCAGGTTCAAATCCTGCTCGTTACCGTTGCACTTTTTATCAGCACCATTGACCTGTACTGCATTCTCCCCTCCCCTCATTATTCCGTTTAATAAGATCCCCGCACATGCCACTGACCCATGAGGGCGTACAGAGTAAGGCTTAAAGGACATGGCCCCAACTGCTAAAAAGAATAAAAAAACTGACGCAACAAAATTAACTCCGCACGATATTCTATACGCCGTTTTGTGCTCGAGCATGACCCGGTTTGTGTAATATGTAGCAGTAGTAGTTAACTGTTGCACAATACAGGCGGTTCATCTAGAACGCATATTTACAACCAGTCGTTCCATAACTGGGCCAGAAGTGCGGTGTGCGTGATGGACGCCGAAGTTTGCGAAATGTAAGCTGCGCGATGCGGCGACTGAGGCGTGAATCAGCTGCGGTATTCGCTACAGGACTTCTACGAGCGGTTGCTTCACAACTAGAGGACAGGCCGAAGAGTTGGGGTGGGGGGGCTAAAGGAGGGAGGTTCTGGAGGGCGTTACATTTGAGCAACAATCGCTTATAAATCCACGAATTTCTTTCACAACAGTCCTGGTTTCTGTATATATCTGCTTTCGGTGAGAGGTTTCGAATATTTTCGTGCATACAGTTATATTAATGCACAAAAGTATTTATTTTACAATATGTGGCATTAAAACGTTTAAGTTGAAAATTATCATAGTCAATTTTTAATTGCTTATGGTTACTTGTTTAGCGTAAAAATGTAGATGTCATAGTATCATCTTTTTTTAAACTTGAATACGTTTGTTCCGACATAGTGGATTCAAGATGGAGAACGAAATATTTAATCATGTCAAAATATAGAAATTAAAAACCCAAAGGATGAGGTGATGGGTTGAAGTTGAAGGGCTGTATCTCGTTCTTCTTGCCCAAGCAGCCCAGCTAGAAACATCATCCTATTAAAGCTCTTGAGTAAATGGATGACGATTATGGCGAGACTAACGATGCGGTGTAAAAACAAAATAGTTTGATAAGATGATGGTACTGGAGAATATTTCACTTCCAAATTATGATGGCTCTTTTATCAATGTTTGTGCTATTCAATATATACGAGTAGGTACTGTCTGTTATATTACTGTAGTAATTTACTAAACTTGCAGATATAATATTTAATCATTAATAAAAGACTACACTTTTAAATTTGGATGACTAAAAGTTGAATATTAGGTCTTTCTCAAATACTCTTCTTCTTCTTCTTTAATAAATAACTGATATCGTTCTATTTAAATTTTAATTAGTACCAAAAAATAAAAGTAATAATACTTAGTAATGCAGTGCTCATCTATATTAGCTTGGTGCCAAAATCTTTGAAATCTTAAGTGTTCCATCACGATTAACACTCACAATTTCGTATAAAACCTATATCGTTGTATAAAATACCATGGAGAGAAGCCAATTCGTAAATTCTTACAAATGAAACCACTTTTTACTGTGTAAATATGCGAATAGTACGAAACAATTATCCTTAAAAAAGTTGGTACTATAATAAATGTTAGTATTTCTTTATGAAATCTGAAAATAAAGATGGAATTTTTAGAACACAAGTAATTTTTTTTACAAACTGGGTAAATATATTAAATAATTTTAACGTATCTGACGTAGATAGATAATTCTGAGCTTTATTATCTATAACTTTTCCCATTGCAAATTTTATCGAAAGGAGAGCAGACAAAAGGCTCTTTCAGGCTCTGGAGACAGCTTCTTTGCAAATGAGACATTGCTGTAATAGTACCTAACGGTCAACATTACCAATACACTAGGCCTACCAACTCAATGAGCTGCAAAATCTCTTCGAAAGCTACGTTTTGCGTGTATTTTCTGGAAGGTATTTCATTGCGTAGTTCTATGCTCCTATCCTGAAATGCATTAAGATAGAATACAACACGATTGTGGGCAGAAAGGAGTTCTGCCGCTCACGATAGGGACTGTTTGAAAAGCCAATCACCCAGGGACGATTACGCGGCAGCAGTTGCGTGTTTAAAGAGATTGCCTACTCCAGTTGCAATGCGGCCAACAATACTCTAGTTGCACGTCTACACAGCACTTGCAGAACCTGCCAAAGGTTGCACAATATATAGAATAGGTCAGCAGTTGTAGTGCCTTTACGACAGGTGTTATTGCCAAGAGGTCCCTAAATAACCTTGTAGACTTTCCCACCGTCAGAGTTAAACGCTGAATCTCTCCAGTTTCTGGACAAGAACTGATTGTAATTCTTCATCTCGGTCTGGATATATATAGAATAGGTCAGCAGTTGTAGTGCCTTTACGACAGGTGTTATTGACAAGAGGTCCCTAAATAACCTTGTAGACTTTCCCACCGTCAGAGTTAAACGCTGAATCTCTCCAGTTTCTGGACAAGAACTGATTGTAATTCCTCGTCTCGGTCTGGATGTCGTTCCAGTGCCAGGATCGTAGACAGAGGTTAGAGAGGTTATGTACGACAATATTTGTGTTTACTGCGCACACTCCCCGCGCAGCGCCGTTCGCATCCCAACTGTCGTTGTGTCCACATAACCTGTAAACACCGCTAGAATACGTGGATAGAGTGTAAATGCCAAAGTGCGCCAAGTTTGTTTGCCTGTAAAGTGGAGTTTAGTGTCTAGTTTCCTGAGAAAACTATTAAACACACACACACACACACACACACACACACACACACACACACACACACACACACACACACACACACAATTACTCTAGTAGTACCGGGGACGACACATTTCCCACACATACCCAGACATATTTGTACGACATTTCATTTTGAGCAAGAGAGGAACAGTTTCATTTTCACGTTTTATGATACAATTATCCAAATACTTACACTAACGCAGTTTTCAGTTTCTTGCACAGAGAATTGCCAAGATTAATGCATAGCAAAAGTCAATTATAGTTCAGAGTTAAAATTTTGTACATTCTTACCACATCAGGATCACACTCAAACATACAATTCAACATTCATGCATACTATCCCTTTGCCAATTTTCCACCTATAGCGCCGAAGTCAATATCCCGATTGGGTGATCTCCCAATCAATTGCCAAAAACTCGGTAACATTATAAAATGCTTGTGACGCCAAAAAGCGTTTCAAACGAGTTTTTAGCTCAGTGGGTGTCATGACATTCTCTATAAAATTGGGCAGCTTGTTGATTAAATGAACACCTGCCTGTGAGGGTAGATGTTCATAAACCACCGTTCTGTGTTTACCAGTCCGGTAGTTTCCTCTGCCTCTGGTCTCATACGAATGAATGTCTTGGCCAGTTGTCATGGCACATTTAGACGTACAGAGCAGAGTTGTTTCGAAAATGTAGAGGACTTGGCAGAGTCAACAGCCGAAACTCTTTGGAGTTTCTCTACAAAACTCTCTGAAATTCAAATGAGCTATTATTCGAACCGCTTGCTTCTGCAATTTGAACACTTTCGTCAACTGGTTGTTTGCACAGGTACCCCACAATACCACTCCGTAGGTAAGGTGGGGCTAAATCAATCCATAGTACGCCGTCATCAGAACCTGAGTTGGGCAATACTTAGCTAAAGACCTCAAGACATAAATGCCTGAGGATGTTTGCGCCAACATGGCATGGCATGGTCAATGTGGCAACTCCATGTCAACCCTCGATCTAGGTGTATTCCAGGGAATTTAATGCTGTAACTTATTCCAGAAATGAATCTGCTAACATGACGGCAAGGCTATATTCTGGGTCTTTGTCTGCAGAGCAAAGTTCATGACGTAGGAAATGTTGAACGCAATTAATTGTTGATTTCAACAAAAGTCTGTTCTTCCAAAAGAGATTTTTGTTTTCCACTGAAACAGAGAGCTTAAGTATAGATGTCTTTCAGTTTTCATGTACTGAAGAAGGGAAGAAAAATCGTATATCTTATATTGTTTTACCATAGTACTGTAAACATATACAGCTGTGTTTAATATACTGTATAAACTTGATAGTATTACTATATCGAATTATTATGTAATCTACATACGTAAAACAGTCGGGTTAGTTTTACACCATTTATAATACAATAATGGCTGTACCGATTATAATAATCTCTGATTTGTTGAATTTATCACCACCCCTAATAGCAGGATAACTATTAAAATGTCTTAACAGTTGAAGGGAAAAAATTGTACACAATAATATTCATTGAAAGAGCCTATTAGCTCTAATAAACTTTTCTGTATAAACGTTGTTTTATGGCAGCACAACTACATGATTGTGCAATTAATTTAACTGCTATTTTCAATTTGTTTCCAGTTATAGTCTTAAAAGCATAAGCTTGATAGTAGTAACACTTCTTATTTCATCATTTTTCACAATCCCCGTTAAGCAAAGATTAAGAAAATATCCAGATAAAAAATAAAAAGTTTTAATAAAAATATAATTTTAACTGACAATTTGAGAAAATATTAAGAATTAGATATGAAATACAAAATTACTATCTAACTTTTACTATACATTAAAATACCTATAACACCCATCTTGGTTGTCTTTGGACAGAAGTAGGCTTCTCAGATGTGTGTGTATAGGCTATGTACTTTCTTGATCGGGAAACATAATATTCTCTTTTTTACAGTTATGCTGTCACGTTTACATACAAATAATAGGTATGTGTTGTGCATTTACGTCTACAGAAAAAAAAACAAAGTTTGATATCAGCGCACTGAAAAACTTTAAGAATTGTGCGCCAGTTTTTTTCTCTGTTTTAAGTAACGAAAAAAAACACTTTATGGGCCAACTTAAGTTTCAAAAACAGCTATTGCATTATGATAAAACTAACATTTTATTAACTAATTAGAACTACCTTAGAATCGAATTTGCGACTTCTTCGCTAAAGAGTCACAGACTTAACTGTTGGCGAAGATGAAGAACAAAATGCTGTACCAACATTAAAAAAGTATACAACTTTTCATCCCTTATCGATGTTTCACGTATATCTTAAACAAAGTCGAGTACATATTAGTAGTATTTTATCCTTTGTATATGGTATTTAATGTAGAAACTTTTAAAGGTACACAGATTATTTTGAAAATGCTAGTACTAAATCGAGAACAATACAAAATGTTAGTTACCCAAGGTTTGAATCCTTACCAGTAACATTCGCTTTTACATTTTGTGTGGTACCTTTTTAAACTGTTTTTAATATTGGAATAGCCATTGGGGATTCAGCGACCGAGATTGGGAGAATGGAAAAGTTTGCCAACAAGGCAGGTCCAAGGACGGCTTCGAGGAATACCACTGTATACGAGTAGATGGCGCTTCACGGATAATGTGACTTATAGACTAGGTGCTACCAAGCGGTTGGGAAACTCCACGTTGAGAAAGTAGGCCGATTAGTTACAATGTATAGGAAAGAGAGCACGTCTCAGACTGGACTAAAGGGGCTCATTCCTCTCTATACAGACTGTATCGAATCTCCCGTGGCAGACTAATAGTATTTTGAAGGTCAAAAAGGCCTGTTCAATCAACCCGTATCTTTAAACACCACCTTTTGGGACCATGACCTTTTATGATTGAGAAATGTCATAGGTTGTTTAAGAAACAGCTACCCTATTTGGACAAATGGTAATTCTATAAGGATGCTGTTAATACTTTGTTAACTCTCAATAAGCTCAAAAGATAAAAGAGGTTGTTTTTTTATGTGTAACGGCAGGAGCGGATAAATCTGGCATTATTCTGCCGCAAAACAGGCTAAACATGCTTTAGGTGATTGGAAAAGGAGATAGTGGGCAGACGGGGTTTCTCGTTTTACGATTCAAAAGAAAGTCGTTCAATAATTTTTTTTTGCTTTGACAAAAACTGTTCGTAAAATTACAAAATTTATAAAACTCAACAAAAAATGTTAAACAGGAAATAATAATATGTACATAATGTTAATCCATGGATTAGGTATGTGAGTGATACACACGAAAAAATAAATAAATTGTACCTTTAGAAATTTGTAAAAATCGTGTTTTCAAAGTATTTAAATTGAAGAATTAGCTATTAATTAATTTCAAAGAAGAATCTTGTTTATTTAATTTTTTATTGCATTTAGGAATAATAAAATAACTACATAGATGCACTTTTATGATTGTATCATTCTCGTATCATACGAGTATACTATTAATTATTAATTAATATATTAATTAATATAACTATTAATTAATAGCTATTAATCAAAATGTAATGTAATGTAGTTTAATACTGATGATTTTGTTATTAACTTTGTGAAATTATATGAAAACTATTTACATTTCATTTTTTAATTAAAAGAACCCAGAAACATCTAACAATACAAATAATGAAAAGGGGTGTCTAGGTTTTAAGAAACGCAAAATTCATTTTTGGGAGTAACAAAATTAGAGGAGGAGACATTATCTTAATGTAAGAAGTCATTCTGCCGAATAAATACGTGCTGAATCATAGCATATAATTAAATTTGGATATAGCATAAGAGAAGCCAAAAGCCCCCACACGTGCCAGATAAGTAGATCAGGGGGGACCTAGCAGAGTCACATTCTCCTGTAGCGCGTTGCTGCGTCTTACCTCAAACTAGGAGGTAATTGCTCCCGCAGCGCGTCGTTATGAGGCAAACAAGGACGAACTTCCTCCCACGGCGTGGTTTACCTCAAACTAGGAGGTAATTGCTCCCGCAGCGCGTCGTTATGAGGCAAACAAGGACGAACTTCCTCCCACGGCGTGGTTTACCTGAAACTAGGAGGTAATTGCTCCCGCAGCGCGTCGTTATGAGGCAAACAAGGACGAACTTCCTCCCACGGCGTGGTTTACCTCAAACTAGGAGGCAGCGTGTCTTACTGTACCTGAAGTGAGAGCGATTTCTATAGAACCTGGTGGAGCAAAAGTAATACATCCATCAAAAGGTTAGAGTAGAAGTTTAGAACGCTTTTTATTCACATTATTTGTGTTAAGTAATAAACTTGTAAAAAAGAAAAAGAATTGTAGGTGTTCAAAAAATCTATTCACATACGAAATTTGTTATTTGAGTTTGGTTACTGCTAATTTGTACAAAGAACCTCCCCCAACACAGTATTCAAAGATATCGTCACCGATTACATTTTGATGCTTATGTAGTAATTTATATCCGATGTCATAATTACATACTGTTTGAATTTTTGAATTTCATAATATGCTCCCTCAGAAAGTACTTGTTAAACATGACTTAACCACAAGACCTTTCTGCACTAAAATTAAAACGTACAAACAATTCTTTTGTCGTTGACAGTTCATTGCGAAAGATTTCGGTTGAATACAGCGAAGGAGGATAACATATTCCTAGTAAATAAACTCGGCATTTGCATGTATGTGCCGGACCTAGACCTAGATCCCAATGAAAGATCAATACATCGTACCGACCGGTTCGCACATCAGTCACTGATCCTCTCTATCGTACAGTTCTCGTTAGTTGTCAAGGACAGGCAGTCTCTTCCTTCGGTTAACGATAAAAACAGGTTCTGTGTCAAGAATATTTCTGTGTAGAAGGGATCTATACAGTAGACATAAAATCTGCAGACGTATAAGACTGGCTCTACCAGTTTTGGTCTAACAGGTCCTGTTGACAGAAATACCTCTCCGAAGTGAGGGCGAAATATTTTCGACATTTTATTTGTGTTAGCAATTTTTCGACGGAGATTGAATCGTAAATTTACTTGATGTATTCTTTATCGAATTACTGGCTGTCCATTCTGTATCAAAGGGGAAAATGTAGACATATCGAAAATAATCGAATATTATCAGTAAATAAAATACATATAGGAGTGTTTAATGGCTTTCTTCAAGATAAAAGACGAAATTTAAAATGTTTTTGAAGGCAACATTTTATTTTTATTTTATATAACACGTGGTTGTTCAACATTGCTTTGGAATCTTTTTATGAATGTAATTGAAATACACTACTTTTGTTGTACTTTAATTCATGAACACATGCCGTCTCCAACAACATAGCAGTAGCAGTTCATAATGGGTAATCCAAGGTCAGACGGAGTGGAAACAAATACGCGTCGTTTATGACGATTAGATGGTCTCTTTACAGTTATCAATACAGGTACTATCGGAGAGAATGGAATAAAATTACAATTTTAGAAATGTTTACCATTAATTTGTTACATACATTTAGTTGTATACCACACACCAACTGCTACAATGTTGTTTATTTTACTAACTTCTACTGCAACCATTCAAGCTATTAAATTAAAACCGAGAATAATTAAGCGTTCATAATGTAAGTTCAACAAGTTCTTTCGCTCATCGGCCATAAGATTGAACTAGATTTCCTTTGAAATATGCAAGCATGTATATTGAAATTTAGCCACTGAACCACCTGATTCCATAAATGTACAAGGATGTACATTAAACTAACTCTGCCACACTCAGCTCCCGTTTTATGAAAGCTTACGGAATCTGTCAGGTATCTGATGTGGAGACTTTTCAGGCGCCGAGAGCTTGTAGCTCCTAAAACCATTCAGACCATGGTTAGTATAAGCCTCTGGAAGCTTCCCTGCATTTGCTAGTTTCCGTTTACTAGAACTTTGTAGGTTCCGGCTACTAGCAGGCCCTGGTCTCTTGCACCGCTCGGTCTTTTGGGCTTCGATGCTTCTGGCAGGCTTCCTCCATTGCCAGGCTTCGGAATCTAGCAGATCTTAGCCTCAGGCAGGCCCAGGGATCCAACAGTACAAACTCCAACGCGAAGTGTTTTTAGAATTTACTAAATATACATTTAAATTTCATATATACATTTAAAAGACGTGTATTGCTCCTGTGTTTATTCTCTAGTAGACATCGGTATATTGCACCTCTGTCTCTAGGACCTACAGGCCACTAGCAAGCCCAATCCTCTATCAGGCCACGGCCTCTGCTAGGACCATGCCTCTGGCACCTCCCTGTCACTATGCCCAACAGACTTCTGGCAAGTACCAAGCATTAGGAAGCCTTGGACTCTCTCTGTAGCAGGACCCGTTATCTATCAGATCTCAGTCTCTATCAGGCCGCGGCCTCTAGCAAACCTAAGCCTCTAACAGGTCCCAGCCTGTATGCACGCCCCGTCCCTAGAATGCCTCGGTCCCTAACAGGCCCCAGCCCCTAGTATACCCCTGTATTCCTCGGCCCACTAACAGGCTTTGGCAACTCTCGGTCTTTGGGAGCTCTTAACCTCGAAGACCTCGCAGCTTCTGGCAGCTTCCAACTTCTAGCATTTCCTAGCTTCTTCTAGGTGTCAACCTTTACTTTGTACCGTATTCTGGTAGCTACCGTCCTCTTAGACCACTATTATACTATCTTTTGAAAAATATCATTTTTATGTTATGATTAATTCCTTAAAACATTCATACCTATTGATTGGGTTAAAACATATTCTGCGGCAAGTCAACTACAGTATTTGAGCATTTGAGCCGTTCTGTCCTGAAGCTTCCGCCTCCTTGGTGCAAACAACGGTTATGAACTATTCTTGGTTATTACTTGTCGTACTGAACATTCATTTCAGGCTGAAATCCATCCCACTATAAGGCGTATAGCGTAATAGTTTATAAAATGGGTTTACCTAGGGCTCGACCTCCTCGGCTAAAAAGGGTACCGAAACTCATCAATAGTAAACATTTATCACGTAGAACGTCACTTTCAACTTTGATTAAAACCTATTAACCACAGTACGCATATAATACTTATGTAGAACAAGGATTTGACCGTAGATCTTCTCTACCTCCCCTGGTCTTATTGGTCCATCAAGGAACTTTACTTTGCCATTCATTCGAAAATTTATACCGAATTTCATATAGATGAGTCAAGAATTACGGTCATCATCGTGATGATACATAGTTATGCGAAATTAATAATGTTTATATTTAAAAATTGTAATACGCAGATTAAAAAAATTTACCTACAGTTCAAAGCACAATTAAAAGCTACTGAGTTTTTTAATAATCGCAATGTTGTTAAAAAGGTGTGATTTTTCACTAGTAAGAATTTTGTCAAGGATTAGAAGTATATGCACCAAATTTGTATGATTCATAATCTTGATTGAAATTGGATTTCACAGCTCGTGTTTCGACAAAGTAAAAAAGTTACTCATCGAAATATTTGGTGTATTTGAAATTTATTTATGTATATTTGTGTATATGAGCATATTTAAACTTATAATTTAATACCTATTTTCATGAATCGTCGTTATTAAACCACATTAACTATAGAACTTCTTTTACAATAATTTGGAATTGCAAACAAAGATGAAATCGAGTTTTTTGCTTTTAATTGTATTTGAATATGCTATTAGGATAACATTTAATAATTAAATTTCATATATTTGAGTGTTTGTTCATAAATTAAGTATTTTATTCCAATAAGGAGAAGCTGGTAGAATGTAGGCTATTAGGGTTGAACACGGAAGTCCATAACACAGAGAACACATCAGAGTTAAGCGTAAAGCACTAACACGTGATTGCGAGTTACCTTTTTAAATTTATGTTTAAGAATGACGTAGTGTTCCTGGCGTACGTGTAAATCGTTTAGCAGTAACAAGAATGGAGTCCTTACACCTCCTATAATATTATTATGCGTGACAAGTAGCTTTCTGCGGATGTCGTGAAAAAGCCAGTCAAGCACAAAACGTTGTGAAACCTTTTAGTTACTGTTGTTAGTTCGTTTTATAGCATTGCGGTGAGGCGCTGGTGTCATCCCCTTCACTCAGGTGGTTGTCTTTGTGGCCGTAACGTCACACAGCTTGGTCCTCGAAACTGTTGTACTTAGTGGTTTATATATATTAACCGATATTTAGGTTGCTTAAAACCTCACATTACCTGTTTAGGTTTATGTATTTATTCAACTCTTTATAACATTTGCGCTGAAACATTGGAAAGTATGTAATACAATTTACTGTGTTGATTGCTGAGGGCCATTGAAACCATCACCCTAGGGTTTAGACAAGTTTCATTTATGTCTGTCTAAATAAGCGTATCTAGAGAACAAAGTAACCTATAGACTTGACATTTTGGGTGAAGTTTTATTTCTATATAGGAAATACTGAGTTTGATGACGGTACATGTTTTTCCGTAGGATTTGGCTGAGTGTTAGTGAACAGTTTTTACATTGGTCTTGGGGATAAAAATGATGGGGTTGGGAATATAGCAGAATAAATAAATCGAGTACAATTATAACATATGTACATTTTACAAGAATCATCAGCGAAGTTTGTCAGTAGTTTGACGTATTCCTGCTTTGACATTCCCTGTAGGACGCTATTGTGTTCATAATGTCCAGGAGATTTATACTTCCTCTGGGCACATTTAAAAATACACCAAGCACTGTTAGGCATTTATGTTGCAGACAAGAGTTTATAACATCATCACTTATTCTTTGTTCCTTTCCAATTCTTTTTGGATGGTTTTACACACTGTGTTGTATTGTATTGTTGGTTTTTTTAGTACATTGGTTGAGTTGAGATATCCACTAGGTTCAAGATTTCAAAGAAATTATGGCTCGCTTCACCTGGTATGTTAGCTATTGACAACCTGACTTGACTGTCCTTGGAAGCCATTAACCAAAGCCCTTCTTTGATAAGCTTGGCTGGATATTGAGGGCGTCATTGTATGATATAGGAACTCCTTGACTTGTGTTGGAAAGTATTTTTACAAGCACGGATAGTGTATGATATAGGAACTCCTTGACTTGTGTTGGAAAGTATTTTTACAAGCACGGATAGTGTATGATATAGGAACTCCTTGACTTGTGTTGGAAAATATTTTTACAAGCACGGATAGTGTATGATATAGGATAGGAACTCCTTGACTTGTGTTGGAAAATATGTTTGCAAGCACGGATAGTGTATGATATAGGAACTCCTTGACTTGTGTTGGAAAGTATGTCTGCAAGCACGGATAATGATGTGGGTACCTTGATAGCCTATTGGATCTCTGACCTCGCCAATCGCACCTCTCTTATAATAATATCTACCTTCTTCAAGTGATAATAGCGCCCATTAAGGATCAAATTTCCTAACTGATGGTTATAAAAATTGTAACTTGTAGACAGGTTTTTTAGGTTATGGAGAAGTCTCCTAATCCTTCACAGTCTAACATTTACTACTGCTGAAAGCAACATATTTAAAATGAAATGAAAAATATCAACGAGTATTATTACTTTTCATAAGTTTTTATTTTATTCTATTCTTAAATCAAAGCAGCTTTGTTTCCTACAACCAGGCAGGTATAAGATACAAAATTTCAAAAACCAAAACACTACAATGCCTTAGTTACATAAAAGGTCTGAAAAACAGATGTACAATAAACGCATACCAATTTATTGGTTTAAAATTGTTATTGGAATTGTTCGAATTGTATGACCATTCGGAACAAGAGATTGTACAGTTAAACCCTTTACAAAATGGAGAACAGCATTATTATGAGTATTAGCTGAGTATTTTTGGTATTGTACAGTATTTTTAGTAAAGAGTATTTCATAGATATGGACACAACCTGTTGCTCTTGTCATGTAAACCGTTCTCAGTGTGCTTGACGGATATGGGATTTAAACACAGTCATTAATACGCTGCTGACGCAACTTTGGTGAGGCTACTTGTGCTTGCGTCTTGCGTCACAGGCCGACACGCAACCTCTATTGGAACGCAGTGCAAATCACCAAAACGTTGCGTCTGCAGTTGTCTTGTTCTCATTCTCTTCACTCAATCCGATCAAAGTGTAATGCGTGTTTGGAGATAGTCCCATTATATTTCAGTGAGAGTTTAGAAAAAAACTTGTGATTTCTAATTAAATAAACGTGTATAGATTTGTACTATCGTAAATCTATGACCAACTACTGGTCACGCACATTCATAAATAAGGGAGGAGTACGCCTCAACATATATTGCGTCACAGGTTTCATTGAAGTTGCAACATTTCAATTCTAATCGTACATCTCATTTCATTCTCAAGAAAACCCTTTCTATACGTATTATGCTATATGTCCTTTTTGTTCACCAGGACATTTCGGATAGACAGACAGCCACAAAATCAGACAGAAAACACTTTTTTACAGCACTAAGTAAGACAGAAGAAAAGTTTTACCAGGCTTCAATGACGCTCGGTCAAATAACTTGGATGGACATGCACTATCATCGAACTCAATCTGTCTATGATTCATATTAAATGTAAAGTCTGCAGATGCAATCTTTATTGAGATGTCTTACAAATTTTCAGTAAAAACTTCATAAAGGGTCATGTCCATAATCAAACACGACGTTGCCTATGGAAAAAACGAATATTGATTCATTATATCAAGTCTATAGATCAACTATTTCTTAATATAGCAAACGGGTATTAGACACACATGTCGATAGACAGACAGTCAGAAACCTTAGTGACATAAAATGTAAAAATTTTATACCTGTTCATCCTGTAGACATCATTTAAAGTAGAGTTTGCTACGCTCAGCCAAATTGCAAAGAGGAACATGCACCACAATCGAGATCTATCTTTTCTAGTCATTTCTTTTTTAGTGAAAACGCGTTATTCAAGCTTGCTGATATAAAAAATCTCATACGATACGTATATTGTCTATTCATTCGAAGATATCGTGCGGAAAGACAGAGAAAAAAGAAATGTTTTAGCCCACAAGTTTCTAGCCTTCGTTAACGCTCAGCCTAAAACTGGTTTAGTCATGGTACAGAAGCGTGTTTAGTTTATTACTGTAATATTATTAAATGGTTTTGTTTGTGTTTTATAAAAACATGAACTCACGTGTCGTCTTCCTTTGCTTCATTTGTCTTATGGAACGGTCAGAGACTCAAGGACGCAACCTCTCAGATGTGCTGATCTTTTCATTTAGCGCTCCTTGTATATCTCGGTCGTCAGCACTAAATGGTGATATATCTCACACGAGATGACGGTGCAGCTCAGTAACTGCATTCTCCTCTGTAGAACGTCCAGGATAGCCGCCGTGCAAGGAGATGTACAAGGCCATGCTGGCTGGCATCTTCGTGAGATCTGGGTTGTCGGGTCAACAGTGATCTGATCAAGGTTGTGGTTGATCGCTCGGAATATGACTTGTACTCTTATATGACTATCCATCTATTCCAGGTAGTTACTTTACCTTGGAGACGTAATACTTTGCTTTCTGATGGTATATAGAGTAGATCCGGATAGAGATTAAGTAATTATAAAGAGACTGTATTGCTTTTAGATCATAGGTAATTTTTCACCGAATTATATCAAAATGTGTTTTTAAATTTCCAGGGTGAAGAAAAGTGAAAACTACTTTGTCACTCGGTGTAAAGCCAATCAGTACGAAAGAACTGATAAGTTACTGATATCATTAAGATAACTGATTGACGTTTGGTTTTGTAGCTAAAATCTCTGTTGGAGGCATATTTGATCGGTGTCTGAAAATTTTTTGTGTCGAGGCATATCTTTTCCACTTTTAGTGAGACATCTCTGCTTCAGACTGTATTTTCTCCATGAGCAAGGGCCAGCTTCCATTTGGCTGAGTAAGTACAACTTCAGACTTGTAGTACTCCATTGAAAAATGAAAGACACTGAGTCTAGCTCATGGAGACAACGCAGTTTCAGTCAATATCCTACAAAAATGTGTTTTATTGATGCTTTATTGCTTCCTACATTTGCTAGGTTTTGATATTGATGCGAAAACAATGCATCTAGATGAAGAAACAAAAATAGAGTTTATGATTGCTGTACAAAACTTTTCCAGTAGTTTACCATCAAAATAGCAAGGATTACACAATTATTACTCTATAGAAAAACGAAGACCCCTGAAGTATCCAATCCAAGGGCTCTAGTAGGCGTACTCACACCCCTAATTTTCGGGTTATTTTCTCAATCACTGACTGTATTCTCAATGTGTATTATTATTTTTTATTAATCCTAGATAAATGCAGAAAATGTTATTACATATGTTTCATTCATTAAAAAATAAAGAACACGAGTTTATATATGATGCACTCTACATACATCCTTATTAAAACCATCACTACTGTGCTATTTATTTTTCATTCAGTGATACGTTTGATACAAATATTTCAATACATTAAAAGAAAATAACAGTAATTTCTGCTTACCATGGTTCCAGTAGATGACTCAAAACTGACAGGACTCAGGATGGGAGAGTCGCACATTCTAAAAAGTAGAAATGTTAGATCTGAATTAGAGATTCTTAGGTTCTAATCTTGCCTTTGAATTTTTACTGTATTTTCCTCCTTATTCTTCTTGATTAAATCCTCTCACATACCAGTGGCCTATGAGTAGGAGCAGAGGACAGAGGAGGTCTCTTCTTGATTTTATTAATAAAGGTAGAGAGATTGCGACAGTCAAATGTGCTTTAAATTCAGGAGCCATGTGTTTTCGGACAGAACATAATGCAGTTCACTAGTAAGTAACATACCCAACATGTTTGTGGTATAAACGTATCAGGCTTCGCTGAGGTTGCACATGAAATATCAAATTTATAGTTTATTTCATTATCACAATATCCTGCAGACAGACATAATTTTAACTCCCCTCCTGCAGACATAATAGAAATTGTTTTGGCCTACTGAATGGTAGGCTTCAATGATGCTCAGCAAAATTCCATGATTGGTCATACATCTTAGAACTCATTCTTTTTCGTAGAGAAATTAACTGTCATGTAAAATGTGAAGTCTACAGATGAAATCTCTGGAGATATCTTGCCACATGGTACATTCACATTTTTGTTCATTAAGTTTAGGTTTTCTCACAATGTTCAAGTAATAAAAGTTACAGTGAGCTAGGGTACTGCAACACAAGAATGCGCTGATATGTTGTCTTTTAACATTGACTTTCCACTCCATTAGATTTATTTGCTATAATAATATAATGCGTTACAATCTCTAACACATTAAAATCTCTACTCAGTTCGTTCTCTAACGCTCAGCCAAATATTGTTTATTACTTTTTAGCCATTGTTTTAATTATCCTGAGGAACAAATGTATGATCTGACACCTTGTCAATCATGACACAGGAAGAAATGTACGATCACATTTACTTTAGCTACGTTACCTAAAAAGATCTAAAAATAAATTTAACAATTTCTTAAAATAGTAATTTCCAGAAAGAATTTTGGCGGTTGCAAACCATAATTTATAGTCAGTAAATAATATTAAAAAATGAATTGGACTCACTATCACACACGGGTATGATAGGGTTGTATTTCATTATAATTTAGGGGAAGTTACCTAGTCAATTACAAATAATGTTGAAAATAACTAAACTTGTACATAATAATGCTTTTTAAGCGTAACAACTCCTTATAGAAATAAAGCTTTATTTTATGTTGTATATAAAATTGTCTTTCAGTCTAGAAGGCGTGAATTGGTGTCTCTGGTTGGGAGAGAATAACAAGCTGTAGAAGGTTGACATAAGAAGGGGTATAACAGGGTTGTCAATATTTGCGTAAAAAGGGGTCTATTGTTTGAGTTTTTCTGTTAAATTTTTGTTGTTATTCTCCAATTTTTTGTCATTTTTACGACACTTTCTTTGTTTTTCGGTGAAGCGTGATTTTGCTTTTCTCCTTATTTGCTCATCTTTTTATACATATCCCCTGTTTTCTAATTGGTCATTTGTTGCCGCGTAGTTAATTTCAAGAGGAAGACGTGGAATTTTATCCAGTTACATTGTGCCCGTGTGTTGTCTTATATTTCTACAACAATGACAATGTTTTGCTTACTGAAAATTCGTGCTGTATTGTCTTTTTTTATTTTGTGAGGCTGAAAATGAATCACATTAGCTCGTCATTACACTGTTAACAGTGGCGTCCATTGTCTTCTTACTTCTTACTTCATAGTTTTTATAATGTTTAGCTTTCCCAAGCATTTGTGATGAGACTTAGAATTTTTATTTTACCGTTCGGTACTATCAATATATCAGTACTAAGTTTTCCGTTCAGCGCGGATTGCGGCATCACCTTCAGTGCTGACTCCCGCTTATGGGTGGAGGCGTCACAATCAGCCTGTTCAAATACTAGTACATTTTACGAGTCTTTTACAAGTTCTTTGGGTTTTCCAAAACCTAATTGCTTTATATTACATTTTCCTAAAAAAAACAACAACAAATAATTTGCTAAAAATACTAACGGAAATGTAACCTACTGTAGGCTACTGCTCTCCAGTCACTCTCTACTTGATAATCTATGAACCCACAGACGCAGGAAGCTGTGCAGGTGAGTGAGAGCTCCTCGCAAATTTACTGCGATTGGTAACACCATCTCCGGCCATACAACAGCGTTCGCCATCCGGACAGCAATCCCGCGAGGAGAATGAGCCGCAGCCCGTGCGGTAACGGAGAGGCGGAAGAGGGGTCACGTGATGTAACCGCAGCACCACACTCCACACTTGACCGCTTGTGTAACGGGGGTCACTTAGACCGCACATGAGGAATACAGAGAGCCAGCAGCGACAGTGCGAGCCAAGCGAACGAGAGATTGTCGGCGGCGATGTCTTCCTCCATGGTGAAATGTTTCACAAATGTGAATTCCAACAATGTTTTACATCGGGGTAAAAGATCTTAAAACGTGATCTACAACTTCTTGAACTCTCCCTAACTTATCCACTGAGTGAAAAGATAAGACTTATCAAAAGGTAAGGCCCGAAACCAGCCACAAGCTGATACCAACAAACAAGCAGACGCGCAATCAAATTATCCAACAAGATTTCATACTTGGCTACAATTATGCTTAAAGAAGGCTGATTTGGTACCTCTCATTGTATTATTTAAAGCTTTGTTTTCACAAAGGTTTTACAGATTTTCATTTGGTTAAAAAATAACCAAAAATCGACTTACTACCACAACTAAATTGCCTTTGCGACATTTAACACTGTGCCTATGCAACAAGTAGATAGAAAGTAACAAATATCGTGAATTCCTCTTATTGTACATTTAGTTTTCTTAACAAATTTTCCATTATTTCAACTTTAAGTTTATTTAATATTCTTTAAAAGCATATATACTTGATAACTCTCTGTGCGGTAAGAAGTAGTAATACTCCAATATATAATATAGGTTATAAAAAATTGTTATATTACTTTTTTATCTGCGATTAAATCTCATGTAATACACAGACTCAGTAATGAATGGGTTAGCTATATAAATCATTTTTAAAATAATTGCTTTCAAGAAGCCAATTTTCCGTACTTGAAAGCAGCTCTAGTAATCATTTTGGAATCTGAGAGAATTAGAGACATTAGATCTAACTGCTCTTGAGAGGACGTGACAACACATTGTCTCCACGAGATTACGGCAAAAACACTGCAACAGGGTTCATTACAACATACCGTGAATTGTTTACACGAACCGGTTAGCGGAAGTGGCTTCACTCACCGGAAGCAGCTGATGACCAGCAGTAGCGCTAAGTGCAGTTAGAGTAGGTACACAACATGCTTTCTCCAGCTTCTACAGCATAATGTAAGACAGTGCAGCATGTTACGTTGACCATAATTTTGTACTCCAGCTGATGAAAAAGTAGCGGCGATTTGAATGGTTAGGAAGAACAAAACGTAAGCATCAGTCTACGCTAATTCTGACTTTTCAGTACAGTATTGCTATTAATCACCGTCTTCTTGTCATTATATATCATTTGACATGGAGTTAAGTCTCAAATTGTAGAGGTTTTTTCAGTTTAGAACTTATAAATTCACCCTCATCGATAGGATTCACCAAAGCTGTCAAATAAGTAAGGGCTGCACCTTGCTTACAAAACAGTACCTGAAACGGCAGTATTGGCAATCATCGATTTACTTCCTCGAGTCAGTATACCAGTGGTTGACAGACAGCATACCAGTGAAAAGATGTGATCGGAAAGGAAATAGCCAGTAGAGAGGAGAAAGATCGAATACTCATGCTTTGATAGGAGTAATTGAATGAATCTCGATAGCTCTGGACAAGATATTCCAGCTTATGCGAGCTCTCGGTATCCAGACGATCTCAGCCTATTACAGCCTCTACTCTTCGAAAGTGCCCGATCTATTTAAACTTCTATCTTCTGGAAGACTCCATATTCTAGAAGCTTTCAGAGATTAGTGTTAAAAGTCACCTATGGAAGTTACGCCTCATGTGAGTTTCCATACTCAGGGTTTCTTCGAACATTTAACTTTTGAGGATTGTATAAGCCTTTGGCCTCAGGAAGAAATTGCTTGCAATCTTTTTTAAATCCCGATACTCTGTATTGGCAGACACATTTTGAAGGTTTTCAATGCTCATCCAGTATTTTACGTTGTACAGTATTGAAAAACTGAACAACTAACAGTAATATTTTATATTTCCTCAGTGTTTAAACTCGATTTAGGAATTTTAGTAAAAGGGGTTCAGTTTTCGTTTTGTCCTAAATTATATCAAACACAAATCAAAATTGGAAATAAAAAGTCGTTCGCACCGCACTTTTTTGTTTTAATATCCCTGTTGTAAAAACATATAACCAAAAGGGGGGTGATAATTTCAAAATTTTGAGTTGGGTACTTCCGAAAATGTTTATGATTAAAACGAAGCACTTTTACACTAGAAACAATTCCCAAACCCGCTAATTTCATGTTTTACCTGTACTCATTCAAAAATCAGCAAGTGGTGTGCTTTATAATGATTCTGTGTATATAAATACTTAACTCGCCTTCGGCTCGCTGGGGGCTACGCCCCCAGGCCCCCATTTGGTTGTTGGCAAAATTCGCGGATAAGCGGAATTCGGTGACAGGTTAAATCAGAGAATTAGATTAGGGGTCTGGGAGTTAAAATTAGACCTATTGTATTGAATTTTCTAGTTTCAATCAAAGTTTTGACTATAAGGGCATTTTGTGGCTAAACCGGTAGAGATACAAGAAAAAGTGACTGGACCTTTCGTGTCGGAAATTTAATTTTGTTTTCCGATTGCACCCTCGGATTTGAGCTACGATCTCTGGTTTAGTCGGTACAAACGCTTGGGATAAAAGTCTGCACTGGTCAGGTGTTGTGTAAACAGATATAGTGTAAATAAATTTAACATTACCTTTATCAGATTATTAAGTTTATCAGGGGGTTAATCAGGAGTTCATCAACCAAGAAATTCCCGGGAGAGGGAGTTTATGTTCTCGGGGGTTAAAGAACGCGTGGTACTTTTCTAGTAAATTTGTGTCTGGGCACGAGGAATTTTTATCAAAATAAAACGTTGATCAGGGGGTTTAAATTACTTCGGAAATTATCATTCCACGCCAGAGTTTTGAGGGTATGTCAAAACTGAATAATACAAGACTTTTTAATAAGAATGTTAAGTTCAGCTCCACTTCAACGTTATGTGAAGACGGTTTTCTTTTAAAATAGTGTTGTTTAATTTACATAATACAAGTAATAATGATTTAAATCCTTTTTAAATCATGTTAAAATACATTTTTCGTAATTTTCAGTTATTTCTTAGTCACACCATTGGTTTACAGAAAACCTCACAGTATTAGCAAATTGTCTTCTAAATACAATAATAATTCCGACTGCTCGTGGTGGTTCGAATGTCACCTTTATGCCGTTGGTCGCCATGTTGTGAAACAGAGGTCTTCCGTAACTTCTCTTGGTAAAATACGAAATTCTTTACTTCATTTCACTTTACTTTTAATACATAATAGTCGAACAAAAAATATCAAAAAGATAAACTAGTCGATTGCTAAAATATAATAATTTATAATTCAAGTTCATAATTTTACATTCTTTAAGTATCCTGAGAGGTCTATAGATAAGTTACAAGCAAAGTAGAGTAGTTATACCTCAAATTTCAAGCTTGACTTTGAGAAAGTGAGCTGGTAGCCTTTGCGGTTGATGCGTTAGAAGACCTTTCATTGATGGTTGGAGTGTTCTCTCCAAGGTACTGCGGCTTTCTTTATGTGAACATCTTGTGGTCATTCCACATGACAGCATCCTGTCTATGTTTCCATTAGATGCAATCTTGCAACACATCGACTAGGAGACACGTGACAAAAGCATATATTCAGATTTATTTTGTTTCGTGTTGTTGTTTCACAAATTGTATATTAGTTTATTGGTATTTTTCTTCAAACTGTAAATTAGATTCGGCAGGAAAGACAATATGTTATGTGACACAAAAAATAATCTAAGAAATCTTGAGAATTGGGACAAAGTTATGTGTATTAATTTTCTTTAAAATGGCTGTAGCCGGAAATGCAAGTTAAGTAACTTAAGTTCAAACAATCCAAAACTACCATATAATTTATGAGACCCATGTTAGAGTAACTTTTTTTTATGGTGGTCATCAACATTGCCTAGGCATACTCGACGCTTAAATTTTGATTTTGGAACTGCAAATTCGGCCATGGCTCTGAGGATATCCATCCTGATCTTTTTTTATTTCAAGTTTTAAGAGTTCGAGTACTCTTTTAGTTTACTGACTTCATAAGGCTGTTCTATCGCACATGTATAAAATCCCGCTTAAAACGTTAAACTATCAATATTTTATAAGCTGAAGGAAGTTAGTTTCGAATTCCTTCAGACAAATTTGTAGTAACGATATAATTTGGGGAGACAACCCTGTAAGAACTGCTTTACTAATTGGCTGACAAACCCAGATGGTTGATTGTTAACATTAATAGAGACGATGTATACGTATCAACAGTAATAGAGGCGATGTAAACGTGTCAACAGTAATAGAGGCAATGGAAATGTGTCAACAGTAATAGAGGCAATGGAAATGTGTCAACAGTAATAGAGGCAATGGAAACGTGTCAACAGTAATAGAGACAATCGATACGTGTCAACAGTAATAGAGACAATCGATACGTGTCAACAGTAATAGAGGCGATGTAAACGTGTCAACAGTAATAGAGGCGATGTAAACGTGTCAACAGTAATAGAGGCGATATAAACCTGTCAACAATAATAGAGGCGATGTAAACGTATCAACAGTAATAGAGGCGATGTAAACGTGTCAACAGTAATAGAGGCGATGTAAACGTGTCAACAGTAATAGAGGCAATGGAAATGTGTCAACAGTAATAGAGGCAATGGAAACGTGTCAACAGTAATAGAGACAATCGATACGTGTCAGCAGTAAGGGCTTGTTCACATGAGCGCGACGTGTCGCGCGACACGCCGCGCGACAGAAAAATGGCTCCGTACACATTCGGCGGCCGAATGAGCGGCAGAACGGGCGGCCGACAACTAGTGCACTGCCGGTATGGAAGTGGAAGATGCAAAATGTCTCTATATTTTGTACCGTCGGTACAAAATTCGCAAACAACGACAAAGGCAGTGGTGGGTGCATCCAATTTTATTTTTTGATGCTTTGTAAGTTACTTGTTTTTAAAATTCTTCATTTCTATACCTCTGGCTTTTCTAAACACATTATACTTGGTATAGTTAATCCAAAGGCTATATAATGAAACATTTATCAAATTACTGTATTGCTCTAAATATAAAACTAGCACTTATCCAACTGCTTTTTCTCTTCAACTGTGCTTTCAATTTTAGAAAATATATCTACAACTTCCTCCCACGCAGATCTCTTTAAAACCCTGTTCTTGTAATCTGGACTTTCAAGATCCCACAATGCTCTTCTCTTTTCAATTTCATCAATAAAACGTTCGGTGCCAAATTGGTCTTGCTCCATCTCCATATTCACTCACCAATATCACTACTGGACTCGGCGTGTGTACGCTCCAATACAAAACAAGCAACTGAAGCAGCGCTAAAGTCGCGCGGTTGACGCGTATACTACGAGTCGCGCGACACAACTAGCGGCAGGTTCAGCGGCGCGGCGCCATGTGTATGCTGCCATAGTTATATGTTGTCTTTTAGTCGCGCGACGTGTTGCGCGGCACAAGTCGCGCGACACGTCGCGCTCATGTGAACAAGCCCTAATAGAGGCGATGGAAACCTGTCAACAATAATAGAGGCGATGTAAACGTGTCAACAGTAATAGAGGCGATGGAAACGTGTCAACAGTAATAGAGGCGATATAAACGTGTCAACAGTAATAGAGGCAATGGAAACATGTCAACAGTAATAGAGACAATCGATACGTGTCAGCAGTAATAGAGGCGATGGAAACGGTTGACTCCGGAATTACACCAGTACGGAATTCAAGCAGCGTACAATTGCCCCGTAGTAATTACTTCATTTTTCAACACTCTTGATGTACGATGTTCACAAAGGGTATATTTTATATCACGATGGTGATGCATGATTAAAGATCGTGACATAAACAGACATCATAATCACAGTAACAGAAGTTACGGAACCAGAATGTGTAGTCCTAAATAATGTTAGCAAATGTAAATGTGGTTAATACCGCAGCCCACATGCGGTACAGAATCAAAGATGTATGTATTATACAAGTGCATACACAATATTTATGTTTTCCTTGTTAACTAATTATGTAGTAATATTTAAGTTAACCCTATAAATTCTAATTATGTTAGGAAAAGAAGAATACAAGAGCATTTGAAATCTCTTACAATGATGTATCCTGCCAATTAATTAGACGAATGGAAAGTGTAATGGGCAATGGAACGGAAATCATGTCATTACTCGTGACGTGAGGATGACGGATCTCACTATCCTTCCATTACACCTGAATAGTGGGGCTTCTTATTGCAATGTCACCAGCGATGGCTTTGATGTTCCGTCATTCGTGGTCGGCGCTCGGAACCGGAAGAGGATGTGAGGTTTGACGGAAAATGTCATCTCCGGCCTTCAGAGGATGTTTACAACACATCGCAAAGATGACAACAATACACCCTGATAAAATGTTTGTGAATGTTTAATTAGCTGCCTTTTCACGTTATGATCAAGATTGAGTTTGAAGATGAATTATGTGTGACACGAATTAAATACGTTATTAGCTAAATGTGTGAAGTCAGTATGTGTTTTAATATGTTAAAATTGCTCAATTGAAAACATTTACACATCACTTGTAATTAATTATTAGTATTTATTATATTTTATAAACTAATTGCATTCCTTTACTTTGCTAAATTCAAATATACTTTATAGTGGTTTTATTTCTAAATTTCAATCTTTTATGCTATACATTCTGCGATAAGTCAATAGAGAATATTAAATGGAAGTATTGGTCAAGAACCATTCAATTGTTAAGATCATAATAATTTGAACTAATGACGTGTGGAAATAAAATTTGAACTTCAAACTTGGCATATAAATAGGCTCTTGTGAATGAATAAATACGATTCTTTATAGTACGAGATCAATTAAATGTGTTGTAATATATACGTCAATAATATTACAGGAGAATTTATATTCAGCTCCAAAATCAAACTATCCCAATCATGTGAAATAAATTTTGTACGTATTAAAACTTGAAATCGTAGATCATTAAATATTACGAGTATCCAACTAAAAACTCGATAAATGTTAAGTCCTTAATCTTGGATTTATATCAATATTCTAGAAACCTGTACACTCTGATATACTGTAATCTGTAAGTTATAGTTAAGTCGAAACAAACTGTATCACCTCGAGCTCTTACAGGTATACACCTGTCTTCTAATATTTTTGAAATATAACATGAGTTCGCTAACATACGTTTGCTTGTAATGTTTATTAAAATCTTGTTTATTTTTACCGATAAACTTTCTGCTCACCAACGTAATACTCAGATTAACTTACAACAGAAAGTAGCTACCATTCAAGTTTTTAAATATGTAGTACTATATAAGTTTATCATTTTATAAATGAAGTATACAAAACACGAACTATAATAGAATTTGCTATTAAGTATTTATGTATTAATTGATGTTCTCCAAATAGGAATGTTATGTGATCATTAAAGACGGGGCCTTGAAAGAAAGTTTTTCAAATAATCTCCAATAAATTATACATTTATATTATGTAAATTCAAATTCATTTAGGATTCTCTTAAACATATTATTAGTGAAATAATTATAAGGCCTATTTATTATTTCATAATACAAATCTTTAAATCGTTGTCATACGACTTTCATAATCTTATTTTTTTGTATATTGTTTTCTATTCATATTTACCCTTAAAAAGATATTAATATTAACTTTCGATGGCATTAAAGATTTTCCATTGACCACTCATGGCGATTAGGGTTAATGAAATCGCTATGGCGTAAAGCATCGATATATTAAACTTTTCTGTATATGGTCTTTCAGAAACAGTGTAATAATGTTTCATACATTATTTTCACTTGGGTCATCGTGAATTAAGAATACCATATTTAACATGTTCAAATGTAGCTTACTTGCTTATCCTCACATCCTATTTTGTTTTTCCACCTAACCATCTTTTCTGGCCACCTAACCATCTCAACATTTTAATGTGTTGAGCTAAATTTTGAATGAGTCATTATAACATGAAAGGCCTAAGCAAAGCATATTCCTTATATATCTACTTTCAATATGCCAACTATTTAAAAACCTTCACTTTATAGAACCACCAGAATCACAAAAACTACAAATAATAATTTTTGTTTGTAAATTTATGACCAGTCCAACAATGTCCAACTAAAGGAAATTAATTGAAGAAAAACTAGGTTATGCCCGTTTGTGTGATAAAATTCTCCAGAAGTGCTACATTATACTGCTACTCAACCATACCAATTTAAAAATGTCACTACTTTAGTTGTAAAATTAAACGCTATTCCACATAAACGCAATACTTCTCAACAAATAGCAGTAATAGTGTAAAGGAGTCAATTCATTGTAATATGGTAATCCAGTTGTCCATGACTCCAGATTCCCAGAGTCAAGTCTGTTGAAGCATCAGATTCCAAAAGCTGCACTAAGAGAAAGGTGAACTGGAGCTAGGCTACACTCAACAATCACTTTGTAAATGATTTCAAAAATTAATTGGTGAAAATTTCGATCTTAATTTACAAGATGAATGGACATATTTTCAAGCCAAATAAGTGTCATAACTTGCCACCGGTTATGTAACGACTCATATTTCCTTGCAACATAACTGACTTTTACCTACATATCTGAACAACTGAAAGTGTCGCTTCTTTGCAACATCCAGAAACCCATACCATGAAGGATGTGCAAGGGGAAAATATCCAACATCTTCTGATAATCTGCAGATCCTCTTACGACTGGAGGCTCAAAGAGCCGGAGACTGCTGCAGCACCGACTGAGGTCGGAGGCCAGAGAATGTGAAAGTGGACGCTGACTGGACCAGTCTATACATGTAGCTTCATCTGTGTCAAGGTCCCTCTTACTTTTTGTTCTCATCCCCAAGGTCCCCCTCACTCTTCCTCAAACAGCTGATGATTTACTGCCATACGTGAGACCACTTCTGACCAGGGTGATTCAGTGGAGCGTGTATGTTTGTCACGCAATATGGTTGGGAATTCAGACCAATGAAAGGGTTCAAGATTGGTTGAAGTTGAAGCAAAAGAATTAGACAGTAGTATACAATTACAGACCTATCGGTTTACTGATCCAGTTTTGGAATTGTTACAGAATCTTTGAGTGTTCAGTCAGTGATGTTCTATTGAGGAGTGTTGAATGAGATTTATTATCCTAATAATGACAAGAGATAATCTCCACCCAACGAGTGGTGATTCGAAGAGGTAGCGAGTTACTGACAACTACGATAAGAGGCTATAAAATCGCCAAGTGTATCTAACTCATCCGTGATGCAATAGAACCATCAGAGTGGTGTTAGGTAACAAGATGGATATAACTACCGTCTTAAAATATTCAATATGATAGGAACCTTTACCTGTAGTGAGAATCAAGTCTTATATTGTAGTATTAAAAGTAACAATCAATATAATACAATAATATTTGACTTTTATTGTCTCTAAATCTGACTGCACGCTATGCAACAAGGGTTATTCAACTTGATTACATTTATTGATCTTAAAATATTGTCAAATAAGTTTGTATTCATTACTTTGGTTTGTATATGAATGTAGGTTTTATTTCATAAACCTCGCATTTAATACAAACAACCCTTCGTAGTTTATGGAATTTGAACTGTTTCTCTTTCAGATGTCTTCTGAAAATATATTTTTATGATTTCAATTTTCTTTATGCAGTTTTAACGAAATTTCAAATTAGTTATTTAAATCTGTATCTTTCAATTCAATGTAATTTGTAATTTTCTTGATTTTATTTGTATATTGAAATATAGGAGCGAAAATTGTTTTCTATGCACTAAATATGTATATGTTTTACCCGTATATATATATATATATATATATATATATATATATGAATTCATCTTGTTTCTCAAAATAGATAAAATTAATTTTTGAAACGGATAATGTATAATAAAAAAAATACAAAAAAAAAACGGTAATGTAAACCAGAATGGAGATTATTCAAATATTTTTGTGTGTGTTTTTTAGATTATCAAAACACACCGATTGCTTCTATATAGCTAATTAACTAGTAGTAACTGTCTTTTAATCACACGTACTATGTTAAAAGTTATACTTTAGCTTTAGCTATAACCATGAACAACTTAAAGAGAAGGGGCACAAAATAGAATGATTATACAACGGCCTCGTTACACAGAAGCGTCTACACGACCCCATTGTATACCGCGGTGTGTCACTATCAATCCACCGATCCTGCCAAACTCATCTGATAGCGCTGCCAAACATGACTTCCTCCCGTGTTACTGAACCTGAGCCTCCGCGAGTCACGCGTCCTCGGTGTATTCAAACCGGACAATCTCAGTTACGTCATCAGCAATGAAGCAACCTTGTGAAACTGTCATATTCAAAGCCTCTTGTCAATCAGGTACTGTCCTTATTCAGTGGATGATACTAGAAAGGACCGCAATACGGTATTCCGCAAGGTTCAGTTCTCGGTCTAAACTGTTTACATAACTCCTCTGTCAAACCTGGTTTGCATGTTTTTGTGTCAATTTTAAATGGGAGTTTTAGATAATATTTTATGATCAGTGAAATCATGTCAAAGGTTTTAAAACTGATTTTTCCTTTGGATTGGAACTTTTATTTCATACTAATTTGTTTTTAGTATTATAATTGTTACTTATGATTACTTACTGTTTCCCGTAATTTCATTCACGCTATTCTGTAACATTACACTCGTACGTATTCTCGTACCTCATCCTCATTAGTTAGTTGTTGTCTCGGCAACATTGGTTAAACATTATGATATCAAAATAGAGCGTCATTGGGAACCCAAACTTTTTCTATTTAAATATTGCTAAGCCCATTAAAATTTAAATTTTATTATTAATAATGGTTAAAATCATAAGGAGAAATCCATATCAAAACAAACCATCCTGCTATACTGTACTGTACAAAAAAATTCAAATTTCCCAAAACTTTTTACAAAGTAAACATTTTGAAAAGTACGAGAAATGGGTTTTCAACACCTGCTAGGGTCATATTTTGTTCTGCAATCGAAATAAAGGTTCCACACACGTAATTTTCTCCTGATTCGACCTTAAAGTTTACACTAAATTAATACTATACTCCAATTTTTATGTTACCAGTTTGATATTCATAATATTTCTGGCCGGGACAATATACAAAATACTACACTTAAGTGGTGCAATCGCTTTTAGGTTGATAACCCTTTTTTTATTTTAATTTAAACATTCTGGTCATGACCCTTTATAATATATTTCCTAAGAGAAGACAGATAGAAAAAATTGTATTATTCCTAAACTAGTGGTAAACGTTTTAAGCATAATTTAGTGGCATTTTAATCAGGCCTAAAGAAAAACCATTGAAGTTTAGGATACCAAAGTTTTATAGTATAAAATATAACTAGAGGATTAATATGTTTTTCCTACAACAAATTAATTTTGATGCAAAAGTTTTACAAATAGATGTAATTTTCTTAAGCTATTAAAAATTTACTCTCAGAAGTTATAAATCATTTAGATACAGCAAAAATTTACATTTTTATTTATTTCTGAATTTATTTGGGCCTAATAACACAAAGTCTTTAACTTTCTATTTTAAACTCCAGTTATTTCTAGTTGAAAGATAATGAAAAACTTTTTTTGTCATCATAGAAGTTCTCTCAAGGGAAAAATTATCTCAGCCAAAAAGAAATTGTGTTATTTTAGTGTATAGACAAGCCCCACCTGTAAAAATGTAATCCAGAGTTTTCTGAGAACCTTCTGATTCTTCGAAGATGAAAAGATCTTCAGCCATAGAATAGGGCTGTGCTCTATCGAGCAATGGCAAAGCGATTCATACTACCAAGTGCCTTTGCAACATCTGGAGATGCAACTGACGTCATAAAGATCGAGTTTCTGACATGACATTTTTTAAGATGGTGATGAGCTCAACGTGTTCAAATTTTTATATTCTCCTCACAAAGGCACTGAACCAGGATTTTATTGAGATTACTAATTTGATGTTGGTGGTTTGAATTTCGACTGGTTACAACTCTCCCGGTTTATGGAAATTTTGTTTATTATGGTGTATTTTGTTAAGTTCACGCTTTTTTGTGAAGTTCAGAGATTCTCCTTGTAAAAATTATAAAAAATCTTTATAATGGATAATATAACATATGGATAAATAACATATGGAGAAAGTGTTGTATACTAAACTAATTGTACGAAAATTTTCTGAATATAATAAGAAGTAAGTAATATGACTTGTGAGCGAGTGTATGTATGTGTGAATTTAATAACGATGATTTTGTTCGGTACAGAATACAATAAATCCAAAGACCAGTAAACACGAAGAAGAAATCACGGGTTTTCGTTCATTATATGATATAAAAGTAATGCAACTGGCCCGTTAATATCATCATTAAAATGGATTTATGTGATGAATGTTCATCGGCAAAATGGTCTAAGATTGTATTTAGTTAACGTCCAAGTTCTCAAGAATACTGAAAAACGTGAAGGTCAGACAGTTGATAATCAATTTTGACAGGCCAATTGGCAGTTAAATCGTTATCGGCGGACTCCGCCTTCAGTGGATCTGACAAATATCTTCTATATGTATGTATGAAATCGGGACTGTAAGTCAAGGTTGCTCATAGAGGGCCTCAAGCACAGTTATATCAATGTCAGATAACAGGATGAAAAGCAAAAACACTCTATTTTCAGGAAAACGCCTATTTGTCTAAAATAGTCAATTTGTCTCTTCTTCTTATTGGCTAACACTCATAAACCTGTAATCACGCACTCGTAAATAACTAGTCTTCGGAAGTGTACAAAACTAGAAACTATGTGCTATGCAAGTTTTATTCGGTACATTCAATCCTTTTGATATTCTATCATCCAACTTAAATAAACTATCTTGGCTAAAGATTCATTTGTTTCTCAGAAAACAATATTTCTATCGGGTTCATGAACAACAAGATTTCTTGTTCTTAAACAATTACAATTGCTAGATTTAAAAACATAATAATAACAAAATAATAACTAAACATCAAATCAAAAATATAAGATTACTAAAAGGCGTAATCCTTTTATTAGCAATTAATAGCACAGCCTCATTAAATTTTCACTAAGTTATAAAGTTATAAGCTATAAGTTTAAAGTTATAAATATAAAATCACAATTTATATTTGTGAAATGCTTTGCGTTTTGAGTCTTAACGTTTTTATTGTTAAAACGAAGAGAAGGTAGGAGAATACAAAACTAGGTTTACGTAATGTTATCATTAAGTTTTCTAAATGGGTTTCTCCTTATCTCGTTGATCTATTTAAGCAGAAGAAAAGTCCTTAGAAAATTCAAGAGGGCTTGAGCACGTAACGAGTATAAAATGTTCTCCTGCTTCAAAATAGACGACAAAGCAGAACTAGTTCTTTGTCAGAAAATATTTACCCAGAATGTTGAGAACGAAATGACATCTAATCCAGATAACATTTGAAAGTATGTGAACTGGTTTAGGAGATATCCTACTTATGTCCCTGCAGTGACTATTGATGCCCATTATATCTGGTCCAAAGTTACTTGATACCTGATTCGGGAAGTACTTTTCCTCAGTGTATCAACCTGTTGATGTGAATGTACAGGAAGAATTGTACTCTGGTGCCAGTGATAGTCTTGGAGTCTTCAAAATTTTCTCCATTGAACGTTGAGGATGTCATTACTGTTATCAAGAGGTTAAAAGTGAGGAATTCTGCCGGTGTTGATGGAATTTCCGCTTTTATTACCAAAGGGATAATCCCCCCTCCCCACTGAGACTATTGCACCCATCGTAACTTCACTCTTTAATAGAGTTTAGCAACAGGGTTTTGCCCTAGTGAGCGAAAGGTTGCTTCATTCACATCAATTCCGCAAAAGGTCCGAGGTTCCACTCTAACTTTTTTGGTGGCCCTATTTTGGTTTATGTTAAAATGTATTTATGAGAAAATATTCCATCTTCTTTCCCTTAATCATCATGGCCTTAAAGTAAAAATTTTAAAATATATAATCTGGCTACTCTTTTAATGTTGTTAGTCCAGTGAGTCCATAGCAAGTTGATGCCGTATATTTCGACTTCCAGAAACCTTTTAATAAGCTACCCCATCATCAAAAGAACCATTAGGTTTGTTTTATTAAGGACTATCTGCTTTTGGTTTCTCTATTCTTGTTTTTTGGATACAATCATATCTGCAACGTTGACTTTTTCTTTGGGGATGTGAAGGCTGACTGTTTCATTGCATCCTTCGGGATACTACAAGGGTCAAATTTTGGTCCACTACTCTTTCATCTTTCCATCAAAGATATAATAACATCGGTGATGGATTGCAACGTTCATCTTTATACTGATCACATCAAAATATCATTGCCAATCCTCAGTACTGATTATTATTATCTCCATCAATCTTCATGTAATAGGAATGCTCAGTGAGCTATGGATAATGTGATACCCTTGAACCTCACGAAGACTATGGTGACATATTTTACTCAGTAGGTAAATACATCTCTCTCTCTCTCTCTTTTTTTGTATTTATGGCTAGTTTGTGGTGCGAAATATAATTTTTTCATACTTCATTGGTGTATTGCTTGATTCCAAGTTGTTAATGTCTCAGCATGTTGATTTTACAGTAACTCAAGTAAAACGCAGTATTGATCTTATTAAGTGTATAAAGTGTCTCCCAACTTTCATAGAAAAGAGTATCACTCTCTTTGACCTGACTGATGTTGTAAAAATCACTTGTGAGATGTAATCTAGAAAATGCCTCTGTCATCTGGAATAGAGATAAGAGATACATTCGTAGTACTGTTGAGGGAGTTCAGAGGAGGTTTCTTTCTTGGATTGCTTTCAAGTTTCATGAGACAATACCAACTTGTTGAAAGGAAAGAATGAGAACCGTTATCTTCCGGTGGATTTGTGTTTTTACCACAAGATACCCCGTGCGAGCTCAAATCTCAACTTTCATGTTGGCCTCAGAATTCCAGGATATCCTTTAAGATCCAGGACACTATTTGTTGGGAGATCTACTACTGGTGTCTGTCATCATGTTTCTCTTTCGATACCAGTTGCTATCTAGTGGGCAGACAGGGTTTACTTCTGTTATAATGAAAGTAAATTCTGTGAAAGTGGCATAGTGATTTTTTTTATCTACGTACCTTGACGTAATTTCATGGTTAATACATCTTTTGGAATACTTTTCCATTAAAATTAAAATTAGTATATTATAAATATGTTTATTATGATTTAATTTGTATTTTACACAAAACGCACTTACGATATTATATGGTTGTTTGCAACGTTTTATAAGCATGTAATATTACACTGTTTTGGTAAACAAATAGTGGACTTTAAAGTAGAGACAACGTAATACAAATTCTATGTTTTAAAATATGGTTTTTGATCAGCACAGAATTTACGGGTAAAAGTCGTTTAATATCCGAATATTTCAAACATTATCAAACATGTCCGGTTACTTGTGAGTTTACTCCCATTCAAAAGTTGACCGTAATCCGTTTGCTGCTTGTAAATAATGTATAATACATCACCGGATGGGGTCTTCTAAAGAACCGTATATTTTAGGGTTCGGAAGCATCAAGGATTACAGAGATCAAAAACTGAAATGAAAATGAAATGAAATTAAAAATGTTCTTTATTAGAGGCGAAGTTAGGACTGTAAGTCCTATCTACTACTTAACCTTGTAAAAAAATTAAACTAACATATTATATAACTAAATCTATTTATTTACCTTGTACGTTAAAAGAATCTTAGCTTTAAAAAAATCTATAATTAATGTAACTATACATATTTACATACAATACTATAAATAAGACACGCACGCATTCATTCAAAAACTGCTACTTACCTAAAACTTCTAAAACTTTAGAAGCTTGTAGAGCCCGGAAGCTCCCAGAAACAAAGAGGTCAAAGAGATTAGAAGCTTTCATAGGCTAATGAACATATATAATCATATACTGAATACTAAAAGAAGAGACAAAGAAAGAACTCTGGCATAACCGGTTACAGTTTTTTATCAATATAGTAATCAGTAGTTCTCAGATATTACGTTAATTAAAACACAAGACTCTTATACAGTGGTTACTCCTAGAAGCTTAGTTGGAGCAATAGCACTGTAATTCTAGTAGCCAAAAGATACCAAAGACCTTTAATCACTTCAATTAAATAGAAAATTACCATATAGGTGGTTTACTGAATACTCAGAGACAGTAGTTGGAAAACATGGTTCAATGGCCGGTGGTTTCAAACACCAGGTTGCATAAACTGCACGAAAATCTTCATTGATTTTGTGACCAATGAGGCAAATGGTCCTGATTGTCTATAGTAATGCCTCAGTTTCCTTCCCGAAACATTTACAGTATATTTTGTATCTACTTCAGCATTTACAATACACTTTGTATAAATAATGGAAATAGCACTTCAAATAGTGTTCATAATAAAATAAACAAATGCAATAGTAAATTCCATATCTTAACTTAGACATTTTACCATTTTTAGCTAAGCATTTCCATGGTAATGAGTTTTCTTACCATTTCTACGAAGTAATTAGAAATCCATACATATTTTATCGTAAGTTTTGTATTTTTATATACAGAGTTGTTGTATAAGAGATAAAATACACTATGTTTTTGAATTGTATTATAGAATAAATGCCCCTTAAAATCATCGTTTTCAATCCTAATTTAAAAAGTTAAAAGTAGTGATAAAAATGCTAAACCAAAACGCAAATTGATATATATATATATATATATATATATATATATATATATATATATATATATACATATATGAAGCAGATGTATCTATGAGCTATTGTTTTATATCATTTCTAGTATTTCGGAATATCTAGTAGACGGTTGAAAATTAGAAAGGACTAATTAATGTTCCTCAGTTATAAAAGATTGAAATTACTTTTGAAATTCTGTTTCTTGTTTAAGGTTTCACAAATTATTTCAGTGTTAAAATAACAACCAAAATCTCCTCTAAGTATGTTGTTAACAAGGAACATGTTATAGTAACACTACAATAAATAGTAATATACTGTACTAGCTCCAAATATGAGTAGACATTAAGAAGACAATGGAGAAAACCGAGGAGAACTTTAGGGTTCTAATGTTGCTTACAGTTTCTTTATTCTAATTAGAGACATCTTCATTTTAATTAATTAGTTTTGAAATTAACTTCAGATCCTTTCGCTGACGACTGGTCGTTTCTTTCAAGAGTAACTTTAGTAAATTTGATGGGACATTTGAAAGTTTAAATGCTTTTTGTTCTTAACGTGAAATAGGAAACAATGTTTCTCGGTCATGTGCTGACGAAGAGAATCGTATATGTATATATATATATATATATATATATATATATATATATATATATATATATATATATATATATATATATATATATAGAAACCAAGCGTGTCTCTATAATGATTGAAAATGTGTCAACGCTTATAACAAATCTATTTATGATGTGACGTAAATATATCTGCAACTTTGACGTAACCTTTACATATTTGGATCAATTCATACATTAGTCAAGGTCTACGTATTTTGTTTATATATTATGTTAAATTGATATTTTATTTATGCTTTAACTGAACAATTACTTTAGTAATAATATCAACCTGGTGGACGTTGTAAAAGTTGAAAATGATTTTAACAGTCATAAAGAAACTTATTTGTTGGAAACTCATGCTTACGTATAAACTTTCCATTTACGCCGACGCAAAAAATATTTTCTTCTTTGGCAGTCATATCAGCAACGAAAGGATCGCTCAGCGGTCAACCATCCGAGAAGTAGCCATGTGCATTCATGCGTGACTCTTATCTTGCGATAACCGCTATTTCCACTATATAAAGCCATGGGAACGTCATTTTCTCATACTACTAAGTGTGTCCTATTAAGGAATTTTAAATTCTTTTACAGTTTAGTCATGTTTATGTATAAACTTTCCATGGAATCCGACATAAAAATATCATATTTTCCTGATAGTTACAGGCAAATTAGCAAGGACAGACAGGATTGCTCAGCAATCAACCATCTATTAAGTGACTTTTTATATAACAACTACTTCCCTATACAAGGACATTGACGTGTTATTTTCTCATATTAGATTAATTGTCCCATTGAGGCATTTACATTTCCTTTACAGTTCACTCGTACATCTATATCAAATTTCCATGGATCCCGATATAAATATATCATAGTTCCCTGGTAGGCTGTCATATCATCAACAGGTTCGCTCTACGATCAACCATCCGAGAAGTGGCCAAGCGCGCTCGTGCGTGACTCTTATTTTGCAATAACCGCTACTCCCCCTATACAAGGTCATGGGCATGTTTTTCTATTCTATTGTGTTTGCCCCATTGGTGCATTAAAAATGTAATTACATTTCACTCGTGCTTATGTATAAACTTTCCATTTATATCGAGAAAAACATCATATTCCCCTAGTAGGCTGGCATGTCAGCAACGACAGCATCCTTCAGCGGTCAACCATCCAATAAGTGACCATGCGCGTTCTTGCGTGACTCTGATTTTACGACATACCGCTACTCCCACTATACAAGGTTATGGACTTGTTATTTTCTCGTACTGCTATGTTTGTTAAATTTTCTCTTACTATTATGTTTGTAAAATTGGTGCATTAAAAATGTTATTACAGTTCAGTCATTCTTATATATAAACTTTTCAATTACATCGACAAAAACATCATATTTCCCTGATAGGCTGGCATGTCAGCAACCACAGCATGGCTTAGCGATCAACCATCCAATAAGAGGCCACGTGCGTTCTTGCGTGACTCTTATCTTACGATAAACTTCAACTTCCACTATACAAGGTCATGGGCATGTTATTTTATCTTACTACTATGTTTATTAAATTGGTGCATTTACAATTGAATTGCAGTTCATTCATGCTTATGTATACAATATAAATTCAACGAATGTCATTGGTATTATTGCGACAAACCTTCTTTGCTATAATAAGTATTCTGTTGGTCACAGATATGACTAAAATAAAGCCTACACTTAAAAAATTCTCCACAGAACTTCTGAGAAATGTTTATATTGTGGCAGAGAAAATCCGAGCAAGTTGCTTAATAAACTAAATCTGGTTACGTATTTTGAAAAAGACATTTACAATTTAAATGCCTAATATTCCAGTGTACTGAGTGATAAACTACAATGACGCTCAGCTAAATCTCCAGAAGGATACACTCCATACTGAAACATGACGTTAACTATGTAGTACGTTCACGATATATCGTGGAGAGGGACAGATAGACGAACGGACAGATAAGCAAACAGACATACAGAAAAAATGTCTAGACCCTCCAGTGATGAGCCTAGCCAACTATTATGAGCAGCTGCTGTGAGGTACATGTATTCCAGACGCAGTTGCTATGCGTCCGTGTACACTAACTGTAAAACCAAACACAAACCATATACACAACCTTACTTGGTTGTAGTTCAAGTGATATTTTAATTTGAAGTACAATATCATGAGAAGCTGGGAAGAGGTAATGTATTCTCATTGACTGTGACTATTAGAACCACGGCTGTTAAGTTCTAGAAGGCTCCATAGTAAGTGTTTTGCAAATTCTGTGCGGTGCTCGTATTCCCAACAGGTATATTACAACCACCTAGTTTGAGGTACTTCCATTCGCACACACTTATTTGAGCAGATATTGTGAGGTTCGTGTACTTACAGTACATTTTATGAGTAACTGGTGTTAGTACTTAATTGTCAGTAGTTATAGCTGAAGTTTATTATATGTAGTACTTGAGTTCCCAGTAACTATTATGAGTAATCGTTATGAGATAATTTTTACCACGAGCCATTATTAGTAACTACTGTGAGGTGTTTTGTATTCCCCGTATTTTTTCTAAGGAGTATCAGTGAGGTTGTTTTATTCCCATTGTATTATTATGAGCTGACGCCTAGAGATACTTGTACTTGTGTTTACTATAGAGAGCAGCATTGACACACTTGTGTAAAAAGTAGCAACTATTTGTACAAGTATCTTTCAGCTAACCGTAGTAAGCATTAGGAACATCGAGAATACCAGTACTTTCAAGCTGTCCATAAAGCCACTAGGAGTAAAAGTTACTCATAGTATTCATGAGGAATACAAGTAGCCACAGTACAAGTACTGTTCAGCTACCCATAGTAGCCGTTGGGATTACTGAGAATATGAGTACCTTCAATTTTCTCACAAAGGTGCCGGGGGTATAAGTACCTCATAACTGCTCATAATAGTCATGAGGAATACAAGTAGCCACAGTACAAGTACTGTTCAGCTACCCATAGTAGCCGTTGGGATTACTGAGAATATGAGTACCTTCAATTTTCTCACAAAGGTGCCGGGGGTATAAGTACCTCATAACTGCTCATAATAGTCATGAGGAATACAAGTAGCCACAGTACAAGTACTGTTCAGCTACCCATAGTAGCCGTTGGGATTACTAAGAATATGAGTACCTTCAATTTTCTCACAAAGGTGCCGGTGGTATAAGTACCTCATAACTGCTCATGAGGAGTGCAAGTAGCCATTGATAGTACAAGTATTTCTCAGCTACCTATTGTAGTTATTGGGATACGAATACCTTCAAGCTGCCCATAAAACACACCTAGTTGCCTAGTTTGCTCCTAGTTGCACTAGGAGTTCAAATTCCTCATATCTCCTCATAAAAATAACTAGAGAGAGTAGCTTTCAACTACCCATAATTGCCATTGGGAATTTACGAATCTTCCAGTTTCCCACCATGGTTACTGAGATTATAGTACCTCACAGTTGCTAATAATATTCAGTGAGAGTGCAAGTAACTGTCAGCTGTCCATAAAAGACTGAAAGTACAAACACTTTACTGCACCTGCTCATAATGTAATATTCGTGAACGACTATCATGAGTAGTTGAGAGGTACTTTTACTCACCGTGGCTTTATGGGCAGCTTGAAGATACTCGTGTTATCGATGAACCCAATGCCTACTGTGAGTAGCTGAAAGGTACTTGTACAACAAGTGGCTACTTGTATTCCTTATGAATTCCTCATAATAGTCCATCATAGCCAATCATGAGCCACTTTTACTCCCAGTGGCTTTATGGGCAGTTTGAAAGTACTCGCATATTCGGTGTTCACAAAGCGTACATCTTATTTTGTTCATAATCACCAAACCACTGATGATATTTCGTCCCATGTCCATATACGTGTATATTCTATCCTCAATACACGACTTTTAAAATTATTATCAGTTGGGATGAAAATCCATCAAAGCCTTGAAACCCTAGGTATACCAAGTTGCAACACCCATGACATTTATAAATAATAACACGTTTGAACAAGGTCACATTTTTTTAAACATAAAACTGGATAAAAATACGATTTCCTCGTATTCAAAACATAAGAATAGTACTGCAAGCAAACTAGAACCTTGTAGACCAATTTAACGTTTTATATACCTTTTCTTATGGTTAAGATTCAGAATACAACATCACTAGAATATTAACACACCTAGAGCACGAAAAACTATGAACACGAACTAGATTGGGTTTATGAAAGGAGGATGTACTAACACTGTATATATCAAGTTAATAAAACCTGTAGCAGGTTATCTGCAAGTATAAAAAGATGTAATGGTTGTTTTCTTAGACTGCTCTAAGGCGTTTGACCTCATAATTCAGAAACTAATGTTTGAGATTAAAGGCAAATCAAGTTATTGAATAAAAGGAAGCAGTTATCTTAGAAATAGAGCATAAGTTTTGGAGGTTTACCAGGAGAAATGAGTACGTTACAACCACAGATCAAGTCCCCTTCCAGTAAGGTGAGGAGTGCCATAAGATCAGTTCTTGACCCAATTTGGTATATCCTCTTTTCACAGACGTGTTTGAGTACATCAGAACAGAAACGACGATGTATAGATGACACTAAACTAATATGTGGCGATACAGAAAAAATACACACAAATTTTACAACATCATTTGCAAAATCAAACCGATATAGTTAATAAATTGATACAGTCGAATATGATTCATCAGGCAAACAAGCTCTTGTAATAATGCATATCCTAAAACGTGAAGCGTAACTATTTGTGATTACAATAAGCAATGACTTTCCATAGTCGAACCACAAACATAATCTGGCTAAATATTTTGCTCAGGAGTTATATCTATGAAACGATGAAATGGACAGAAGTTATAGCTAACAATATCGCTGCTGTAAAGACTGCCTACTTTGCTCTGATAGGGTCATATACAGGTATGGGATATCTGTCTTGCCTTCGAACCTTCGAAGCTAACCTGTAACACCAGACATCGGTCATATTTTGTACACTGCATAGTCCTTTATGTCAAAAACCCCTTTTTTAAAGAAACTGAAAGCTGTACAACCTATTGCCACAGAACGATAGAATACTGAAAAAAAGTTCGAAGAAAGCTTAAGAAATGGTTAGTGGACCACCCGTTCACCACTCCACAGAAGTATTTTTGACTTAGTATAACAATAGACAGAAAACTAAACAGATTGTATACATACATATATATATATATATATATATATATATATATATATATATATATATATATATATATATATATATAATTTTCAATAAACACGAAAGAAGAATTACATATTTATCTAAATTATAACAAAGATCCTCACAACATATTAAATAGCTATCTAAAAAAATAAGACAAACCCTATCTTTGAAAACATTATGCAATAAAATAAAAAAAATCCAATTGTAATGCCTTTATAGCCACTACTCACATATATTGTAACTATATCATGTGTTTGTTAGGCGGGAACTACGTATATTTGAAGTTCGTTCATTTCAGCAAATAAAGAAAGATTATGTATTTGGGATATACATAAAACCATCCCCTTCATTTGTTCTCTTTTGATCATGAATTTTAAGACTACCATAAGACGGATAGCAACATAGCCTATACAAATAACCTGTATATCTTTAGAATTGTACTTGTGATTAACCAACGCTGAAGAGACAACATTCCAGCATTGTAAAAGAACGCATCCTCCATAATAGGAAAACATGTAATTATTCTTAAAAGAAACTCAGTTTTTTGTAGATGGTGAAATATGATGAATTATGATGACTTTAGAAGTAACATATTGTTGATTTAATAGTCATGCAGTAGGCTATAAGTGAATAATTGTGACGAACTGATAGTTGAAATCGGTATATAGGCTACTTGACGTTATGCTAAATCAACGTCCATTTGTTTTAACTATGGTATTCCTGCATTCAGGAGGCCAGCGGCGACCAGGAAGGATACGATACGTTGGGAAGCATCTTAATCAGCAGTATTATGAAAACAAAAGTGAATGAATCCTTCCCAAGCGAGGAGCGGCGCGGGGCGACGGCGGTGGCGGCGGCTTGGCCCACGGAGAAGGGACAGCGGGTATATAGCGACCGACGACCGGCTAGCAGACATAGTCGTCTGGTGGAAGCCTGAAGACCACCAGTAGGTGAAATGAAGACCTTCGCTTTGGTGAGTGCCGTGGATACCTTAGTGGTAGTGTAGTGCTGGACTTCAGTAACTCGACCGTTCAAGTCTCCGGAAAGTGTTCCCTCCTCAAAGTGCGGTTATGAAAAGTTTCGTCGGTTTCCAGCGCATTTTTACATATTCGGTTTAAATAGCTTTTTGGTCAACAAGTCGTTCAACTTCTTCACAGTGTTGCTTTTTATTTGTTCCGAATTCGAAAATTGTTTTTGAGTTTCTTTTTTAATTTCCAAGTTTATGCATGTGGCAGGAAATAGTACCGACTTTTGTCAAAGTAATACAGTCAGTTCAGATATTTTCAAAATTGATTTTAGTTTTGGTTCAGACCATTTGTGCTATAGCTTTTACTCAAAAACTTCGATTAGCCCTATCTATGTATTGTTATGATAGATCCATTACGCATACTCTCAAAGATTTTGGTAACAGTTTCCTCATGCTCAACTCTCCTATTAAGGTTAAGAATTCTAAAGAAGAGTAGATTCTTTATACTTTTCTAAATGTTGAAAAAATTACTGACTTCTTTTTAATTGTTATTTACTAACAAAAGTCTCTAAAGATATTAGTAATTTGTGTTATTTAGGTTGTATTTCCATACTTTCAAATCATGGAAGTTATTACTAAATCATTATGCTGCGACCACGCAGAGGTTCAAACAATAACAGCTGTTTAGAAAATAAATTCTGTACAGTATCAAACTGACACTGTGCAAATTTCAGAAACTGATATTTTCAATATTCCAATGTTGTTTTGAGCGATTTGTTGACTAAAATGATTATTTTTTGTTGAAAAGCGAATGCCGTTCTTGAAATATTATCTTGTTACTGTTTCTTTCAATTCACAGACGGACAATAGTCCTTTAATCTCTCTTCTTTTACAATAATAAGAATTTGACGTGAGTTATGGTTGTTTGAAACATGTGATATCATGTTCATGAGTAAATGTTGATTTGCCGCCATCATTTCGTAAGCGAACACAATAAGAATGTTGTCGAGATGTAAAGTTTTCAGCACTTTTGGAATATTTGGACAAGAATATAATGTTTTATGGCACAAGCATTTTCTTTTAATGAGTAGAAGAGCAAAATTCATTACATTTATTCTTAAATAGCCACGTGCATGTTGCTATCTTAATGTTATATTGTGAATTCTTTAACTAACTTATGACCTAGCGCAATTTATCAAGTCTCTTCTCTATTTAATTTTGTTTTTTATTGAAACAAAACTGATTGTCAAACATTTCGAATTCGTTACCTTCAAATTTGTAATCAGTTTAAGTGGGCACTCAAAACTCTATAATCTAGTTGTTGCCATTATTGTTTATTTTGGATAGTTCCCAGATAGTTAGAGAAGTTTAGTGTGCTTCCTTGCACACTAGTATTAATTTTGTCCATGTATTACCATGAAACTCTTGTGCGCGTAATTCAGGACCCTTATAAAACTCGATTTTCTTTTTTAGCCACCAAATAATCACCAAAATATTATTTTAAGTTCCTTGTAAGTTCTTAGTTTTAGACCGTAGGCCTATTATCATACCAAATTTACTCTACACTTAATTAATATTAAGACAAGAAAGATCCGATCCAGTTCCATAACGCAAAAAAACTCTCCCAGTATAAAATAACCAGTAATACCAGAAATAACAAGTAAAATAACTCATTGCTGACCGTAAAGCAAATGCAGATTCCCTTGCATACCAGTATGTTTACGACCCACTACATGCTGTATACGACCCTTGACTGCCGTGAACTATGAACTGAAGGGCCGAGTGTGAGAAACCTTTCCCTCACTTTCTAGACTCTGGCGATCAACGAGTTACGGATAACTCGCTTTCTATTATCGATATCTAAACGCCTCCTTGCTTCCCGCTCTCTTATGTAACGGGTTTAGTAGCAGGTCCATTTAGAAAGAACGTGATCGTGAGAAGATATTGATCATAGAAAGGAGTCCAACGCGCTACACATACTTGAAGTCTGACAGTGGTATAGAGGTGAAATGAAACACATAAACAAACAAGCTATTCATATATAGTTCGGCTAAATTGATATAATGCTAAATACTAATAAATAAAAAAAAACAATCTTTTCAATAGAAAACAACCTAATAAAACGTAAATTTTATGTTAACGAGTATTAACGAAGTTTTTAAATCAATGTGCTTTAGTAAATCATTGTAAAGAATGAAGAATGCATATTTAAAAAAAGAATATCTAGCAAAAGTTTAGGAATTTGCATATTTCAAAGCGTTGTGATAAATTTATACTAAGATAATTTGTATAGTACTCTATAATACGGGCACATTCAAACTACGACTTCGTTAATCAATTGGTGTAAAAATACTGTATAGAAAATGTGTAATCCAGAAATCAAAATTTTTGCTACTTATGGCCGTTTTCGTTAATTTGTTTATAGAATTGAATCAAACTGCACATACTTGTCAATTGTTTTGAAGTAGTTAAAACAATGACTATATCATATTCCTAGAATTTCTAAACTTACCTCTGGAGAATGTATAACACTGCCTATCACATTCGTTCTTTTCACTCACAAAAATTGGTTGTTATCCCTTTTACCAATCAAACCGTCTGAAATGTACTGGGTACGCTAAAATGTATTCTTCCTTTCAACCAGCAAAGCTTGGAGGAGTTCACTTCAGATACGGGGTATACTGATACATATTTCGTCATTAATCACATTAACTTCATCCAAAGTAATTCATTGCTTTAATCCAAGATCATGTACTTTGGTAATTTTAGGGAAAAGAATAATATATGAAATCGGGAAAGAGTCCAAAATTAACTTTGTAGTATTCCGTAACAATAATTTCAACTACATACGTGACTGAAATTTAGATTTAAATGTGATTAAAGTTGGCAGCAGTGCGTAAGCTTTGCTTTATATTTATGAAAGAAATATAAATTTCGGGGGTGATTTGACACGACCTCATTCTCATCAGTGTGATGGTGATCTCACGTACATAGTGAGTCAAGTCAGCTGATTAGTAGGCAGCGGGCGCGCGGGCAATGACGCGGCCCGCTACAGCTGACTGGCGACGGCAATCAGCTGATAATCAGCCGTGACGTCACGTGAGATATGGCGCTCAGCTGACTGGCATGGCGCCGCGCCAACCGTGCCGCATCTCATATGAGAGAAAGTGAAGATGATTGCATGCTGCATATCGTGTACCGGTCTCGCCTTTCACCACTGATTGCGGTTTGATATTGATGATGCACTGGAGAATGCAATACCAAGAATTTCTTTTGTCAGGGTGTTCGCTCGGCTTTCGAATGGAGGGAAATTCACAAAGCAACAGGAGAAATTTTGATGTAAATAAAATTAGACCCGAAGAATTGACACCATATTTTTAACCCTCCAAACGTGTTTCAAGTACCATTTGATTGTTGCTCGGACTGAAAAATCTGCAAGTATTTTTCGACAAAATAAATCTCAAATTAGTTTTAATATTTAGTTTCATATAAAATGCTATTGATATTTTCACGAAGGATTAAATGTAGTGTGTAAATGTTAACCTGAGCACAACCTGTGAATATTTTGTTTCGTGTGGCTGTTAATATATTTTGCACATTTTATTTGGTCTTCAACACGTTTTTTGGTGATATTTTGAGTATTCTAAAAAGGACGAATAAATAGATATACGAACAAATCATTTTGGGTTCAAACTACATCTAATTTACTTCTATCGTACACATCTCAAACAAAAGGGAACATAAATATTTAACTAAATAGGTAATCGTGGTGATGTTAATTTTAAGGTTCCATTTCTGTCTACAAACCGTACATTTTTGAAAGTAATAAATTACCAGAGATCGAAAATAATTTTAATATCACTGCAGCAAAATGTGTTGAGAGACATCTATTTATAACGTGTTGAACTCTGGTGAGAAAATCAGTTATCTAAAACTTTCCAGCCACCAACTAAATCGGTTCGATCACCTGTCAATAATCCTAAAGACACGCGTGAAACCCATTTCGAAACGTACCATTGAATGCCAAACCGTTTTGCACAACGCGTGGCACACTCAAATCGTGGTTACTATTGTTAACGTATTGGGCTTTGCACAACGATCTGTGCTTATACAACACTTGCACGCTTTCCCTATTAGCCGAGGAGACAGGCTATCGTTGTGAACAACAATGGTACAATACTTCAAGAACAGCTGTGATACAGTGATTTCCCGCTGAGGAACAGGCCCACTTCCGCCCACCACTGGTACAGAACGCCACAGGAAATAGTGAGATCAGTGATTACTGTGTGTTATGAAACATGCTCACTTGATGCATGCTGATAACCGGCTCTGCATCGGTGTTGTTTTTGCCTCCACTTTCTACTCGAGTTGGAGCAATCAGTTCTTCTTGTTGGTATAACTTTCCTGCTCTGCTTGTTGATTTAATTAGACGAGAACATTTCGTATCTACCTTCAGTTGTTTCCAGCAGTTCCTCGACATTCAGCCAGTGAAGAAGGTTAGATACCTATGTGGTAAATTGTTAGCTAGCAATGACGGAACCAGTTGATTGTTTATGATTGTTGGCTACTTTTAGATCAATCTCAATTGCACCCAAATAGTTATTTGTATTGTTTTGTTAGATAGTACGTCATTTTAAAATGTGTAATTCAGAGAAATATTTTGATTGTACTCCAGTTTTACCAATGCTTTAGTAATATTAACTACAAACTGATTGAAGTGAGTTCAAAATTAATTTACTTTCTGTCAATATTCTTAAATTGCCTTGAAAATAAGATTTGATATTTCTGATTGCACAAGAACTATTACTATTGTATCAGGACCCTCCCCTGCATGTGCATCATTCGAACTGCACAAATCCAGCGTTCTAAGCATAGATTTAAATAATAAAAACAAAATAAATATCCATAGCTAAGAAATCTGTGCAGCTTACAGAAGTGGTTGTGAAATCGGTCAAACAAAACGAAATAAATGTTACACACTGTTTCATCGTCACAAGTGTTCCGGACACGCTAGACCATGTAATTTACTTACTCCATCATGTACTCCAGAGTCTGTGAGAAAATCGGTATAGCGTGACTAAACCAACTCAGGTTCCGCAGCATTTTACGGTTCTTGCGCTCTCCAGTGAACCTTAAAATATTTCGCTTTAACTCTCCGGTCAGTGATTACCATTTCGAATTTTATTGCCACCTCCTTCAAGCACAAACTGTGAGAATACGACGCTATTATGCATTGGTCCTGAAATTTTAAGTGTGATGCATCAATATACTCGGTGATTATATTAGTCCGGGTTGCACAATTTAAAATTAGCAGTCTTAATCAAATTGTGATGCTACTAATTAGTTTCCAGGCCTGATTCGTCTTACCACGACTTTCCTAAGGCTTTCCTTAAAATAGAAACCAAAAATTTTAATCATTATTCTACCTAAACGTTACTTGTTAGTCATATATTTCATGCATGTGCTGAACTTTAACAAGAGAAGATAATTTCGAGACACTTACCTCTGCGTATTTGCTTATCTCTTGTAAACCCCTTTTCTTAGAACCTTATCATCACAGGGCAGTTTGAGATAAGATAACAATCAGAAGAGTCCATAACAAACGGTCAGAGACAGCCCACGTAATGAGCCGGGACAATGACTTACACAACGGGTCTGGGAAGGCGCTCATTACGCGGTAATAAAAAGCTGGTATCGTTTTACGACCTTATTTTTCATGTTAATGGATTTATGTGAGATGCTGCCGGTTGCATAACGCTTTCGAAAACCGGTCTTGTAGAAAGTGACCGGGTGGTTGTGTAACTAACCCGCGGGCAGAGTCACCCGGAGGTCATCCGATTACCGGAGTCGGGCTCGAGTCCTTGATTGCCCCCACATTATCGGGAATTTATATTAGTTACGCAACTGGAAGAAAGTTTTCTTTCCAAGGGTTTTTTATCGATCTGTCCTTCGTCGAACTGGAGAAGAAACCTTGATTTCTCCGGATTGTAATGGAGAGGCAGTTTTTGTTGGTTAGTTTCCGGGTGTCATTAATTTATATGGACCTTATTTGTAAATTCTTCCTCTTTTCGTTTTTAATTTTAAGTTTTGTATTTAATTTGTGTTAATTTGTAATGGCATTCCATATATTTATGTATCTCTACTTTGATCTTACGCTTAAGAGTTTTAGTTCATATACTGCACAACTTAATGAGATCATTATATTATATTTTTTTAATTCCTTGACAAATTAATTTTTGATAATCAATTAATATTACTTTGTGATCTAATCAATAACTCGTATTGTTGCAGTGTTTTGCAGCGACCCTGGCCGTAGCGGTGGCCGAAGCTCCTCTTGGAGGCGGCTACAGCTATAGCAGGCCGGGAGGCGGTGGAGGCGGAGTTTACGCTTCCGGTGGTGGCTACGCCAGTGGCGGGTACAGCGGCGGGGGTGGTTACAGCGGAGGGGGCGGATACAGCGGGGGTGGCGGCTACATCCAAGTAGGAGTCGGTCCTTCCACCAACGAGGGACAGTATGTGGACCAGGAACTGCTGGAGAAGGTCCGTCAGATCATCCTGAAGGACGAAGCCTCTTCCGGGGTCTCCTACAGCGGAGGCGGTGGTTACTCTGGAGGCGGCGGCTACAGCGGCGGCGGCGGCGGCTACCCCAGCTCATCCTACGGTGTTCCCTCTTCATCCTACGGCGTGCCTTCCTCCAGCTACGGTGTCCCCTCAACACAATACATCAGCCGAGTCGTCGGAGTCGATCTGGAAGGAGTCAAGCAAGCTCTGCAAGTCGCCCAGTACGAGCAGTCTTCCGGCGGCGGTGGTGGCGGCGGATACAGCTACCCCTCAGCTCCCTCTGGCTCCTACGGTGTTCCATCCAGGCCCTCAGGCTCATACGGCGTCCCCTCCTACTAAACACACCCTCGGCTATTGTACATATCACCTCATCGATTAGGATAACGCGGGTCATCTCATCTTCGTCCACCGAGTTTTTACAGAAGGCGACTTTTCTGTTGTTTGTTGTTATTTTTATTTTTTTTAGTCAAAGTCAGCATGATTCTGTACAGACTCGGTACCCTATATTATTATTTTGTATAAAAGTTATTGTTTTTATAAAAAACACAAAAAAAATACGAAAAAACAACATAAAACGAATACATTTTGCCACCGTGAAACATTTGTTGTTCTTTTACCCCTTATGCGCTTTGTAAAAAGTGCAATGAACAATTATTTAGTAATAAATATAAGTGCTTAGTGTCTTACATTGTAATAAGAAACATTATATCAGACATACATACACAACACAACACATTTACTAACACATGACTTCTTGTATGGCCAAAATAGATCAACTGTATCTATTTTGTAATATTACTGAATACATTTATACTCAGATGTAATACACAGTTTATGAGCATATCTTCTATGAGCACTACTCTCAACTATCTGTTTTATTACGCACATTTAGATTGCCATGTGCTAATATACATGCTCTTGTATTACTAAAAAAAAAGAATTTCCATATCAAATACCTCCTGGATTGTCACGCTAGCAAAAATGTTTGTAACTTTCAATAAACAGTTTAACAATTATCGAACAATACACAAAATAATTGCAACAAACTCATTACAAAAACTGTAAAGAGGTCTTTCTTCCACAACTCCTGAAGGAATAGAATTGACTGGTGAGGAAGACATTTAATACTTGGAAGGAGATGTATGTTTATCATTCTCTAAAATAATATAGTATATATTATTCAGTTTTTATTTCTTGGAAGTATTGAAATACAATTGACAATATCATTTTCATGTTAAGTGAGTATAGGATATATATAAAGGATCTAAGGATGACAAAAAAATAAGTTATCGCTAAAAACGAGATATTGAATAGATCATTATTAAAAAAACTATATGGCTGTGTTACAATTTGAGGTCAGCTAAGAAATGAGGTTTCCAATTCTGGTCGCAAATGAGAGATAAAGCTCGAATGGGTTGTATAATTAGAATAGTATACAATATATTCCAATAAGTGTTTATTGAAATCATTCAAATTAATGCCTGTTTGGCTCATAACTTCTAAATATAGAACTATTCACTAAAAATCTGGCTATATAAACATTTTAAGGCAGTATACTCCGCAACTAATACGAATTATTTTCTTGACTCTGCGAATACCTATTTAATTATAATTACTTTTTGCTACTGTAATTGTGCTATCCTAGCAGAAATATTTGTCAAATTAAGAATTTATTATTTTTTATCTACAGTATTTTGACATTAAATAAACACGATAAACGTGTTAAAGTTTTTTTTATTTAAAATAAATTACCTTTTCGGAATAACTTAAGTATTATATATTTACTAAAAGAAATTAATATTCTAATTGGCTGAGAGTAAGAAAAGCCTATTTTCTCGTGGGGCTAGAATAATTTTATTTCTTTTCTTTCTGTCTAACTGTCCGCACGATATTTCGATATGTCCGCTATCCCACCTCATGGTTTCTCGACAGGAGGCGGCCCCTATCCCAGACTGTACCCATCCTGAATATCCTGTCACTTTGGAAGCCTCTCACCCTTTGGACTAAGTGCAATGAAGGGTTCCTCAACTTCTTGTCATAAGAGAACACAAGCCAAACAAAAGCGTGTTAATGTTTAGTCCAATTTAAAATTTTATACATATGTATAGTTAAGGTTAAACATTTCAAGAAACATAAAGAATTAAATCTAAACTATTTTTAAAACTTTACTTTTTTACTATCAATATCTAAACAATATTTTTAAATTTGTTGAAACATCAATATGTTAATATTTTAAAATTAAAACTACTAGCAACAATTTCAACCAAAACCAAAACCAATTTTCAATTTCTTTAATTTTCCCGCTCCAGCGCTGCCCCAGAAAATTAACCGCCCTGAATATATGCCCAGTCAGCCCGTTTGCAATCTGGACCCCATAGTTAGGGAAATTCTCGAAATCATGTAGGGCCTATACATTATTAATATCGTTATAACTGGTCAGGCTTGGATAGAGAAAATCTAGTGGCGGATCCACGGTAAACAATATTCTAATACGTGCTCTGGAAAGGTGCCCTTCCGGTCACGACGACACGAGGTTGCACCTTAAGGGTGATTAAACCTTCATTACGTAAACATTCAAGTTTCCTTTGAGTGTATTATTTAATTTTAAAGATACTTCAGTTACATCTGCGGACAGATGTTCGTTGTTTCAAATTCTGTAGTATAAATATCACTTCTTTAAGTTTATAACCAATTTTAAATGGCCACTTATATCTGTCAGCCATTTTTTGTATGCTCAGAACTGATTTATTTTCTTACGTACATAATTTGCCTTCAGGTACACCACGCTTCCTACCTCAAATGGGTGTTCACAATTTTCATCACTGAATTGTATCCTCTCAATATTAGATTCCATAAATTTCTTTAGGATTTCCACCTGCGAATCAAGACGTTCACCCTCACAAGACCTACTTATACTAGTTTACTAAATCATTCGTTATTGGGAAATTACCAAACGTAAGTTTATAAGAACAATTTTAGCTTCTTAGGTTGCAATGTTCTGGAGTCCTTATATACTGTGAGCGTATTTATTGTTTTATCATATGTATGATATTATAGATTTACCTATAATTATTCATTTTTTAATATTTTTAACTAATCTTTGTTCATTGAAACTTGATCTTGTTTGTATTAATACTTGGATACATCAGTAACCGTAATTCTTACCTCAGACTGATTGCAATCAAAACCGACTGTTTCGAAGCTGCATTCATTTCTTCTTACCTGACTGTTGAATAACTGCTTATTTGGATATAAATATTTGAAATACAGTTTCTATCATTTGAAAAAGTGTCAAATTTGTGGGTATGTTTAACTATTTGCCTGTTTAGCACTTTCCTTTGAGTATGTATTAATTAATTAATTATCGATTATTACCACATACTGCAAACATTTTAATTTGATAACCAAAACTTCGTTAAATGTTTTGTACTTAAAAATACTTGGCATGACCATATAATTAGGGTTTTAATTTAGTATACAATAACATACACGTTTGATTCAATACTTTATTATTGAATTTCATATTGCATTGCTGAAGATGTCAAAACTAACGCTATAAGCTGTCAAATGTGTGCTTGTATTTAGTTATAAACATTTGCAAGTGTGGTACTTTCATTTGAGTATTAATTAATTATCTACTATTACAACGTACTGTAAACATTGTCATTTGAACATTCGTAAATTGACATTTTGCACATTGTTATTATTGTCTTTGTAGACCATAATACACTTCTTGACAAACTGGAATCTCATGGCATTCGAGGTGTGCTCCTGTTGTGGATTAAATCATTTCTAAGCCATAGAATACAGACTGTCCAAATTATAAATCACCTTTAAAGTCCAATGGATTTGAGATATGGAGTTCCCCAAGGCTCCATCCTCAGTCCAATCTATTTTCTGGTCTATGTCAATGACATCGAGTCATCACTTCTGTACGGGAATCTCGTACAGTATGCTGAAGAAACGACTCGTAACGAAAAATCAAAAGAAGTTTTGGAACAAAAAGCTTTTGTTGACCTTAACAACTGTGTCTAACACTTTTATAGCCTCCTCAACCTCAGAACAAATTCTGCAAAATCTAATTTTCTGAATTTCACCCTGCGATTAATTGACTTTTGGTATGGGCCTTCCATCATGCTGGGAGACTCCACATTAGAAAAAGTGTACCCCTCCAAATTCCTTAGAATATACCTTGATCGAGGTTTGACATAGAATGTTCACATTGATTCAGTTTGTTCAAAATTAGCGTTTGGTGTCTATGCTTTAAGATCTTTAGCCAAATACTGCCCAATTCAGGTGCTGATGGCGGCGTATTAATGCCTGATCTATTCACATCTTTCCTACGGAGTGATTTTGTGGGGAGCTTGTTCAAACAATAATGCTGTCATCGGATTATTTGTGACACCATCAGAATCTTTATAATAATTGCCCTGTGAAATTTCTTCTGTGTATTCCCTTCAGACTTTGTGGTATTCAAATTAAATCTTCACTTTTTTATAACTTTCTCAGTATTTAATTTCTTTTTCATGACATTTATTCTTAATTGATGGGCCACTTATGATGCAAGCCAATAGAGCTTTGCGGCCGCTACGTTGTACACACGCCTTGATACAACTTCTTTATAAAAGGCTAGTAAACGTGAAAATTTTCACAGGACTAGTATAAAAACAGATAATATAATAATTCATATTCTGCTTCCACCCACTTTTAGTAGTCACAAATTTAGAGGGGGGGGGATATTTCAACCTTTTTGTTAATATCTTGCCACTTACTGCAATGAACATTACAAAGATGGTTTTATTGTTTCCATATTCAACATTCTAGGTTATGTACGACATAGAACAGGAAGTGACTGATTTTACCAAAACACAATTTAAAAGTCTAGAACCTACTCAAACAAATAAGTAGGTACGGTCTTTAAATATAGAACCAAAATACTATGATGCAAAATTGAGAAATGTTTTTGAACAGGATTTCTAAAAATAAAATAACCATTCCTTGTCATTCGTGAGATAGTGGAACTGACGTTTCTAGATAAAGACCACAAATCTTATGCTAAATTGTTGGTTATTAATATAATAAGTGTTTGGCCCACTGGATGCAGTTTCACTTCTATACTCTACAAGTTCACATAAAACTAAGTTATTGCTTTGTTTTCATACTATTTCGTTTATTATTTTTCAGTTTTGTACATTTAAAACCTCCACGCACGACCTGGCACGTTAGGGTTATAAGAGCATCGCGTATCAAAAACTATATTATGCCTCATGTAAAAAACGGTATAAGTAATTTCACATATCTTCTCATCAAATTGTTCTTAGAATACTTTTGCTGTTATTTAATTAATTTATTACGCTAATTTTAGCCTGTTTTTCTATTAAGTCGTTCTAACTCAATTATAGCGGCTCCACCCTTGCATGTTTGTTATTTTAAATTTGTATTGTTGCTATGGATTAATTTGTTGCAAATACTTTTAATTTACTATTGTTCAGTTTAAACCTGTTTTATTTGTTAAGTTTATGTACTGCACAATACTGTATCAAGTATGTGTAATGGGAAAAGGTTGAAAGTTAAGTCTTCCTGACAGCATTATCATTATTATTAATCATATATTAATAATTGTATTTGTATGTGATAAATAATACCATTATTCTATTCATGCATTGTGTAATAATTTACTTATCGAAAAACAACACTACCATTATTTAACCTATGTATTGTCTCCGTACTTCTTACGTCATTTTCACAATCAAAACTTACTGACAAGCGTTTTTTTCTCCTGAAAGAACTAGAAGGATTTCCAGACACACAAATAGAACAATCGAAGCCTGAACATGTTCAATGCTGCATTTAAAGGTGGATGACTCGAGCAGCTAAAATGAAGTTCCTTTACTTGTTGGTATCGGACATCGCTAGTTTCAATCTCGGAAAATTTCTAACTACAAACCAATTTTTGTTTTGATATGTTTTGTGTTTTAAAGACTCTTCATTATTTTAATTTTTTTCAAATACAAGACTTTCTACATTTTGAATATTCGCTGTTTTTAAACAGGTGACAAAATGTAGCCTGTTGACAATTTTTTAATTGCGTTTATTAAATTCACACTTCAAATCAAATCAAATATTTTATTTTGCCAGAACATAAAAAAATGTATATCAATCGTCAAAGTACTATACGAAATTATTAAATCAACCACACCATATCAAAACCCCAGTCAAACTTACAATGCTCTCACTCATACAACATTCACTTTTGCCTATTTTCCAACTTCCAGTGTCGGTTGTCAGTATAATGATTGTGCAGTCACCTAGTCATTTGTCATAAACTCGTCAGCACTATAAAACACGTGGGACGCTACAAAGCGTTTTTGTGCATCTAGGAACTTTTTAATTGATAATGGCAACTTGGTGACAAAACGAACTCCTGCATGTGAGGAAAAGTGTTCGTAAATCACAGTCTTGTGTCTGTCGGTTCTGTAAATATCTCTGCCTCTTGTTTCATACGCATGTATGTCTCGACCACTTGTCATGGTACATTTAGACATGCAAAATAAAGTTGTCCCTAATATATAGAGGCTGTAAAGAGTCAACAGTTGCAGTTTTTTAAAGTTTCCTTACAAGATTATCTGAACTTTAGATGTGCGATTATGCTTATGTATTGCTTGCTTTTGCTTTTTGAACGCTCTGTGGTACTGGCTATTTGCGCTAGCTCCCCACAACAATAAGCCGTAGGTGAGATGGGAATATGTCAAGCTGTAATACGACCTGAGTAGGACACTATTTGGCTAAGGACCTCAGAACATAAATGCCTAAGGACAATGTAGAGCATACATAATCTATGAGGACGTTCCAAGTCAATCCATTTTTCAGGAATGTTCCAAGGAACTATCGACTTCATCCAGCAGGGAATCATCCAATAAGACGGTCGGTCCGTCGTTTGGATCTGCCGATCGCAAAACGAAAGTCAGGACATTTGATTTTGAGGAATTGGCTTTGAGATTTAGGCTGATGAATTCTTTAACACAAATATTTGTGTCAATAAAAGCTTGTTGTTCCAGAATTATTTTGGAATTATTACTAAGGCAAAGTGTTGTGTCCTCAGCATACTGTACAAGTCTTCCATACCGTAGCGATGACTGTGACATTTACATTGACAAGAAACAGAATTGATTAAGTATTGATCCTTGAGGGACACCGTAGCTCAGTTGAATCGGTTCAAAGATTTTGTCTGATATTTGGACAACTTTGTTCAATGGCTAAGACATGAGCTAAGCCTTTGAAGAGGCATACCTCTGATACCATGAAAAATGCCAAGTTTGTCAAGTAATCTTTTATAGCCAACAAGTCAAATGCTTGTGATAAGTCGAGAAACACATTTAGTGTGCAATTGTGACCCTCTACCATCTGTTCGACTAGACTCACAACAGCGTCTACGGTCGCTGAGTAAATACTTAAATGAGTTACAACATTCCATACGGAACCACAACCAACATTTATTGTTCAGCATACACTTATTAAAAAGTAATAAATATTATGTTTCTTTTGGTTTGATTCTTGTTTCTTGGCAATTCTTTACTTACATTGAGTTCCGAGAAATCAGGCATTACAGATTTTATACAATTGACGTTTTGGATTGAAACCAGAAAAATTAATTTTTAGAAGATTGTTTTATAATAGTGATATCCATTCCAAACTACAACACTATAATCCAACCAGTTCTCTAGTCATGAATATTTAATGAAAATCAAAAACAGACAGACAAACGCTTGAAAAATAGTTACAAGAACTCTAGAGTTAAAGGATTTTTTTCTATTTGAATCCATTTAATCATTTACAAAGTATATTTCAAATACTTTGTATATTGTGTTTAGCCTTCTTACCATACATAGGCTATTTATGTACAGTCACGTTTACAAGGTGGCAGTCAGTAAGTTGCAGGCGCATATGTCAGTCAAACTGAAAGCATAATGTGTAGATATATCAATAATTGGTTGAGCGATAGCAAAGCGTATAATTCAAGGGACTAGAAACCTTAACTTTTGTCTGTCTATCCGTTTCCATTTTGCCCTTAGGGGTTCTATGGTTCTATCCTCTTATCCTCCTTGTAGTTAAACAACTGTTCTATGACATGGTGAATGTGTTGAAAATTTCAGAACAATACTATACTCTAGACTGTAGTGTGTTGTAGTTCGTAAAAATATTCTTGCTTAATTGTGAAAAATTGTTGGTAAAACCTTTGGATAAAATTTGTTAACTAGGTATATTAAATGAACAAGACCATCTCATTATACCTAAAGCTTTTTTAAGAAAGTTCAGTTCTTAGCAAGCAAAAGTGTCTATTAGCCAGTATTAGTTAATAAATACCAATGAATTGGTTTATATTTTATTTTTAAAATGTACATTGCTTAACTTTTTTAATCACAAGTATATAATACCAATTATTCTAAAGGTTAATTAATAAACTTTAAATATTTTCTAAAAGTAATGAAAACAACTGCTTTTACTTGTAAATATTTTGATTTCTTTATAAAATGTTTACCATAACATTAAATAAGTAAATTTCATTTAAAATTATATCTGTTCAACACCACTCTCTTTCGACAACAGCCTCTTGTTTTAGATGAGCACTTCTGATGGAAATTTGAGTTAATTCAGCAAAAATCATTGGTATTCATTTATTTTAAAATCTTTTAGGGATTTCAAAGTTTTGAGCTTTCCTGGAAAGTTTCTTGTGAATGCTGCATTCTTTGTATAAAATACACCACTCTGCAAACAACAGAAAATGTTTGAGTACAACACAATTTTATTGACTTCACATGACGGCCTTAGTAAACTGTAGGGAAGGTGTTAACACACTCTTATACATATCAAATTTAGAGCTGTAAAAATATTTTTATGAATATTTAACTAGAAACCATATTTTAAAATGTTTAAACTTTGATATCACTTTCTTATATTTTTAATGGATAGAGAATGGGCATTATATTATCTTTATAACATAATTCACCCTTCTGGGAACTAAGTAATGTTTTAAAATTGTAACACAACATAAGTATTTTAAGATAATCTGAATTTTACATAAAATATTGTATGTTAAACTATATTTCTACAAAGTTTCACCTTTGTTCAAATACATTTTACAGTGGGTGGGGGGCAGTGGTGTAGCAAAGGGGGGGGGTGGCGGGGGTGGGCCGCAATGTACAAATAAACAAAAAATTAGCTAGCACAAAAATTTCTTTTGTGGGGATTCCTCCACTAGCACTAGCTCAGCTCTATGTATAATTCGGGGATTCCCGCAAAAGAGCCTGATGCTGTCGTGGGGGATTCGCCACTTGTACTCACACTTTTTACTTTTAATGGGGTGACACAACCAACTTCCACACAGGGTGCCACCCCAGGTAGCTACGCCACTGGTGGGGGGCTTATCTAAATCTGCAAAGAAACACCCCACTTGTAAAGACAGCCACCTCCTGTAGTCCATTTAGTGAGTTTTTTATCATATTTGAAATGCTTACTGCAAAAGCTCATGCAAAAGGTTATGTGCAAAAACAATTGACAGTCGATGGGGCTATATGGGCCTAGCCTAGTGCAGCGAGTCTGGGGTATATGGTAGGTAAGTGAACCGCTTCTAACCAAACAGTTTAATGTGAATATTGTGTTTAGCTACAGTTCATCTTCCTCTTTTTTTGTCTAGACGAAAAGAGACAAAAGTCTCCGCACGTAGTCCTAAAAGGACCTTTGCACCTCCCTTACGTAAAGTTTAGGACCTCAGAATCTGAGACTTTTACAGAAGCCCATCAGATTTGATGGCTCCTGTTCTCTGATATCCTTAGGGCTGTTCACCTTCCTCTTAGTGAATCAAACGCTGTCACAGACTTGACTCCTAGATTCTAGAGTCATGTTCATCTGAAGAGATCCAAAACATAAGGAAAATTCACCTATCAATTTCACAAAAAATTAATTGTGTGTTTATACAAAGTGACTTTTTGTGCTCATCTATTACGTATGACAGGAGTAAGAGGAATGGACTTTATAAAATTTAATTGGTTCTTATAAGATTTTGTGTGTATGCTAGGTAAAGGTATAAGGAGCAATCTTTTATAATTAAGTTTTTACCCATCTCTCAGAAACAAAAAAAAATATATTTCAGTTATTAGGTCAAAACATTTGTCCTAATCAATTTTAGTTCAAATTTATTTCTACTATATTTCAAATGCTTAGCAATAACTTCCATCTTAAAAATCGTTCTAAAAAGTCTTTTTTGTATTTTTATCACTCATAAGTAATTTGGTTGGGTTAAATTATTTGATAAGAGAAATCTATATACATTTTTTAGATTACTAAACACTCTTACAGAACTCCCATACTTACCCGAATATAACAAGAGCAATTGCTCCATAAATGGCACTAAGGAGGAAGAAAGCTCCTGGCATGTTGACGAAAGTGTGATTGTACACTTGTGAGTAGAGTGGAAGGTTGATGAGTGGAAACAGAGCATCTGCCACGCCCAAAATGCCGTTCACCTGACCTGATACAGAAAGCATTTAAAAAATATTATAAATCCACACCTCTAGTTAAAAAACAATTAATAGTTAAATTAGTTGAAAAAGTACCTAATTCTGTGTGGTCTACACTCTTAGAGACAATTGAAGCGACTACGGCAAGTCCAGCTCCATGAGTAAAATCCACAACTGAATCTGTAAACAATTAATGACAACAAAATAAAAACCAGAATATATATTTAAAAGTTAAAAGTAATGGTAGCCGAGAAAGTTTTTGAGGTTTCATATATCCTTTATATATACCAATTGGAAGTAACAAGGATTTCTTTTTAAGTAAAAGCACGAATATGAAAATAAATGCAATATTACAAAATATTGACATCTAATTTTAAATAATTGCTTATTAAAATTCAACCTGTTCATGAACATGAGAGAAAGACCCAATTGTAAATAACAAATTATTACCAACAAAAGACTATCCATATTCGATAAGTGAATAAAAAATACAGATTTTAAAGCAAGCAAAGGTAGTAAAATGTGAATAAAGATCTAAACGTGACTTAGTGAAAAATAACCTCAGAATTGCAATCTCTAAAATGTATTTATAAGCAAGAGAAAGCATGTTTAAGTTGCTTACAAAGGAACATTTCCCACGCAGCAGTAGAGAACGTGTAGCCCAGAGATGCGATGATGAGGGTGACACAAGATATCACACCGATCACTGCATCTGGGATACTCAGCAGCCGAGAGAATACCCCCAGTGTCACCAGCGTTCCTGTTTGATAGATGCTTATACAAGAAGGTATATTTATTAATTAATGTAATAATAAATATTTCATGTAATATATATATATGCACATCCATATGTTTGACAGATCAGCTGAGTAAAAATTAATGGGAAATCATCCCAAGCCTAAAATCCTAGGAGGGATTCTAAATCCTACATAATAATAGATAGTACGCAATATCAGTAAATCAAGAAAAGGCTGAAGTAAAATGATCTTCAGAATTTTACTGGAAAATCAATGATAAACCTAATGCCCTTGTCCTTATTTTTTTATCACAGCATAAAGTGTATACTGTCTAAATATTAAGCGATAAAGTACTACATAGATTGAAATTTTTCTGAATACCCTATAAAATTAATGGAAAGTTAAAAAGCATTAAGATGGATAATCAGGATGGCCAACAGTACAGCCAGCCTATAAGGAAAAAGTTTCTTGTAAGAGAACTCAGAAAACTTGTAAAACTAAGAGACTGAAGACACAAGAGAATTAGCTGATTTAAATTTTAGGTTCCTGAGGCCTCAGGATTCCAAACCTCTTGCAGTTTGCGTTTCCAGAAATATATAGATAAAAAATTTTAATCAACCACCATGCTTATCAGAATGGTAAATCTTTGGGAGAGCTGGTGGCCACAGACTAAAGCGTCAGATTGTGGATCTGAGTTAGGATACTGCAGGTTTAAATTCTATTTATGACGGGATTATTCACTAAATAATGTTAATATATTTTGGCTAGCCATGTAAGTGTGATTTCCAGGTTTAAAAATATTTCACTAAATTAGAAAAATTGTAATTGATTTAATTAACTTAATGTTATTTAATTTAATCTTCGATAGCTGCCATAACTGGGAGATCACAAGAATGACGGTCCAGCTACCAAAAATTGCTGTTCGTTTAGCGTTACCCAGGGAGCACGTGTAGCAAGCTACGGACGCGAACAACTTCACCCCCCATTTGTGCAAAATTACAATAATTGTAATTTTTAATTTATTTATTTATGGATAGCTGCCTTTGTCCCCCATACGATATATATATATATATAGATATATATATATATATATATATATTTAATTTAATAAAAATTAGTTTGAGCCAATAGTAACGCTTTCCTCATAGGAAAACAGAGTGAGAGAAAAATAGGTTCAGACATTTTGTACCCCAATAGAGAGCAATACCTGCAAATAAATAGGTATACTGAAGCCACCACTTAGTCCTTAACAGATGTCCAGCTATCATGAATCTGCTATAAGCAATTACTAAACCCACTATATTAGGTGGTATGAATAGGTTCCCTCTTGTAAGAACAGTATTCTCCCTTTACAATTTAATCAACAGTGTTACAATTTTCAAACCCCTTTCATGTAAGTGTGATTTTCAGGTTTAAAAATATTTCACTCCTTTTAAACAGTGAATTTTGCAAGTTTTGCTACAAAGACTCATTGGAAGACTTCTGTGCATGACTACAGCAGCTGTTGTGGTCCTCATTTGTTTAGTCATGCTCTCAGTGCTAACATCTCTTCAACCCTTTGATCGCTCTCCCAGGATGTTTCCAGTTCTCGAAGGTGTGGAATCGAACTCATATTAGTAATAGGAGTAGAATGCTGTAATAGTCCTCTGAAATAAGGTATTGTAAACCCACCTCAATTTAAAAATAATTCTCTTCATTTTATGCTAATCGCCCTGCAATTGTGTACAGTATCTTTTATTATTCTATTATCAGTTAATCTCAATAAAACCTCATGAAATAAAGACTGCAACACTTTTTTCAGTATTGTTGACCTAAAAATAGGACAGGCTCTGCTTTTTACGGAAAAACAAAGAAATATAGCTTAACATAATGTGCAACTCAAAATTATATCTTTATAAAATGAATGTAGAATAATTGTTGTAAGATGTAGAATCCCATCTAAATTCAAAGACATTCCCATTTTGATTGAAAATTAACCAGATTTAAATAGTGCTCCTTATTTCTCTATACTGCTATATTGTCTATATTGTTGTATATATTTGCTTTAATTTACTTACTCTTACCAGCCCATTAAAAAATAACCTTAGTATAAAAATAGTTTTACTTTTGACTCAACCCTAGGTCAATTAATATAATCAGGCTGGAAAGTATCACGATTTTCCTTCCAGAAAAATCATGCATGTTCATGTATTTATCAGTTTATTATCAATAAAGTGTATTATCACATAAAATTCTATCCTTGATTCAATTAGTCTGAACTAAGTTAGTCTAAAATTTAATACACAATAATTAGTCATATAATAATCTACATGTCTGCCATGGAGTTTTTATGGCATCTAGTTCTATAATTAAAATTTTCAAAGTATTCACTAATGAAAAAAGATGTGTTGGAGTTTCCAATTATAGCTGTAGTGATGGATCCTGACTTTTATGGTTTTGCCTTTGATTATATTAGTTTCAATAAATGGTTTTTTCTTATATTAAGCTTAAAAAAATTTCATACCGCTTTTTTTGCTAAATTTTTTAAAGTTTCCTATTGTGTTTACATTTATTCTAGCAAAACTTAAATATTCAAACAAACACTTACGAGTTTTTGTAATTGTGTACTTTTAGAATATATAAATGTCCAATTAGAAAGTACTAATTTTTATTTAAACAACCAATGAAAATAATGAAAAAAACTAAAATGTTTTTGAATGTGTACGGGTATTGATTATATCATTAAACTGATAAGTTAATTATTTTATTACCAAAAATAGAAGTGTTGAAGTTAACTTCATTGGAATGCAAGCAAGCATACATTTTGGCAAATTACAAGCTAAGAATACTGTTAAAAGATACATACCAAAGAAAATAATGATGAATTTGTAAGCAGAGTAAAACCCATAGTCAGCCTCATCCCATTGGTAATTGTATCTCAAAAAGTAGTACAACACAGTGTATTCACCTAGAAAAATACAATGTCTGTATAAATCATCATGGATTTATTGTAAATATTGTTGTCAGTAGTGTGATTATCAATTCCATCAAGGAATAAGATTTAAATAATTGCAAAAATATGTTTATCAGACAATAAAATCTGTTAAGGATGACAATTTAAATACCACAATGAATTTATACCTGTAACTGCTTATAACAACTAACACATCATTAAGTCATTTATAAATCTGCGGAAGTAACCATGACAACATTATAACAACAAATGATATTACACAGTGTGCACACAACACAGCACACGATACTGTGATGATTTACAGGGATTTTAGTATAAAATGTCTTTACAAATTCAAATGTTGAACTGGTTTTTCTCATTAAAGACCATAGTATATTTTCACGTTTGGTTAGTTGATCTAGTTTGAGATTGTCATCCAATTAGGTTATCTGAATATAGGTGTAGGATCGGAATCAGTGAATGTGTCTTTTTTGAATTGGTGGTGTAGGTCTACTCAGTTGGAGTCAATTGAACCGATGGAAAATTAAATGTCACTATTGTAGTAACAAAGACATAAGAATGCCTTATGTCCTAAATCCTATTATCCTTTGAAATAATCCATCTTCGATAACAAACCTTAAACAAAGAACTATTTTAGTACTGTATTCTTCTTTAATTTGTTTTATGACACATCATCATGTCGATCTAACTAGCAAAGTATTTTAATTAATTGACATTTCTCTTATCTGAATACTACTGTTTAATCTACCATACCATTTTTAATTCATCCAAATCTCTTGAAAAATTTTCCAACTTTCAATCTGTCTGGTTTATTGTGACGTTTGCATAGAAAAAATTATCCAATATCCGACTCTCTTATTTTTCTCAAGAGAGGTTCTGTTTTCAATGTATCGGTTGTTTTCGGAATATTTTATTTAGAATGCAAAGTTTGTCTAACAAAAAGTTCCACAAGAGATTTTCCATCACTTACTTGAGTGTTCCAGTATTGAAACAAAATGTGACAACTTTTCTTGCTCACTTGTTTAAGATTTTCTGCCAAGAGCACAATGAGTATTCTTTTAATTGTTTGCTCTGTTCTCTCAGATTTTTGAAGCCTATGTCCAATGTTCATTTCCTGATGTTTGATAGAAAGATTCAAACTCTTCTGGCATGAATAAGGAAGCATTGTCAACCTCCATAACAATAGGAATACGATGCATTTTATGTCGAGATGAGATAGTAGTCATCAACATCACTATTTTAAGGATACTTCAGCTACTCATTTGGTGTAGCATCAACAACAATGAGAAATTTTTCCTTCAATTGGTCCCGCAAAGTCAGCATTCCATATTCTTTGCAGAATCTCTGTTAGTTTCTTGCAAGAGTTTAAAGGCACTTTCTCTGCTTCATGGTTGATACAAGCAAGACAGGTTCTAACCATAGACTTGATATCCTTGTTCATATTACTTTGGTACGTGTGCACAAGTAATCCAGGCAATAAAAGAAGAATTGCTGGAAAAAGAAGTGCTAGTCATATAATTACAAAAATTACTTCTGGCCTTAGAATCCAATGCTAGTGCGTAGGAATTTTCAGATATTTTGAGTCATAACATTGAGGGTACGGTACATTGAAACTGACATCAGCTGAACAAAATTTGTCATTTGGATAACGAGGTTACAGCTATATTTTCATCTGTCACTATTTATATAGGTTGAAATAAATCCACATTAATCCAAAACAAAATCTGAGATTGATCATCTCGTACATTACTAGCAGTTACCTGAGGCTTCGCACACAATTTCATATTGAATAACAGATATATAATAGGCATATACTTTTTAATGGCATAACAAACATATCCTGAAGATGGACAGTGAAACAGTGTACAAGAGTACCTACAAAATACACAAATTTCTCTGCAACATTCCATAATATTTTTAATGAATAGCTCCAACAATAAATTTATCACTTGGACTTTTTAGGTCAGAATTCTCAGACCGTAATCTTTATGAAAGAATACGATGAAACCCTCCAATAATTTAAATTGGAAGTCAACATAAGGTACCGTTTATCGTACTATCACTAGTATAAACAAATTCAACATTTTCCAATATATAATTTTTATTCTGTGCAAGGTCTTTCTGAATCAAAGATTCCATCATCAGGCACTTCACACGTGCATTTTGCAACGTTCTCCCCTAGGGGAATTGTGCAAATGTCCGGTATCACTCAGTGGAGAAAGGGGGTGGTCCTTGACAGCGCGCCGTAAGGGTAAAGGGTAACCTACGATTAGTACTTCTTCTTCTTTAAGGTTGCTCGATGAGGGAAAGGGCGCCACCTTGTTGTAGGACAGGTAACAGGCAGGGCTCCAACAAGGAAGAGTACTCCTGCTCCAAGGAAAGTACCAATCAGGCTCCCTACTACCATACACTAAAGCTATTTTTTTTTTTTGTCAACCAGGCCTTTGGACTACACAGATAGTTGTATTGAAATATTCTGAATATAAGGTTAAATATAGACCCCTAATACTTATGCGAGGTTATCTAAATCCAGTTACTAGGACTGAACAAAAGAAACAAAACACTCAAATGTTTACAATTAAACTAATTATTTATGTGCAGGAATTGTATGACATTATCACAAGTAATCCAGCCTTACAGTAAGTAAATGCTTTAGACAGAAAATAATCAACAACAAATATAGCGAAGATACAATGTTACCACTTATTAGAGAGAATTACAAATGGCTAAATGAACTCTATTTATGGTAGGGAGCGCTCCACTTCCTCAAAACAACATTCAACATACATAAATAAATACAATAAACACATGCAATAAATGGCCTAGACATGTAAATAATAGACGACACAAGTAAATATACTAAAGATACACTATAATGCACTAAGGTGTGCAGTTAACGTCTGGAGGGTAGCGTTGAACCAAATTTTAAGGGCTCCTTCCACAATACAAAGGCTCCTGGTCCAGAATTAGACATCAGTCCGCGTCCGACTCACTAATCCATAAGAGCACTCTGTGAAATAATCCAAGTCTGTACTCACCAACTGGGAGTCACAACACAAAAGGTCTACTACGTCCGGTCCAGACCGTGGCGCGGAAGAGCGGATCCGCGGTGCGGTAGTGGTAGGTGTAAGGCGGCACGGCTAGGAGCAGATCCCAGTGTCAGGGTAGTGCAAGCTGGAGTACCCACTAGCGGCTCGGCAATAAGTCCACCAGGCTCCGGGCGCAGTCCAGAAGTGTACCCATACCAAATCCCAAAAAGCCCTGATTAATATGTTCAACCAACAGAGAACATCAGATAACAACAGTTCTCAGTAGCAATTGAAATGGACATTTACATACAAAATGAAAAACAACAATCGAAACATTTAAAAATAAACACATTAGGTTTTAGTTAGTTTGAAGCAAAGAATAATATTCTGCTAGAATCTTTGATTCAGAAAGGCCTTGCACAGAATAAAAATTATATATTGGAAAATGTTGAATTTGTTTATACTAGTGATAGTACGATAAACCCTTTTTTCCAATGCTCCTAGATTCTACATAAGGTACCGTATTTAAGATAAATATTATGTCAGTGTTCATTATTAAAATGATCAAAGGTTAAACACAATTTCCATAAGTTCTTATTTCAGGTTTAGTATGTGAAGAAGCATTTTCGGTCGAATTAATTACTATTCACATGCTGTAGTAGATTTTGCATTGGTTCCAAGAAAAAAATATGTCTATACTAGATCTGAGAGGCTCACATTAGTCAAAAAGTGTCTACTTTCAGCACTTGTGATGTTCTTTTGGTCTTAGTAATTCTGGATGATGTAGAAGCGTTTGCATTGTTGCTTCAATCAAGAACATATACAGATATATAAGTTTAAGTCTTCTTCAGTTAAAAAGGCTTTTACGGACATTGCAATCTACTTCTGATCTATAGTGCGTATTGCTGTTGCCGTTTTAGTGTTTGTCTTGTACTGATCAAGAAATAAATATATACATATAAAGGTCTGAAGAGTTTACTTCGATCAAAAAGTGACTACTTCCATCCATTGTAATCAACTTTCAGTCTTAGGTATTTCCGGTGCCTGTAGTTTTTTAAGGAGATAATACACATATGTGTTCAATTTTCTAGGAAAACAAGAAGTTGGAAAACAAAATATAGATCTAGAAGTTGCAACCCCTTTTCAAGCCCTAAGTATGACAGTTAATCTTCATGTACATGCTTTAGTTTTTTTTCCATTTCAGTCCATGAGGTACATGTGTTTCAAATTTTTACTATCTATGACATTCGTAAATTGAAGAGTTGGTGTTGAATGAATGAGTTAGTGCTTTGGCCTTTATATAGGTGGTTACTACACCAGTTTCATTACACAATAAAGTATTGTGCTAAATCTCAAATCAAGTAGCTGATTCCTTCTCACAATCGCCAGTGAAACTGAAGCAAGAATACATGCTCCTCATTATTCAAGAGAATTCAACTAATTTTCTCAGTTCTACAAAACAAAACCCATTGCTCTAAGGACATGTACAGTAAGCACACCGAGGCGACCTGACTTTTCCCATCCTGTAGAGGTACTTCCTAAAGTAACCGTGCCCCGTCAGGAACTGACACAGGTAGAAATCTATCTCCCCGTGGCCATGATCTATCCAGAATTGAAGCTCTCGAATGAGACGGAAGGTCCAGCGACCGTCCGACTCTAAGGACATTAGGATAGGTATAAATCAACATTTATGAAGGAACTAAAAACTGGAAGACTCTGTGGAATATTTACTCTACAAGTGTGATTTTGGAAAGTCAGTGGGTTGTTATTCGGTAGTCTTTATTGCAGTATGTATTACAAGAACTTTAATAAACATAAACTCTCCATGGCATAGTCAAGATGAAGGCACTGGCTTGATCTAAGAGGAATATGGACAAGGATATTGAATCACTCGTAAGAACCTGCCCTTCTTGTGTCAATATTACTCATGAAACAAAGAAAGTACCTCTGAACCTTTGGTCAAACCAACATAAATTTTCAAAGAATGCAGCTGACATTGCAAATATTCCAAAAAACCACCAACTTTAATGACTAATATCCTACCATTGCCACTAAAACTATTGTGTATTTTTATGAGTAATAAAAAATAAGACAATTAAAATGGTATAAACTAGAATGGAAACATTAGACTACAATTTGACAAAATATAATTGTTTGATTTTTAGTAACCATGACAATAACTTTATAATGAAAAAGAAATTTTACACAAATATGGGTTTGGTAATTTTTTCCTTAGACAATTTTCCCTTATTACTATCAATTATATACCACTTGTGTAAAAGAATGGTAGGTACGGATTAAAGTCATTGGTGCTCAAAAAGTGAAGACGCAACAGTCTTACCTTTTCTTGAATATTTACTTTCTTTAGAATAGAATAGAATATATTTATTTTCTCAAAATACAATAAACATTTACAAGTTATTCATTATTACATAGAAAAAATTCAAAACTAAAACTAAAACTCAAATGTCTTGTTGCCAGGTTTTTTAGGCTACATAAGTCCTACTTAAAAATAAACTTAAATTCAATTAAATGCCAGTTTAATTTATAGTTTTAAAACAAAATAAAAATATGACATTAATATATATGAGGAAATAATAGGGCCTCCGAGGCTAAGCCTGTTTTGAGGTTCCATCAATGTATTTTTACAAATGGTTTACAAGAATCCAGCTTCAGAATTACAAAAACATAAAATTAAACTTCTCACTCATAAGCAATCAAAACAAAACACGCATCTATTTAATATGGTTAAATTGTGCCATATAATGTAAAATAAAATAACTCCTTGTAAAATATACATTCACACACATATCCATATGTACATACATAGGTACACACATACATACATATATACATATAACAATAAAATAATATTAATACAGCTACTACGAATATTGAAATATAAGAAATCGAACAATTTTAAAAATAACAATACCCTGCTGCAATTTTTGCTACTACAACTTTAATTTACTCATCCAGGAATCTCTAGCAGTGTTTTAATCTCTTTTATACTAAATAACCAATTTTAAAGTCTTTTTACGAATATATTTACATTTTTAGAAGTTTTAATACTCTCCGGTAATTTATTATAAATCCTAGGTGCAACAAAAATGTAGGATTTCGTAAAAAAGGTTGTACAAGGTTTTGGGACAAAAAATGCATTTCTATTCCTAAGTCTATGCTTGTATGCATTATTATCACGAGGCATGCTACCATTCTTTTTATAGAAAAGTTTCATTACATTGTAGACAAACATGTACTGTAATGGAAGTATTTTTAAATGTTCAAAAAGAGGACGTGAAAACTCAGTTCTATTTTTAAAGGATATTAATCTTATGAAATGTTTTTGCAGAATGTATAATGGCTTAATGTTTGAAAAATATGTCCCTCCCCAAAAAACTATTCCATATTCTAATCTACTTTGGACCAAAGCAAAATATAGGCTAACATTCGTAACAATGTTTCATTACACATTTCTCGTAAAAATAAAAGTATCTCAAAATATTGTTTAAATTGTTTTTTAATTTATTAATATGAATTTTCCAGTTTATTCTTTCGTCAAGATGAATTCCTAAATACTTAATGTATTCCGCTCTTTCCACAACAGCACATTTACCTGTCCCACAAACTCCCTGGTAAATAAGACAGTTAGCTTACTTATATTCCAGATTAATATGAAAAATAATGTTCTTCTTTACATTAAAATTTACGTACTTGGTTTTCTCTGCACTTAACAGCATATTATTATAGGTAAACCACCATTGAATTGCCTTAAGATCGTTTTGCATTGACGATTGAACCAGATCCCAACTTCTACCAACATAGCAAAGGGCAGTGTCATCGGCATATGATGTAACTTTTCCTTGAAATCTGGCATTACATAGATCATTTATATAAATTATGAAAAGGGTTGCTCCCAGAACAGAGCCCTGAGGAACCCCTTGCCTTTTATATCCATTTCACTGATGTACGAATTTATTTTAACACACTGTTATGTTTCTAGTAAATAACTCCTGAACCATTTAAGACAAACCCTTATCTACAGGCCCCAAAATGAATATAAAAAAGAACTTAGAACGAATAAAAGAAGAACCTGGAGGAATTTCTGCAAAAATATTAACAGTCTTCCCGAGGCAATCCAGGCTTCAAAAAACTCTCCAAACGGAGCATACAAATCCTATGGGGACTCTAGTAAAGGACAATGGAGACCTAACAATGAAACAGGAAGGAGACCTTAGAACTACTTCTGGAGACACACTTCCCGGGGGGTCAGCTAACTCGTAATGAGGATACTTATTCTCTATATGGGGGGGGATCCAGTCGGGAGGTGGCAAAAGCCAGACAGTTGTCTAACAGACTATTCACACACAAAAGAATTAAATGGGCGATAAGATCGTTCAAGCCATTTAAATATCCTGGGGCGGATGGAATTTTTCCAGCCCTTCTTCAAGAGGGGCTGGATATTCTATTAAATACCCTTAGCATTCTATTTAGAAGCAGTTTCGCCCTAGGATATATACCAAAGAACTGGAGGATAGCACTAGTGGTGTTCTTGCGAAAAAATGACAGGGATCCAAACAAAACCCAGTTCGTACAGACCCATAAGCCTAACCTCCTTCATGGTGAAAACTATGGAAAAAATAATAAATAGACACATAAGGGACGTAATATTACTGGAACACCCACTTAGTCCCCACACAACACGCATACATAGAAGGAAAATCAACCACCACTGCTCTCCACAGTTTAGTGAGAGAGGTGGAGAATACCTTCGAAAAAAGGAAGCCCTAGTCAGCGTCTTTATGGACATTGAAAAGGAGCTTTCGACCGAGTAGCATATCAATCCATGAAGACTGCGATGGAACGTTTTGGAGTTTCCCCAGACGTAGTCAAATGGATAGTAGCCCTCCTAAAAAGCAGACAGGTGAAAGCCAAGTACGGGGATGAATCGGCTGCGATCACGGCCCAAAGAGGCTGCCCCCAGGGGGGAGTCTTATCTCCACTCTCCTGTGGGCGATGGTAGTGGATGATCTCCTAAGAAAAGCAGAGAAGAGGGGATAAGGCTACTATGCTATGCGGACGGACCTAGTGCTTATGATTAAAGGGAAAAACATAGGCAGGCTGGAACGCCTAATACAAACAGAACTGAACTTCATAAGCAACTGGTGTCATGGGGAAGGTCTGCGGATCAACCCATCAAAAACTAATATGATTACCTTTACCAGGAAAAGGAAATTCCAGCTAGCAAAACCGGTCCCTGGAGGGAATCAGCATTAACCAAACAAAAGAAGTGAAGTATCTGGGTTTAATCCTGGATGAGAAGCTCACTTGGAACTCCCATATTAGAAACAAGACATCCAAAGCAATAATGGCCCTTGGGGCCTGTAAGAGACTCTTTGGATTTAAATGGGGACTTAAACCCAAAATGATATATTGGGATTTATGAAACCATAGTAAAACCAATGGTCACATATGCTGCTCTAGTGTGGTGGCCCCGAAGGTCGAACAAAACAACAGATGCAAGAAAGGCTACAGAGTCTCCAGAGGTTAGCTTGCTTAAGCATCACGGGAGCAATGAGCTCCTGCCCAACACTAGCAATGGAAGCGGTTCTGGGTTATACTCCTCTTGGCCAGGAAGTGATGAGAACAGGCTGTGATGAGCGCAATGAAGCTTCTAGGAACAAAGGTAATAAAATGCTACCTCCCTAGAAGGTCACATGAAGATATTGGAAAATTTTCCTGAGGCTGAAAATGCTAACCAAAGTATCTGATACTATGGTTAAGAAATACTCCTTTGAAAAACCATATACGGTCCTCTATCGGAAGTAGAGAGGAATGGATTAAAAGGGAGGCCTACCCTAAAAAAGGAGTCCTGAAGTTTTTACAACGATGGTTTCACGTCCTAGACTCTAAGGGCAGGATATGGAATACATGGACCTGGAGTTGACATGGCTGTGCCCCTAGGAAGACATGCCTCAGTTTTTCAGGCGGAGGTCATGGCAATAGATTCATGTTTCTAGAAGACTCACACAGTTGGGGACAAAAGGATTATTATACCTAATACTTTCTGATAGTCAGGGCTGCACTGAAGGCACAAAGGGACAAAGTGTCCTCTTCCCTCAGAAGGAAAAAAAAAAAAAAAAAAAAAAAAAATTCAGACAAACACCCCTTATCCCACTTTTATACAATTTGTCTAACAGAATACCATGATCAACAGTGTCGAAAGCCTTTCTTATATCTAAAAACAACCCGCAGACACATTTGTTTTCATTGATTCCATTATAGATATCACCTATAAAATTTGACACAGCACTTTCAGTATTCATCCCTTCCCTGAAACCAAATTGATTCATGCTAAAAAAATTGTTGTTTTCTAAAAACTTAACCAATCTTTGCTTCATAGTTTTTTTGTATACTTTAGAAAAACATGAAAGCAAAGATATAGGCCTGAAGTTGCTGCATTTTTTATTCGAGCCTGTTTTGTATATGGGTATGACTACTGCAGTTTTCAGACGCTCAGGAAAAACCCCAGTCTGAAAACTTAAATTAATTAAATAAGTTAGAATTTGTAATATATTACAATAAACCTGTTTTAATAAAAAAGAAATAATTCCATCAATTCCTGGAGCTGTATTATTTTTTAGAGATTTTATTACACTTTCAACATTCTGTGGTAAGACGGGACAGATAATTATTGAACTCAGTTGATTGGTTACCGGAAAATAGTCTTTCAATATCAGCGAAGAGAACCCAATAGGCGGAGTACTGCCTAAATCGAGATTGTCTACTATATTGAGAAAATAAGAATTAAATTCATTTGCCACTATTCTACAGTCTTGTTCAATCCTATCGCCCACCTCTAAACACACTATCCTATTATTTTCTTTCTTTTGCTCAGTTACTTCATTAACAATATTCCAAGTAGCTCTAGAATTACCCTTACATTTATCAAATTTATTAAAATAATATTCGTTTTTTACTTTTCTAATTTCCTTTTGCAAATCATTCCTAAATATTAAGTAATATTTATTTAATTTTTCGTTACTCGGGTGTCTTTAAAATTTTAAAAAGTAAATTCCTTCTCTTTATTTTTAAGCAGAGTGATTCATTTATCCAAGGCTTAAGTTTCTTATTCTTAGTTTGATTCTGTATAGGGATTTTACATTGAGAAATAAAACAAACGAAAGTGTGAAAGAAACAATCGAAAGCAGATGACGCATCTGATTGGCGATACACATCAGCCCAGTCCGCACAGACCAACAGACGATTGAGCTTATCGCAATCAGTTCTATAAGCCAGGGCGGGGGCGGGGGAGGCAAGGCCACCGCCACCGCCTCTAGCCTCACTCTCACACACTCCCATACACACGCGTACTAAAGAGTGGTCAGTTATGCCTGTATGCTCAACGTCTGCCTCCACAGACATCATGTCTACACGTGAAACCCTCGCAAAGACATGATCGATGCATGTTGCTGTATCTGCTGTTATTCTCGTTGGATCATTTAACAGACATTCAAAACCATTTACCGCCATTACCATTTTATAACTGTCTGTTGCAACTGTGTTCTCTAAAATATTAATATTTAAATCCCCTACAATTAACATGTTCTTAGTTTTACTACAATCCCTCAAATAAGATGTTAAATCAGTAATAAAAGAGTCCACTGATAAAAATTGCAATCTATATAGCGCTAAAATATGGATATCTGTATTGAAGAGTGTTATAATTATACCTACTGCATCAGCTGTCGTTAAATGCACCTCAGTTGTATTTACACTTATGCCGTTCTTTAGGTACATAAATAGCTACACCACCCGCTCTATAATCATTATTGCATCATTATGCTATCATTATAAAGTCAGGAATTTCGTATAAATTTATTTCATTAGAATTTATCCACATTTCAGATAGTATAATTATATCCGGTATGTTACCTTTAGCAATCAAGTCTACAATGAATAGGTCAAAATTTATCCTTATACTTCTAATGTTTTGATGAATTATATTATAATACTTAATAACGTTAGTTTAAAATATTAACAAAATAGTAATGAGTAAATTAATTTTTTCCAATGGCAGTATTATAGAATATTTCAGACATTTGTGTTTTGAAAAGAGATTAAGAATATTTTCATATTCATTCACATAATACACACATGGATAAATATAAATATTTATAAATATCTGTCTGTTTCAAAATTACTACACTGTATTATGTTTATACATCTGAGCACTAATGGACACTATTTTAACAAGATAATTAAGCTGTATTAAGATTAATAATGCAATTTTTAATAATATCTAAAACCTTTAATATACTTAGCTAAGAACATAAATTATTCTGATGGTCTTACAAAATGTTAACTTCAGTTTATTTTAGAATATCCAATTAAAAATAGTTAAAGATTATTATTTATAACTTATACAATGGCAATGTTTTATGGAAGCAATACCATTAAAAAATAAAATGATAGTTTAATTTTGCTTTTCTTTTATTGAATTTGTAAACAAAAGAATTCTAGTTTTAATCCTGAAGAGCCCAAGCTCTAGGACTAAAACTGTGTTTCTCACAACTTTGACTCTTGTGGCTCTATGAATTATTTAAACCAAAAATACTATGCACTTTGTATAGAACAATTTATTAACCATATGTTGTTCATTTAATCAATATAACAAAGTTTCGAAAAGTTTCATTGCATTGCATAACTAACTACTAACTTTGTTTTGAATCATGTATCAATCTTAGTACTCTTTTAAGTATCATTTAGTCTTCTGTTTTAAATACTAAAACAGTTTCAGTAGACAACATTTTTCCCCATCCTGTGGCATATGATTTTGCTTTCTATTGAATTAAATATGACACATTTTATCATAAATTCATCAGTAAACAATTAAATAAACGTATTCAACAAAACCGACAGTAAGATTTTATTAATATGCTATGTTTGTATTTTTCTATATTTCTCATTAGATAATGTTTATCATACACACACATTAACTATAAACTCAAAAACTCAGTAATCCTTTAAAAATATATTGCACTAACAAAAACATGTTTAGAGAACAGGAAGTAACTAAAATTCCATAATCAAGTTGCTGCAAGTTACAGTTCACCTGTTTCATATAAATCACAGCTCCTCCAAGTGAAGTGTCAAATTGCCCAGTTTTACCAATTCTCTCCGAAGTCAATTTTAATCTGATTGATTTTCTAGTTGTGACCACATTATTAATTTTAGCAGTCTCCATTGACACTATCCTTGCATATAACATTCCATAGACCATAGTATACAGTTTTGTCCACTTTTATGTTGATAGAATAAAATACATAGGTACAAAACTTTAAAACAATTCAGTCTATCAATCTATTTAACACAATTACAGATAGGCTACCTTTGCATTGTTAACTGAAGCAATTAAACCAACAATTTTACTACAGTTCTAAGAAATCTTGATCTAGATTTAAACACCACTTTCAACAATTGTCAGGGAATATCCATGTCAATAACACCATTTCAGACATTGAGTTTCGACTCCAGAAGAGCAATCATTCTCAATTATTTAATTATTAAACTGTTCCAATTATTGTTTTGGGGATTTCTTAGCTTTATTTTCTTATTTTAAAACATCAGATACACAAGGGGCCACAACATTTATAACTACGCAGAGACTGAAAACACTTAGAAAGGCTACTATTTTTGGAATCAGTATGAAGAGAAAAGCTCCGATGGGAGTTAAAATAAATAATGCAATACATATTCCAAGAGAAACAGTTCTTGATTTTTCTGTTGTAATGTTGGATATGTGGCTATTGGATCTGATGAGAAACAAAATGCCAGCCTTAATAGCTGGAAGAATTGATTTCTGGAAATTATGCAAATTGATTTTGATTACCAATTCTGATAAATTACAATTCTGAGCTAACAAGGACACCTAAGTATCAAACAAATTAGAGATTTGTAATAAACCAATGCAGATTCACAGTATGGTATTGGGAATTTAATCAATAATTAACAAATAAAAAAAGGCTCAATCCTGTTTCCTTTTTGTCGCCATATTGTTTCTGTCCTGGAAATCATCTTTATATACAAAAATTTAATGACTATTGTTAGTCTCACTAAAAATTGATTATGGCTGGACCGATTTGGCTAATTTTGGTTTTTAAATATTTTTAGATGTCAAAGGAAGGTTTAAAATGTGAGAAACATTGGAAAAGTTTCTCAAAATATTTATTAATTATGGAAAATAATAAATATAATAATATTTACAACACATAATCCAAAGTTAACTGACCCTAAACAGCTGTTGACACTTTCAGCTAAAGTTGACCAAAGTGGCAAAAACATTTGTTTATATTTAAATTTTAGAAAATATTGAATAATTACACACTTTAATCAATATTGTTATACAAATCGAAAAGACAAAGGTACTATTAAATTTGTATTTTAGATTGAACCAGTGACAAATCTAATGCATTGAAAATAATATTTAAACACTCAAAACTCACCTTGATGGAAAAAGCTGTGAATATTTTGTACATAAGGTTATCAAAACCAGTTGTTAACAATTTAACTGCAGTCAAAGAAAGAGCCAAGGGATGGCACACTCTTCCCCTTGTATCAGAAGCAAAATACAAGCGACAGAAATAGATGCATTTCAATTCAACTATAGTAGTCTTTTTAACCTTATCTATACACATATTTTCTTGATCAGGGTCAAAATCAATATTTTGTTTTAGCTCCAGAAACAATGCAGACCACAAATAAACGCTTTTAAATCTATTGGTTTTCAAAACCCACATATGTGTTTATTTTCTTGGTTAGAGCAACAACATAAACTCAACTGTGGAACCATGAATAAATTGATGGAAGTGAATTTAATTGGTTGTATCTGACTTTTTTAGTCCGCAGTTCCTTTTAATTTGCACATTAATTTGTATTAATGTTGTATTAAAGTTGTATTAATTTCTTTATCAGGACAAATAGTAAACCATCACTGTAGCATTTGAAAAATCTTAGACAGATAGTAAATTAAAATAGCCAAAAGTAGACGTCTTTTAATCGAAGTCAGATTTTGTTGGTATATATTTTCTTGATCAGGGCATAAGCCAAACACAACTATATGACTTGAAATACCTTAGATAGAAAATTAATCTAAAAAGATGGAATTTGACACATTTACCTTATTGAATTATGTTTTAGACTTGTGTTTATATTCATACAACAAAACCTAAAATAGAACCAATCAAAATTTTATTTACGTTTTGAATCTCTCAACCATGGATACTGAAATAATATGTACATGACATGTCTACTTAAGTTTAAAAGAATTGTAGGACTCTGTCATATTACATCTTAAATGCTTTCACTGAGAAAGCTATGACTTACCATTTTGAAAATTGCATTTGGAATCGCGGGTAACTGTTAGTCATTTAATAATTAATTCAGTGCAGACCTATTGCAAACCTGTATTCTTTAGTCCAGTTTTGATAGTTGGTATTTCGTTTTCATTAAGTGCACGTTTTAGAGATCGTGTCAATGGATTTGAGATACAAGATGGTTGTTGTTAATCCTGACTTATGCGTATCACAAAGCTGTTTAGTTTAACCTAGATCTCTTCCACCTGAGGAAAAGATCAGATTGCAGATCTCAAAACTTAGTGATACTGATTATTTTTTGCAACTGACAATGGTAAATGTCTGGAAAATTCTTTAGTTCACAATTTCTGGAGACCCTTCCCAAAAAAAGACATTGGAGGTACTAAGAAGGTTAAAGATAAGGTGCCCACGGAGAGGCAAAACACAAGGGGTTTAAATAAGGGGTTTTCTTTGCTTTTTGTGATTGTCACTCCTGAAACCCAAAAACGGAACTGGCCAAAAAGGGTGAACACCTGCTTTCATGTCTGGATTTAGGTGACCCATTCCTGAGAATCCACCTTGTCTTGACAAATTGATGTGGTAGGAACTGATTTTTCAAAAATGCAGGCGCCAACAGAAGCAACAGATTCTGATTGTTGAAAGTTTTCAGAGCGAAGACAATAAGTTAAAGCATCAACAACAGACAATGTAAACTGACAATGTAATTCCGTCAACACACTTGTCATTCCATTGAATAGTGTGTCAATTTAAATGTAAGTGATCCCCTTATCATATCTGGCTGTTCAATATGAAAATGGAGTGAAGACCGACACTTAGCGTAACGAGGTATAATCACTCCACATATCTTCCTGATAGCCTTGAGAATAGTGTTTTTTGACTGCAGTCTAATCTCTATTATTGTCAGGTATGTAGGATGTATTGAAAGGACAAGGACAGTTGTCTTTTTTACACAAAGGAAAGTTAAAATGTGAGCAAATTGAATAGTGCCATTTTGCACGAGTTTTAAATAAAAGTGTTAAAAATTCCTTTTTTCTAACAAATAAAAACAGTCAACTGAATATAAAAAATATAAAACTACTTTCTATACTATAACTAAAATACACTATTATTATATTTCTCAGAGTGTAATAGCAAAGTGACTTAAACCTATTACATATTTGATATAGTAGTGGTTTTTGTGATTATCCTACACATTACTATTTTGATGTTAAGTACAATTGTATGTGAGTTCCTTCAAATAAAAGAATACATTTCCACTCACTTTAAAATAAAATGTTAACTTATGAGAACTTTTTCTACCAGACAGTATCTGATGGGAGTCTTTCCAATGGCAAAATAGTCCTAAACATTCACTGAATAGATTAAAAATAATAAAACTTTATTATTTTCTATTTCTTATTGTTATTGTATTGATGAGTGTTGTTTCCTATATTCTAGCACAGGGGGGTCCTTTTTGGCCAAACTTCACCTGGGGATATAATAATTCTTTATCTGTTTACATTTTAAATGTAATCAACAAAAATAATTCAGAGGTCTTCAATAAACACTGTTTTAATGTCATTAATGGAAAATAGGTAGTAACATTTAATCATTAACATATAGTAGAAAGCAATTAATTAAATACACATTTCATAAATCTAATAAGCAGGATGGTGCCACCAACAACATTACAAGATGATCTTTCTTTGATTAAAAAAAATAGGGAAGATGCTATTTTTAAAGTCTCGTACTTATAGTTCAGCAGTCAAGAGCCAGTTAGAATAAAAAAACTACAATTATTTTCTCAAATAATATTTTTCTTAGAATGACTCACTTAAAACCATCTGTCAGACATATAAATAAATCTTAAATCAGTGTCAGCTAACTAAGTTATAATATAACGTATATAATAGTACATAAATTTATATTATAAAGTATATAATAAATACCCCAAAAAAATAAACATATTATCACACACACACACACACACACACACACACACACACACACACACACACACACACACACATTTTTTTTGTAATTCCCCAAAAAAATTTGAATATGTTTAGAAGTAGATTAAGAAGTAGGACAAATATTTATGTCCCTAGACCATTCACAACCTTTTACAAAAAAAATTATATGTTTATTGCACCAAAAATGTACAACTTGCTACCATATGATTTAAAAAGTGTAAGAAGTTTTAACAAATTTAAGAAGGGCATTTTAAAATGGCTGTTTACCATAAGCAACATAGAAGATCTGCTGAATTAAATATAACTTCTTAGGTGATAAAAGTATTATTTATTGTTTTTTGGTCATTGTATCTGTTATATAAATTGTTTGTATTGTATTGTTATGTAAATTGTATTCATCTGTATGTGCCTAGTTTGAGTTTTACAAAGACAAATTGTTATTTAAGACTGCACTGATTATATCTAAAGAGTACAATACCACTATTTAATTCTGATGACAGCAGGTTATGCTATTAAATATGTAGGAACCTCATAACAGGCTTGCCTTTGAGGCCCTATTGTTTTCCCTTTGTGTGGGTAAATTTTTGGTATAAAATGGAATTATTGTAAGCTTTTTATTGTTTACATTTGAGGAAAATAAATTATTCTTGATTCTTGATATAATATAATATAAATTTATATTATAAAGAACATTAAAGTGGTACCGTTCAACCTCTTTATCCAGCTGTCTGACAATAACTATTACTTATTATAACTGTTATTTATGTTTCTGACAAGCGGTTTTAAGTGTATCTAGGTAGGAAAAATAAAATGTGAGAAAAAATGAATAATAGTGTTCTTAACCCTTTCGATACCCTCCCATTTTGACCTCCGCCAAAATTAGCGTGGCTTACAACCGATTTCAATCTTAGGAAACATTTCTGTACCGGTTTTATGAAAAACAAGGTGAAGTGCTTATACAGTACTTTGTAAAGTAAGAAAGATCCAATACCACAGCACAATGATTGGAGAAAAAGTTAAAAAAAAGAAAGAGTATTATTTATTACTAAGAAAAATTCAAAATAGCCAACTAATACTCTCTGTGAATATATTATAGTTCTGTATTGCAAATCTTCATCCACATTTTTGGTAATTAGAAATCTTTACAATTAAATCATACTTATTTTAAATGAATTAATTTATATCTTTGAAAAATACATTTTATTTTGTTTAGAAGGCAAACTCTATGGAGGGTTGAAAAGATATTGTATGAACACAATTTTGAACTATTTATTAGTTTAATTATTATTTAAAAAGTATTAAATTGGAATAATTTGTTGTGTTTATGAACAATTGAGTTTTAATCAGAACAAAGTATGAAATTACTATGTAGGCCTATTGAAACTATTATAAAATATCTCAGATCTTCTAAGAACACTGAACAGGAATGTTGCATTATACATAAGGATATTATTGGTATTTTTATTTGTTATTTCAGGAATTCACGAATTACAATAGTAATGACATACATTATTGTAAACATTTCGCCTATTTATTTAGTTAGAAATCACAACACTTCGGATGGGCTGAGCGATCTGTGCGCGCGGGCCGGACGGGAGCCTTACGGGCGGCCGGGGAAGAGGAGCGTCTTTTCCAAGAATATTGATTGGGCTTTCCCCTGGAATCCATCCTTTCTAGGGGAATTTCTCATAACCCAAGAAGCAAGAACTGGATTAATTACTGATTTCTTCAGTTGCCTAATGGTGATATTGAAATAAAAGGTGTTTCAATAATCCAGTTCTTTTAAATCAATCACAAAATGACGCGCGTAGGTAAGGTCAATGTTTCGCAGATGGCTAGTACAGCCTCGGCCGGGCACTCAGACCCCTTGGCCAACCTGTATAAAAGTAGTTGACCACATTAAAATTAATTATATTTACTGAAAATCTGTTGGAAACGTCTCTCTATAGCTATACTACGATAAATAACGCAATAAAGGTTTACTGAGACTTTTACTTTCTTCTATTATAGTAGATAAATGAAAAGATTATTGATAATTTTATATTTCATAAAGCAATATTGTTTTCCTATTGTAAATACAGAGATTGATTGTATTAGTTAATTTCAGTTGCATCTAAGCTATTTTGTTTCATAATTGCATTTAGTTTTATTTGTAAAAAACCAAAATAAATCCCAACCTCTATGACCATGACCAGAACAAACATCAGGTCAAATGCTTCCATATGCATAATTAGTAACTAAGAGTGCTCAGTTATCCTGACTATATAAGCCTACAGTTGTAAACACCCTGCTTGCATAAGTTAATTAGCGACCTGCTAGCAATTGTTCGGAATATTTTTCGACAGAAGTATCATTTATACAACAAGGAAAAGATATTACAATCCATACACACTTCAAATTAAGATTTACAGTGAAAACTATTTGATCTTACCTTGCAAAGGAGCCATAGTCAGAGGTGCAACTCCAATCATTATAAGTATAACAGCTCTTCTCCAGCCTTTCCTTGGTCTGATAATTGTCCTGAACGACTGAACGATGTTTCTCATATCAAGCAAGCCCTCCAATGTGTTTAATTCACAGATCTCACCATCACACTTGTTTTCACTCACAAATAAATACAGGTAAACAAGCGCTACTAAATTTAGAACAACGCAAACAGAGAAGACACCATAAAATCCAATGGTGTGAACGACCAATCCGTAAATAAACGCTCCCAGCGTAGTTCCGAGGAAGTAAATTGCAGTGCAAAGCCCCAATCGGATTGTTCTGGAAGAGTCTGTAGTTATATCGGATACATAACTGTTCACGCCGATTAGAAAACAAGCAAGACCGCCAGTTAAGGAAGGAAGGATCGAGTCCGACAGGGCTGCGATTACTGGTGACCAACTCCAGAAGTAGACGTTGACGATGCAGAGGAGATCTGAAAGAATCTGTCCACAGAGAGGGAGGTACAAGAGTGGCTTCCTTCGCTTGCCATGGTTATCGCTCCACGGACCAGCGAAGAGGACGAAAAAGACTGGTCCGAACACTACGATGATTTGTTTCCACGTCTGGATCTGTGTAGACAACTGTTGGGCATGTACCTCGTCCTGACAAGTCGCAGTGGAAGGATGAGAATCGCCAGGGTGACATATCTTCTGTAGTAGCAAGTTCTGCCCGTTTACAAAAGTCATGGCACAGGCAGTGTAGTACAGCATCATTGATGGTTCCAAGGTGACAGTACGCAGTAAAGTCAAAATATTGGGCAACATCGTGTTCCTTCTAAGAGAGTCCAACTGTCAACTCACAGGCCGATGTACTTTTATCTAATAATATTTCAGTCTTGCATATCTACCACAATTCAGCTTAATATTGTAATTAATTTTACTTCCACAATAATTTGCTAAGCCTACTTTTATGGATTGTATTGGCTTGTAACGAATACTATAATAATGGAAGGACATCATTATCACACCTGTGATAAGATAATTACTAACAATACGTGGTTATCCTAGCAGATAGTCGGGGCAAAGAGTTTCCTTCCAATGTAAAGGAGTTGGAAAATGACTATAAGGTTTTTGCTTACGCTAAGCTTGGTGCCAAAATAAGAAATGCTGTTAACGATGGTAAGCAATTGATAGATAGGCTAACTTTAATGAAAACTGCTATATTATATTGCTAGCAGCATCCAATGATGTTGTTGGCAAGGAACCAAAACGGATTACAATCCATCAAGGAATAAAGTTGCTACTCTCCAGCAACTTACAAACTAACATTGTAGTGAACAACATGCCTTACCGGTATGACAAACCTGCACTTAATGATGGTATATTACCTACAGAATAACATCATCGCTAAGGTAGTACGGACTATACAGGAAATAGGCACCTGTTGTATGTAGACATAAATCATTTTCTGCAGAGACCTTATTTTACGAGCATGGGGTCCATTTTGGTCGACGTGGGAAACGGGTGCTTGCAGAGCGCATTAAGACATTGATTTATCAACTAAGAGGACAATATTCCATGAGGTCCATATCAATTACATATAGGGAACCTATACAATCAAGTACTGGGTGCTGTGGAGAATTAGGCGGTCGTCGATAAGGGGGTTTTCTGTGCTTTTTGTGGTTTTCACTCCTGAAAACCAAAAACACAACTGGCCCAAAAAGGGTGATCACATGCTTCCTGAAAACACCAAAATAAATCCCAACCTCTATGACCATGACCAGAACAAACATCAGGTCAAATGCTTCCACATGCATAATTAGTAACTAAGAGTGCTCAGTTATCCTGACTATATAAGCCTACAGTTGTAAACACCCTGCTTGCATAAGTTAATTAGCGACCTGCTAGCAATTGTTCGGAATATTTTAGGCTACAACAGAAGTATCATTTATACACCAAGGAAAATATAATATTACAATCCATACACACTTCAAATTAAGATTTACAGTGAAAACTATTTGATCTTACCTTGCAAAGGAGCCATAGTCAGAGGTGCAACTCCAATCATTATAAGTATAACAGCTCTTCTCCAGCCTTTCCTTGGTCTGATAATTGTCCTGAACGACTGAACGATGTTTCTCATATCAAGCAAGCCCTCCCATGTGTTTAATTCACAGATCTCACCATCACACTTGTTTTCAATCACAAACAAATACAGGTAAACAAGCGCTACTAAATTTAGAACAACGCAAACAGAAAAGACACCATAAAAGCCAATGGTGTGAACAACCAATCCGTAAATAAACGCTCCCAGCGGAGTTCCGAGGAAGTAAATTGCAGTGCAAAGCCCCAATCGGATTGTTCTGGAAGAGTCTGTAGTTATATCGGATATGTAACTGTTCACGCCGATTAGAAAACAAGCTTGGCCTCCAGTTAGTGAAGGTAGGATCGACTCTGACAGGGTTGCGATTACTGGTGACCAACTCCAGAAGTAGACGTTGACGATGCAGAGGAGATCTGAAAGAATCTGTCCACAGAGAGGGAGGTACAAGAGTGGCTTCCTTCGCTTGCCATGGTTGTCGCTCCACGGACCGGCGAAGAGGACGAAAAAGACTGGTCCAAACAGGACGATGATTTGTTTCCACGTCTGGAGCTGTGTAGACAACTGTTGGGCATGTACCTCGTCCTGACAAGTCGCAGTGGAAGGATGAGAATCGCCAGGGTGACATATCTTCTGGAGTAGCAAGTTCTGCCCGTTTCCAAAAGTCATGGCACAGGCAGTGTAGTACAGCATCATTGATGGTTCCAAGGTGATAGTACGCAGTAAATTCAAAATATTGTTCAACATCGTGTTCCCTCTAAGAGAGTCCAACTGTCAACTCACAGGCCGATGTACTTTTATCTAATCATTTCAGTCTGGCTTATCTACCACAATTCAGCTTAATCTTGTAATTAATTTTACTTCCACACTAATTTGCTAAATCTACTTTTAAGGCTTGTAACAAATACTATAACAATGGAAGGACATCATTATCACACCTGTGATAAGATAATTGCTAACAATACGTGGTTGTCCTAGCGGATAATCAGGGCAAAGAGTTTTCTTCTAATTTAAAGGAGTTGCTTGAGGTTTTTGCTTACGCTAAGCTTGGTGCCAAAATAAGACGTGCTGTTAACGATGGTATGCAATTGATAGATAACTTTAATGAAAACTGCTATATTATATTGCTATCAGCATCCAATGATGTTGTTGGCAAGGAACCAAAACGGATTACAATCCATCAAGGAATAAAGTTGCTACTCTCCAGCAACTTACAAACTAACATTGTAGTGAATAACATGCCTTACCGGTATGACAAACCTGCACTTAATGATTGTATATTACCTACAGAATAACATCATCGCTAAGGTAGTACGGACTATACAGGAAAGAGGCACCTGGTGTATGTAGACATAAATCATTTTCTGCAGAGACCTTATTTTACGAGCATGGGGTCCATTTTGGTCGACGTGGGAAACGGATGCTTGCAGAGCGCTTTAAGACATTCATTTATCAACTAAGGGGGCAATATTCCATGAGGTCCATATCAATTAGCCTACATAAAGGGAACGTATACAATCAAGTACAGGGTGCTGTGGAGAATTTGGCGGACGCCGATAAGGGATTTGTCTGTATTTTTTGTGGTTATCACTCCTGAAAACCAAAAACAGAACCGGTCCAAAAAGGGTGCCTGAAAATACCAAAATTAATCCCAACCTCTATGACCATGACCAGAACAAACATCAGGTCAAATGCTTCCACATGCATAATTAGTAACTAAGAGTGCTCAGTTATCCTGACTATATAAGCCTTCAGTTGTAAACACCCTGCTTGCATGAGTTAATTAGCGACCTGCTAGCAATTGTTCGGAATATGTTTCGACAGAAGTACGAGTATAATTTATACACAAAGGAAAATATAATATTACAATCCATACACACTTCAAATTAAGATTTACAGTGAAAACTATTTGATCTTACCTTGCAAAGGAGCCATAGTCAGAGGTGCAACTCCAATCATTATAAGTATAACAGCTCTTCTCCAGCCTTTCCTTGGTCTGATAATTGTCCTGAACGACTGAACGATGTTTCTCATATCAAGCAAGCCCTCCCATGTGTTTAATTCACAGATCTCACCATCACACTTGTTTTCACTCACAAACAAATACAGGTATACAAGCGCTACTAAATTTAAAACAACGCAAGCAGAGAAGACACCATAAAAGCCAATGGTGTGAACGACCAATCCGTAAATAAACGCTCCCAGCGGAGTTCCGAGGAAGTAAATTGCAGTGCAAACCCCCAGTCTGATTGTTCTGGAAGAGTCTGTAGTTATATCGGATACATAACTGTTCACGCCGATTAGGAAGCAAGCTCTACCGCCAGTTAGGGAAGGAAGGATCGACTCCGACAGGGCTGCGATTACTGGTGACCAACTCCAGAAGTAGACGTTGACGATGCAGAGAAGATCGGAAAGGATCTGTCCACAGAGAGGGAGGTACAAGAGTGGCTTCCTTCGCTTGCCATGGTTGTCGCTCCACGGACCGGCGAAGAGGACGAAAAAGACTGGTCCAAACAGGACGATGATTTGTTTCCACGTCTGGATCTGGGTAGTCCACTGTTGGGCATGTACCTCGTCCTGACAAGTCGTGGAGGAAGGAGGAGTATCGCCAGGGTGACAGGCCTTCTGGAGAAGCAGGTTCTGCCCGTTCACAGCAGTCATGGCAAGGGCAGTGTAGTACAGCATCATTGATGGTTCCAAGGTGACAGTACGCAGTAAAGTCAAAATATTGGACAACATCGTGTTCCCTCTAAGAGAGTCCAACTGTCAACTCACAGGGCGATGTACTTTTATCTAATCATTTCCCTCTTGCTTATCTACCACAATTCAGCTTAATCTTGTAAGTAACTTTACTTCCATACTAAATTGCTAAATCTACTTTTGTGGATTGTATTCGCTTGTAACGAATACTATAACAATGGAAGGACATCATTATCACACCTGTGATAAGATAACTGCTTACAATACGTTGCGTACAGTTGTCTTTTCTACTTTAGAAGTTACATCAATACAGCAATGGTTTACTCAGAATGGTATTGCAAACTTAATTTTTTGTAATTTATATCTCCTTTGCAAACAATTCCCTTATCGATTCAGGAAGTTGTTCATATTATATTGCAAGTGTGATTCATCTGATAATAAGAGAATAATTATACTTAAAAATTAAGGAAAATATGTTTCTTGTAGTTCACTTGTAGTGTCATAATATTATTGAAAATATTCTAAAACTTGTGGTTAAATATAGTTTTTTTTATTTTAAATTAAATAATATATTTGACTTCTGTCATGGCTAGGTTTTTTATGTGAGTAAGTGTCCTATTCTAAGGGGCTTAAAAATAATTATCTAAAAATATGTTTTTAATTAAACCTTCGATAACTTGTTCCACTTTAACCATCTCTCCAGTGCATTACATAGGCGAAAGTATTATGATGAACCAAAAAAATAAAACATAACTTTAATAGAAATAATTATTTGAACCCTGCAGAGTCAAAAACGTTTCTTCATGAAAATGTTCACCCATACACATATATGTGTGGATGAAACAATAATCGGCCATTAATAAATAAAACGGTACATTAACCACATTTAGTAAGTTTACTAGCCTAAACCCGCGGCTCCGCTCGCGTGGCAGTAGAGAGGGCTACATCAATCAAGCATCGAAAAGAAATACTAATTTTATTATACGTTTTTCCAATTAATTTATTGCTCTACTAATACATCGTAGGCATGTATCCCGCATGTGTCACTACTTTGGTTGCCCCAAAAGATGTCATCTGAAAGCAAGAGTTGTACTTTCGTATATCCTGTAGAAAACGTTTAGAGTCGGGAGTTGTTCCGGATGTTAAAGACAAAAGTGGCTCAGGAGGTTCTTGAAGTGGTAGCAGATACACCTTCCCGTTGCTGCAACACATTCCTAGTGCCTCGTTTGGAAATTTCCGTGCATGGCAATGTGGGCAAGTTACATTCATGTGACCGATATTCATTTTTGGGTGTTGATTGTAGTCTGCTGAAGGATCGTAATTAAAAGCTTGTTTGTACATGTCATGTTGAAGTCGTGCATCGCCTGATCTGTTTGCAACCGCTCGATTACTTTGCATTCTCAATCTATCATTCAAATTTGATGTTTCTCTTTCTTCTTGCGACAGCATCATTCTTGATGCTGATGTTCGTATTCGATTCAATTCGTTTACCTTTGCGCGCTGGTCGTTGCTTTGATTATTACGAATTCGTTTTGTTGCTATCGCACGTGCGCTGTGACGGCTTAAAGCACTTTTTTTTCTTGGCGGCATTATGTTATTTTCCAATAAAATTCGTCAAAAAACTGCTCAAAGGAATTCTAAAAAAAAAAAATGTTGAGAAAAACATTCTTCAAAGAATATTTACATGAGAAAACAAAAATACTTGCCTATTTTTTTAAACCTTTTACTGATGGAAAATAACACTGTTCTTGGAAATTGTAAAAAAGATATCAAATCACGTTTATCAAAAATTTGACATTTGTGACACGTTGTAAATGTCAAAAAATGTTTGTTTACATAGAAACGTCAAAAATATTTATGTTTACTTAGTTACTGCCAAAAATAACAACAATTTTTTGTCGCATTATATATGTTTACAAAGAACAGCTGATTAAAAATTTGAAAAGACTCTTTCACTTAATAACATATGTTTGCTGCAATGCATTTCTTACGGGTATTTCTGTAACCAGTGGGGCGGAATCCTGAATCTGGAAAGGGATAAAAAGTATCCTATAACCTTCTACAGATCAAGACGAACAAATTAAAAAAAAAAATTAGGCGAATCCGTCCAGCCGTTTGTGAGTGATGCTGTTACACACGAACAGTTTCATTTTTATATATATAGATTTAATGAATATGGAGTTAGGGCTTTAACTGGGCTTTACATTTTTAAGTCAATATTGTATGTCCTGAGGAATTTTCGAAACCTCGAGTAAGTTAATACGGATTACAGGTTTCCAACCAGGCTGATATCCATATTCCCACACATCGTCTTACCACAGAGTAATTCCTCCGAGGGTTAGGTGTCTAATGCGGGAGTTTTGTTCTTTAATATGTTACCTTCTGAAGTAAAAACATTCCAATGTAAATCATTATGAAAACACAAAAATTACATTGTAGACAGAGAGTTTTTACTCCTTGGAAGAATTAATGGAAGTGTCACATACTTTTATTTTGTATTAAGCTCCATCTGTTTGAATTGTATTAGAAAATATTATAATTATCTTCTATCGTACTTTTACCGTTGACGTCTGAAATATACATGTAAATAATATATCTATTCAAAAATAAATAATTTGAATTTGAAATATTTACATGTTTTTGTGTTTGCATATATACACCATATAGTATTTGAATATTTAAAAGTTAATGTAAATAATTATTTGTAGAGTCCCGTTATGATGAAATCTTTGGTTTCGAAAGGCTCGTTCAAATAATACATTAATACATTAGCGTTGTTTTACTAACTACTAGTTTTAAATTATTTCAATTGCCACTTTTAAAAATTTGTAATAACATATTAATACTTGACAAAAATTATTTGGACTGTAAACATTGGTTGGAAATAAAACCATTATAAACAACAACAAAAACTGCATTATACTTCAAACCTAGCATATTGTCAAGACAAGGACAAACTTAAAGAGATTGTCTTTGTTCAGTCTAGAAATTTTGCTTGTGCTTTTCCTGTTTTGGTGCTTGGTTTCAGGTACATTTTTACGTTTTTGGTTGTTACTTGCAGTTATTACTTCGTAAAGGGTTGAATGTTCATCTCTAATTTTGTTGTTTTTACATAAACAATAACTGTATAGACCTGTGAGCCGACCATTACAAATCATTTTAAAAACTATATCAGAATTTTGTACCTTTTGTGCCACAAAAATAAAATGTTGTACCAATCACTGAAAAAGGTTAAAAAGGTAGCCATTTAAAAGTCGGCTCACAGGTCTACGTTTTGAAAAAAAAAACTTTGTCGTAAATTAAAATAAACTACACCATATGTTTGTACCAATTTTGTACCATTTTGTACCGTCAATTTTTATTTTTGTACCAGTCAAATAACGGCTCAGGAAAATATTGAAGTTTTCCTTGAGAACTAGACGTGCCGTTGTTCATGCACTGCTAGTTGCAGCTGATTAGTTGTAGGCGCGTGTTGGACTTACTGCACTGTCACTTGCTAGCCGTGGTGTGACTTGCAGTTTAAGGTGATTTATTTCATTTTATTTGTACGTGAACGATACTCTATCATGCCGGGTTGTGTAATATAAAGTACTATACAATTACAGAAAAATGTGAAGTACAACAGTGGCTAGTTGTACTGGCGCCTGCAACTAATCAGCTGCAATCAGTTAAGTGTTCAAAATAAATCACCGGAACTTTCCAATAAAAATTGTCTAACCTCTTATAGACAACAGACTAGCCACTGCTGTACTTCACAACTTTCTGATATTTCTTCGATATAATATTTTGTAACTAACTAAGATATATTTTTATTATGCCTAACACGATATTTTATCGCCTCGGACGCCGATTAAATTAGAATCGTCTGTTTATCTGTTTCAACGGGAACGGTGTTAGTAGAAACAGAGGATTGGAGAGGATTTGGTATTTATAAAATGAAAAATATTTTTGAACCAAAATCATTACGACAGGTGACGTAATTTTGAATAATCTGACAGAACAACTGTAGATTGGTACAATAACAGTAGCCTTATGGGGTTGAAAACAATTAATTTTATTTGTATAGCAGACACATACAACAATATGTTTTAATTTTTTTCTCATTTAAGCCTCAGCGTCAGCTATGCTGGCTTCGAAGTGCACTGGTTTTTATTTATTATTATTATTATTATTACATTTTTGGACCTCCCCGGGATTTGAACTCGTCATCTTTCGATTAGAAAGCCGAGACTATAACCATTAGTCTACGGAGGAGGACTACAACAATATTGTAACGATATGTTGGAATAGTAATTCTTTAGTTTGAATACAAAGACAAAATTAAATCGTCAATAAATTAAAACGAACAATACTGACATTCACCAAGAAGCAACAGCAATACCATTCACCTAGGTATACATAAATTCGGAAAATACAGTGACTAAACTATTTGCAACATAAGTAGGCCAATAGTTGCTCTATACTGTATTTACATTTAGCCTGCTGATGTAATTTGATCAAGATTATTAATTAAATTAAGGAATATCTACAACTTGCATCATTAGACCGTATTGTCCTGACGCTTAAATGAAGGGAGTTACTGAACGGTCTAGTCACGAGCATGGCCTTAAAGAACTTTGCATCATAATTTGATCCAAGCAACGCAATTCAAGATTTTAAATATAAAAAAAATTACTATATTTACCAATTACGTTATATCATTAGCTAGAAAAATATAAATAATAAAATGAAACTTTTAACAAATCTAGGAAAAAACCTGTAAACAATCCGACCATCACTTGGATGTGATTGTAGAGAGTCAACCTGAGGAGTGTTACGAGTACCCTCGTATATATATATATATATATATATATATATATATATATATATATATATATATATATATGTGTGTGTCTGTATGTCTTTTAATTGTCTTGTTATAGAATCGTAAAGTAGACCGATCATTATGAAAATGTGTATGTGTATGTATTTTTCCACGGAGGTTTATATGCTATGTATGCCCTTTGATGAAAACTCGCACCAGGCAGCGCTGCAAAAGATGTTTCCACGCGCCTGCACATTATAAACTGCAATTACAAGACACTTACATGTATTAAACATCCAAACACTATTTGAAGGCGCTCAATTAAAATGTATCTTTGTCTTTAAATAATTTTATGGTTGAACTTAAAGCTTGAGTGTTAGACCACTTTATAATTAAGTACATGTAAATGTACAATACAAGTTAACAGATTTTCTTGATTGTGATATCAAGGCAAACTCTATACATCGGCGTTGGAAATATAATTTACTTGAACCAGAAGTGCTCATACACGGGCAAAGCTTACCAAAAACGTGCGAAGCCCCGAGAAACAGCTAGCAATAAATAAAACTTAAGCTGTGAAATTAAAATCAATAAAAAATAAATATGATCTTAGTAAATATTTATAATTCATAATATCCGGTGTATACTATTACAATTGCACAACATTTCTTAAGAGTAAATAAAACATACGTATTTACTCTTTGTTGCTAAATATTGAAATGTTTAATCATGAAATGTGATATATTCCATAATTAGGCTAACGAAACCTTAATTTTGGGTTCTCAGTCAAGCAAACCTCAATAAATTACTTTTTCAGTGATGCCAATAGTTCATTTGGCGTGGAAATAAAATAAATAAGTACATATTATATGGGAAATAAACATTTTTCTATTTTATACTAAATGAACTATGCTAGGCAAGGGGTAATTAATAATTTTATGCAAGGATTGCAATGAATTCAATCTACTATATTATATTGTTGTGTTTTTTTAGATTTTTTATACATGTTTGTGTTTTACTTAAACTTTTTGAATAAATTTAAGAGTAGAAATTTACCGAGGCAGTATGACATGTCTTAAAAATATAATCTTAATAGTTTAAAATAAATAAAATATTGACAAACTGTACACATCTCATTTATTGGTTTAATGATATAATCTACAAATTAATATTTGCATTCTACTCGAGAAAAATATGGAGGAAAAGGGAGTAATTAATGTTGTGAACATGCAGAGGGAAATGTATTGTTAAAGAGTATATTCAAACTTATAAGAAAGGACTGTGGTCAGTAGAATGTATTGAATTTTGAGTAATCAAAGATAAACGGCTAAAGTCCTAAATCCTATAAAGTGGCACTGGAATGTTATTACATAAATTACTAACTTAGTCCGTTTCATATTCACTTAATCGAGTAAGATCCTATCAAGATTTTAGTTTATATATGATTTATTACAAGAAAACATTATTTTAGTTTAATACAGCACGCAACTTTAAATATATCAATTTGAAGCAATTTATCATTTCAACTACTAATCTAGAAAACAAATTTAGAATCATACTTGGCTACATTACAGACAGTTTCGGCAGGTGACCGACGGTTACATAGCAAATAAACTCGGTGGCTCCACTGAAAAAGATAACGGCACAAACGATAACGATAAACAACACTTGGACGAGAAAAGTTTGTAATAACTTAGATCGGTCAGCTTCCAATCTGAGACTGTGATGCCCTCATTAGGGATCGTGTCAAGGTGATGCCCAGATTGCCGTGGTTTCACCCAAGCTTCAACTGCCCAGGTGACACACGCTCATCACTGCCAGCTTCATCATTATTATAACAAATTGTTTCAATTAATTAATTAACATTAACCCAAACTCAATTATCTCCCCTATTTGTTACCTGGGCATTAATTAAATTTCTAGAGTCTCAGTCATCATCACTTATTAGAAATAAAAATATAACAACTATCTATATAATATTTAAATAAATTAGAAAATGGTCGTCGACCGATACAATTAACCGGCCCCTAACTACCCCTAGTTAATATGAATTAATTATTCATTAAAGCAATTGTTAAACAACAAAGAAAATATTCTATAAATTCTGGTGGCTACTTATGATACAGAGTGTGAAAGCGTCGGTCACCACGCACAGACTGCACGGTAGTGATGGTCTTATGTAACAGGATAAACAACAGTGTTGCCGACCGGCAACAGTTATCCCCGCAACGTGTTGCGAGATACTCCCTGTTATTTTTGCAACAGGCCAGGATGACAACGGCTCGAGCTGCAAACATAAAAATCAGCAGATTCTGAACTCTCCATATGTTATTTCAGCAACGGGGTTATAACGAACAGCAGAGTAAGTTGTATTGTGACTATTATTATTTCATTGGATGCACTTTATCTACAGCTCGACAACAGTTACTTGTTTATACGTTTTTTTAAAGTCCTAGTGTAATTGATATTTAGTATACCAAATAAATAGTTTAGTTTGACTATGTTCATGGTCAGAACCTTCTAAAGATAAATGCTTTTCAGATGCAGTAAACTTCTAGAGACCAGCAGGTCTCGGAGGCCGTACTTCTTAGAGTCCAAGAACTTGTAGGAATCTTCTAGATTCTTTCATCTTCCAGAATTCTGGATGGGGGCTTTAAAAAATCTTCCAAAGGCTAGCAAACTCAGAATGGCTGGGAGCTACAATATTGTGTACGTTAGAATCTTAACTCCAATTAGCTGGATACTAGAATCTTCCAGAGGCAACTAAATTTCAATGGTCAATACTTTCCAGAAACGGAAAGACTCTGGAGGGGTCAAGAACCATCATCTCAAGACCTAGCGCAGAGGCTTGGAATATTAAGAAGTTAGGAGCTCGGTTTCAGAGACTGGAACCTCTTCCATTGCTGGAACTCCTGGAAGCTGATTTATTTAAGATGCCACGCTTTTCTTTAGTCGGTAACTTCCAAAAGCCAAAATCGTTCAGTGACCAACACGTTTTAGGAGATGTAATTTTTACTTCATTCACTTAATAAGTGAGGATTATTTTACAAACTACGGGTAGAAAACAACTACAAATGGCATTTGTAAGGCCACATTAGTAAAAGATTATACAGTAATTTTGCCAACATCAAATTCTTAGACGATCTTTTGAGAACACAACTACATTTTGGGTTTTATTTGTACAACAGAACATATTTTAAGAATGATACAAAATTAACATAATGTGTATATACACATCTTTTACTGATATCAATTTAATTTATCACATAACGTGTACTTTTCCCCAAAAACTGCAATGTAAAAACTTATTTCTTGCAAATAAGCATGATTAGTCATAATTTCTGAACAAACCACAAATATGAAAAAAAAGCAAATCACCTTATACGTTATTTAGTAAACAAAAGTTTTAGTATTTTTATAAACTCAAAGCTATAAAACTAAACCTTTTAAAAATAGCGCGAGGAATAATTTCACAAATTATGAATTGTTACACGAAATTATACTTCAATCAAAGCAAACATATGGGCTTTCCATAATTTTGTTACAATCTCATTTTATTATAGAACATAGAATAGTTTTAAAATAGCAGTAGTAGTATTAATGTACATCGTGTTGCGTAACTGGCTTCGTTTAATTTGCATGCAAAATTTATAGGCTATATCTCATTTCATTCTCCCGGGCTCTCATGGCCTGCGGGCTTATACAGACAGACATACAATAATACAGAAAGAAAAGTTTAACATCTCAGGAGACAAAAGCAAAATTGTCAGTTTACTCTGTGATAGGCTTTAATGACGCTCAGCCAAATTCCATAGTTGGATATACACAACAATATAACTTATTCTTGTCTATGTAGCTAATATTTTCTATGTAACGTAACAGTTCGTTTACTTATATTATACAAATTACTTTTATATTTTTGGGGTGTTACATATTTACCGACTGACATTTTCTATTTGCAATATCCAATATTGATTGTGTTTTAAGAAATGAAGAATAAATAATATTTATTACTATCGTTAAATATTTACAAGAAACTGCAAGTAATAACCATAGTAAGGAAATATCGGTCTTTTAAATTAATATTGGACTGAATGTTCGGGCTCGCCGGCCACTTGTTTCAGGTAGATACGAGCTCGTAGGTTGTTAGCTGAACCAGTTTGTGATGAAAGAAATCTGTCTACGCACGATAATAGTTGAACAATTTGACTGAGGGTTGAAATTTTGACATAAGTTTTTCCTAAACATGGGTCCATTGGGAATTCTGATTCATCTCTGTCCAAACATTATTCTGGCTACATTGGTCTTGTAGGTAGCCTGTTAACAAGGATAAAAATCGTAGAATAAATAAATTTGTACCAAAATTAACAGAATATATCGTGCGAGAATCACATGAAATTGTTCAGTAACTTATCAACATATCCGATGAAATTACTTTAATTTCATTATTGCATACAAAGATTAAAAGTGTTAGCGTAACCTGCAATGCCATCTTCATAGCAAGGTACATTACTGTGTGTTGTTGACAAGAACGTAGTCAGGAAAAGGTTTAGAGGGGTGTCCAGACAAGTAATATTTTCTCGAGTACAGAGAGTAAGACTCCATTTTTTCCTTAAACAGTTCTTAACCCGTTTCTTTGTTGACAACGATATTTCAGCAGTACATGTCAGTAGTATTGAATTATTTCAATAATAATCGCTTACTAAAAAAGTAATCGAAAACATTTAAAATGGGGGGGGGTCCGGATCCCTTGGACGTAGCTACGTCCTTGGTTGTTGAGTGTGACAACTCACTTTCTTGTCTGCCTGTTCAGTAAAAATATTTCATCATCAATTCAATTTAAACTAACGCTACGAAGAACTAGAGCATTTTGAACATAAACATACTTGTATATACCTACTTAAGAGTGTTTGCATATGCCTAGGATAATGAATGACCTTCTATCTGCCACCCGAAAATCAGTATATTTGTCACGGGGTATTGCAGTTTTTATTTATTTACATGGTTTTTTGACCTGAGTGAATATGGTTTGTGTCTACATGTGAATAGAATATATACAAGGAAATCTTACTTTACATTTATTGGAAGTAAAATATAAAGGTTTCCCTTAAGTATTTATATTTTCACGTTAGCCTATACTAAGTTTGGCTGAGCGTTTAGCGGAGTCTCTCCTACCAGTGGATGACAAGGATTAGATTTCTGTCCTTTTGTGTGTCCGTCTTTATGCAAAATAACTTTCAGTGGACTTTATTTAGAAATTGAAAAGAGTAAACATGATGAATTGAAGTGGAAGTCGCTTTCTGGGCCAGGTTATCGTCGACTGTGGCGTACGCCACTGACCCAAAAAAATAGCGTAATTATAAAATTAACGAGTCATAAATAACACTTAACTTGAGTTATTTTTCTACGTCCATGTTTTTCAGTCGCCGCACCGAGCTTATGCCGCGTCTCTTTGCGGGCGTCTACTGCTCGGCAGTAATTTTTGTTTACATGATAATTTCTGTACTTTATATAAGTTAAATATACCCTATGTAATAATGTGTCGTTTATCCCTATATTTTTAGTACACAATGCATATTACAATTAATAGAAATAGATGCTCGTATTTTTTTTCTAAGTAAAATACATAGGCTACTCTTGAAGTCCATTTTATAATCCGAAAAATCAAGGTGAAATATTGGGGATATGACCTGCAAATCTTGATATAGGCCATTTAACAGAACTTCTCAAAATTCCACTAAAATAGCGAATTCTTCTTGGCTTTTTGTTATCTGATTAGTATCTGAAGGGTCTCTAAAAAGTGAAATTTTCAATAAATGCTATATGTTTTTTAGAACAGAATAATAACATATTCTCTGAAAACTCACTTGACATTTTGAATAAAAGTGTCAACAAATTTTCTGTAGAAAGACTCCCTGACCTCCACCTTGACTGGTAGGTACGGAGTCCCCAGATCCCCCGTAGTGGTACATTCATCCATTTGATCGTCCTACATACCTCTATGCTGTTGGGGGGGGGGGGGAGGGTTCCTAATGTCCGATAATTACTGAATGTCTCATTTTAAACTGGCCCTTGATAAATACTGATAATTTTTTTCTTCAGTTTCCTCGGTTAACTCCGGAAGTAAACCTAACAATATTAGTACTGAAAACTTATATAGGGAAAACAGCCAAGGGGTTTTGTTTACAGTTCTAGATGTGTTAGCAGCGATCAAAAAATTGAAATCAAAGAAATCTTCTGGACCTGACTGTATTCCTACATATATAGTAAAGGGTTGTGCTGAGGTGCTGTGTGATCCTTTGTGCTATTTGTTCAATCTATCTTTAAAAAACCTGTATTTTCCCGGAGAAATGGAAGGAAGCTAAGGTGGTTCCCATTTTTAAATCAGGAAACATTGAAAATTACCGTCCGATTTCATTGTTAAATACATTTGCTAAGATATTTGAATCACTTCTCTATAACTATATTTTTTATAACGTAAAATCTGATATATCTCCCCAGCAGCATGGCTTTCTTCCTTGTAAATCAACAGTCTCTAATCTAATGGAATTTTCTTTTGACGTAGCATCTGAATTGGATACTGGTGGCAGGGTTGATGTAGTGTATACAGATTTTTCTAAGGCGTTTGATAAAGTAGATCACGATATTTTGTTAAGTAAATTATCTTGTTTTAATTTATCCCCGCCTTTTATTAGTTTTGTTGAGACTTATTTAAAGCTTCGCTGTCAGTTTGTTATGGTGTCTAACACTATGTCTAAAAAGTACATTAGCACTTCAGGTATTCCCCAGGGATCTAACTTAGGCCCATTACTATTCTTGATATATATTAATGATCTTCCTAATTATTTAACACGGTCTAAATGCCTTTTGTTTGCCGATGATTTGAAAATATATAGAAAGATTCGAGACAATCACGACGTTGCTGAACTGCAATCAACGCTAAATTTACTTAGCCTTTGGTGCTTAGAGAACAACCTATTTTTAAATGTAAAGAAGTGTTTTGCGATGACTTATACTAGGAAAAAATATTTAACTCTACCAGAATACTCTATAAATGGCACTAAGCTACTACTAGTGACTCATGATAAAGATCTTGGCGTAATTTTTGACTCGGCTCTTACGTTTGAAAATCACCTTAATTTTATCATTAATGGATGCCATAGGATGTTGGGTTTTGTAATTAGAAACACGATGTTTTTCATTCAATTGATCCTGTCATTAAACTATACAATGCATTCGTAAGAAGTAGGCTGGAGTATTGTGCAATAATTTGGACCCCTTATTCATTACATAGCATTGCTTCTCTGGAGCTAATTCAAAACAAGTTTCTAAGGTATTTATATTTTAAAAGATTTCATGTTTCTTGTGAGCGAAACCTGTCAACAACTGTCTTAAGAAGTATTTTTTCTTTTGAAACTTTGGTAACAAGACGAAACCGATCTATTATTTTATACATTTATAAAATTTTACATAACTTAGTTGATAGTTCTTTTTTAGTTGGTAAGGTTTTTCTGCATGTCCCAAGAAATAATCTTAGACCCTCTTTGGTTTTTTTTACACCACGTTGTAATACAGTGCAGTTTTATAATTTTTCATTTTTTAAAGGTATTAGGTTGTTAATCATGTATAAAAATGAATTGGATATATTTAATAATAATTTTAATTCATTTGTAAATAAGCTAAATATTATTTTTTAAACTTAAGGTAGTAACCTAGTTTTGTTAAAGTTTTAAATTGTTATTATGTATTGTATTATATTTTTATTTTTTCTCGTGCTGTAACAGAAACAGTTAATTTTTACTCAGCCTAATAATGATTTTGTAATTTAGTTTCTTCATATACGTACTTATAGTATATTTATATTGTAAATAATTATTATTAACTTGTATTTTCAATATAGCTGTTTTGGGATAATGTTCCTGTAGCTATTGTACAAAATAAATAAATAAATAAGCGAAATAAACCCTTTCTAGTACAGCTCTCAAATTTGCCCCTCACCTAGGCATTGCACTCGATTTTATGTGTCTTTTTTTGTAATTATTTGTAATACCAAGGATCCAGCCACGTTCTAATCCTTTGACTCAAATTAAAAATAGTTAAGTGAAAAACTATTCAGGTAATTATTGAGATTTAGAAAGTTTTAACATGATATTTTCGTTTGCCTTTGGTCCAGGAATAGTAAATAAAAATATTGGTACGCTCTGTATATTTATTTGAATTATATCAAAATTCTAACAGAAATGTTACTTTAGTCGAAAAATGGACTATTAGGTAATTTTATTTTAAATGTTATTTTGAAGTAAAATGCTCTTGGGAAGGAGGACAAGTCTCGTTTGTCCCCCCCCCCACCTGTGCACCCCTGAATCTGTGGTATATATGGCCAGGACTATATAACTTGAAGTGCTCCCCCACGCCTTTTGATCTTGGTTGCTGCTGTCCAGTACCACTTCATCTCATCACACCCGTACCAATGATTTCACAGTAGGACAGTGTACTCTGTACTGTCATTGGAATTCGTGCTTTCTCGACCTTTTTTACTGTCTATTTGACTTCTCAGTGTGAGTGTTAGTTATTTTTATATTTACTACCTGTGACCTAAACTCTTTTGATTGCATTATGTGTCCCAGCAATGTTGATCTAAGAGCCCGGTTTGACTGCCGTGAGTATTATAACAGTTTAAATCTTGACAAGGCAATTACAGGCAGTCCAAATAAACTACATGAAAAAATTAAACTCAAAGTTAAAAATAACAAATTAGGAAAGGGAATCAATATTAGAGGAAGCTCTTGGAAATATTGACACTGTGTTAGTTTCATTTGCCCAAGTTGGTATAAAAGCCATGGCAAAAATATCAATATCAGACAAAAACTCTAGAAAAACTAATGATAGCGATCAGGAACAGACAAACTTATAGACAGATTGTTAGGGAGGAGTTATGAAAAATTGAAGAATATGAAGCTATGAACGAAATCACAAGGAGCATAAAGGAAGTAGTGAGAGTACGGTACCAAAAGTGAGGTATGAGAGGTCTGGTGTTACCAGCTCCGAAGTTCATATTAATAAGAGGGAGAGGAGATTAAAGATGTAAAGTACAGCCTAAAGATGTTGGTAAGGCCATAAGATATAGTATTGAAAATCAAAACAGTTGATAATACCAGGAACGATTATTGCCTAAGTCAGAAAGCGGAGAGAGTGCAAAGAAGCTGTAAGAAATAAAGGTGTTAAGGATGGTAGATTGAAAGCAACGAAGCCTGTGATAAGGATACCAATGGAGGTCAATGAAGAAGTCTATAAGGGGAATGTACAAGAAAATTAAATAAGTGAAAAAGATTTTAAACAAGAATTTGAATGAAACACAAACTTAAAAACGTAAGAGGGAAAGAGTAAATGTTAGAGGAAAGGTGTATCTAGCTATGGAATTTTCAGTGTAAGAGTCAGGAATGTGCCGAGAGGTAAGTAAAGTAAATTCGGTGACAGACGCTTATTACTTATCTGCAAGCACTGTTCCAATTGAAATCAGTGATTCTGCAAATACAGTTCTAAGAATTCTTTCAATAATTTGCTATCATGAGTTTATTCTATAACAATCTACAAAATAAGTTACATAAGACAATGGAATTTAGGCTAAGTGAGGGTAAAAAGATACAGGGAATATACATTGCAATATCAATACTTGAAAACTGTCCATTTAACTATAATATAATATTGATTAATTAAATATTTACCAAAAAATGGTCTATACTGGAAAACATAATGCAGAATAATAGATAATCACACCACAATATGTTCATTTTCTTTACAAGTTGTCAGAAAAATTATAGTTTAATTTTCATTGCATTATCGGTCAGGTTCCGTTATTTCACCCCATGTTTTTAAATCGCTACTAAAGCCACGGAATTGATTGTTTTAACTATTTATGATCATAGATGAGTACGGAGGTACTAAACTAGATAGACACTGTTTGTTTTCCTTGACGAGTCTTATCTTATCAGCATCAGGCATGCCCAGACTGTTCTTGTTATCGAAATGAGACGAGTGCCTGCCGAAGCCCGCGCTGATGTCAATAAAAGAAAAACATCCCTCGAAATAGTACCTATCAGTAAAATATAAAATTCTAGAGGGGCTGATCAGAAATATAAATTGAAATGATTAGTTCACCTCAAACAATCAATTCCGTGGCTATAGTAGCGATTTAAAAAAAACATGGGGTGAAATAACGGAACTTGACCGCATTATCCATGAAACAAAAGTGGATAATAAATTAAGGAGCTGATTCGAAAGAAAATAAAAGAGCTTGTAATAACCTTACTGGAGGGGCATTATCATATTTCTGCCTTATTTATGTACATAGGATGTCTTTGAATAAACTGCAGATTTTTCGTGTGGTGGTAGATGATACCTCAGTATAATTTTGTAGATAGGAACCATGAGTCACATAAGCATAACACAGCAACAGAGAAAGGAAAATATTGAAATAGTGTTCTTTATTATTTTTGTCATTGGAGACCTTTGGCAACAGTAATTACCACAAATTACACTGATTCACCTACTACTAGTGTGTAATATGGATGGCCTACCTCAACGGCAATGTCTTAGTATTCTTTTCTCTCTTGCAGTGTATGCAAGTACAACTATTAGTCTCATTTCAGATATGATATTTGGGAGTGTCTACCACTACATGAAAAATCTTGACACACCACTTTATTCTGAAACACTCAGTATAAAATCTTATAAGATTTAACTTCAATAAAATATCACAAATTATGGTTTCCTAGTAACTGACAGGAATTCTGAACTAAAGTACTCTTTTCTATTATTAGACTCAAAATTCATCAGAGATAATAAAAGAATTTATAATAATGTACACAAAATTAGTTATAATATTTATACTTATCTTTTTAGACTTCCATTCATGCTCAGTAAAACCTAGACTTCGAAGGATTCCTCATTCAGCTTTGGTAAGTTGAAAATAAAGTTTTCTATCATAATAGCTAATGTCTTGATTAAGCAAAATTGAATGAGGCTCAAAGTTAACTGAAGACACTCAATAACATATACAGTATACTTGAAAAGTCCTGAATTAGTTTAATAATTTTTTTAACCATTTCTTGTAAAGCAATGAGATTTGGTATATCAATATTACCCATAAAATATAATTTTTTATGCAATTATCAGGATTTTATCTCATGTACACCAAATTAAAGGTTTTTTTTATAGTAGAACACAATGCCCAAACCGGACCTCAAAAGGTTTTCCCTATCCAAAATGGTGCTGTTTTAAGGTTTCTCTTAAATTATGCAAATTAATATGACACACACTATTCTATTTCTTAAAGATAACACTAATTTACTGCAGTGAAATTTAAAATCAAGTAAGTGTTCAAAATGCCCTCCAAGTGTCAGCAATATCCAAATCTGTGATAGAAACCAGTAACATTTTGGAGATATTTGTTGAGTTTCTTGATTCATGCGATGAATTAGTTCTTTTATGTTGACAAGCTTAATTATGTAAACTCTGTTTTAAATAATTCCATAAAAAGAAATCTAAAGGGTTTAAATCTGGTGATCTAGGTGGCCACTCTATTGTTTCCCTACATCCTATCCAACGATTGGAAACCAGCAGCTCACGTACTTGTATTGCATAATGAGGTGTTGTCCCATCCTGTTGACACCATACTGTGGTATAACTTTGACCCAACACAGTACGGAAAGCTGTTATTATTGTATTTCCAAACACCAATTCATATAAAATCCCATTCAAATTGTCATTGTTTACAAAGGTCCTATAATGTGATTTCCAACTATCCCAGCCCACACGTTCACTTTTTGGGTTATCTTAATATGGCTATTTCTCATCCAGTGAGGATTGTTTTCGCTCCAATGATGGCAGTTATGCCTACTTACATCTTTATTACACAGTTACCCATGATAAAATTGAGTTCCAAGGAGCGGACATTGATAGCCAATGTGCTTTAAGTCCTTAGAACAGCGGTTCTTAACCCTTTAGACATTATGACCCCCTTTTAGGTTTTGTATCTTTTCGATCTACTCTGAATTATAATGTTAAAAAATCAAATATAATCTACAACAGTTGTAATATTTTACTTGTAACAACAATATTGCACACAAGACAAGTAACAAAACCTGTGATTTTATATAGTACAATAAAATTGCAATAGTTTTATAAAAAGATTTTGATTTATTTGCGTGCCTAAAATAAGCTACTTGAGACTGCAGTAATTGTGCAAGTCTTCTGCTTGACTACAGAACAATGTGATGACTACCCTACCACAAAAGACTTGTGGCACTATCGTGGTTTAATTTACAGGTTCAAATTCAAAATCCCACACCCAAACACTTCGATCATCTCATTTTGAAGTTTAATTGAAAACTTGACATATTATATTCCAATGAAGAATTATTAGTGGTTATTTGTGGGTGTTCAATCCACATAATGAGCAAGCCAACAGTGGCAATGAAATTGACGTTTAGCAATGTTTGCTTCAACAAATTTTGGCTGTGTTAAAAAGGAATACCCAGAACTGACAACCACTACCATTGAAAATGTTACCATTGCCTTATCCTGTAACTGTGAACAAGAATGTTCAGTAATGGTGAATTTAACAACCAAATAAAGAAATTGTTTGACTGTGAAAACTGAAATAATATTGAAAAAAATTAATCTAGACATTCAAAAATTTATTAATTTCAAACAAGCCCAAGTTTTGCCTTAATTTAATAGAAAAAGTTATGTACTATTTATATGTCTACTTTTAAAATAAATTACTGTAACAATGACAAATTTCTTTTCCTGTGATTCACAACCCCCTCCCAGGCACATCCTGGGACCCTCTTGGGGGTTAAGACTTAGATGTTGAGAACTGCTGTTTTAGAAAAATCAAACTTATAATAGCTTCCCTTAATTATATTCAGGATATGTCAATGTAAGAAGATTAAATAGGATATCCAGATATTTTACTAATAATTAAATTCATATTCATCCACAACTTGACATCTGAGATCTTAAGCAGGAATAATAAAACATGTTCTGTAATAACATTAATGTAATGCATAGTCTATTTTTAGAACAAGGAGCATAAACATGTACCCCAAGCGAGGGAGGGGGATGTACAGTGGCCCTTGCAGTGGGAAGAGTCAGAGGCTGGGCAGGGGCGAGTTCGGAGGCGAGACTCTGAGCTCATCCCCTTGGATCTGGAAGTGTTCCGTAGGGAGCAGATAGGACAAAAGCCTGTCTGGAAGGATCCTCACCTTCATCAGGACCCACAAAAAAGGAAACATGACCAGACTGAGGATGAGGATTGAACATGGTTAGAGTTAACTTTTCCCAAATAAAAATAATTCTTCTCAAAATACGGTTTTTATTAAAGGATTACCCGCAGGATGGGTTTAAAAATCTTTTGAATGGACCTTATCATATTTTTATTAGTAATCACATTTAATGATGGTTAATGGTATTCAGTTTACTGAAACTAATGATTTACCCATAAGTAATGGTTTCATAAAATCAGCTAAAAAAACTATTGATAGTTGTAACTTCAATAGATAGTTTAACAGAATTATCTTGAAGGCAAATGAATAATAATGAACTTACTTATCAATGAAGCAGAAACAAGGAAACTAAAACTAAATATTTCTTTTGTTCTGTCAAAGGCAAAATGTATATAATGACATAGATAGGCTTTAGGTTAAAGCAACAATCTGCAATGTCATGTATCACTAACCTTTAGCATGCCAAATTCTTTTAAAGAAATTTTGTACTGGTGCAAAATTACGCAATATATGTTAATTTAAAAAAATGAAAAGCCGTTGAGCAGGAACAACAAAACTAGAGTGCCTAACATGCTTCCAGTAATGACGGAGTATACTTGCTGTAGGGCCCCCAAGAAGTACAACTGGCATGGAACATAACAAAGGAACAGCTGCTGTTGGTTGGTACTCCTTTGATGTTCAGTCTGGACGTTCACAAATGGTGGTAGACAGCAACATTGACATGTCCTGCCATCTAATCGGAAATTTAACAACTATAATGACCCCTAATCCTATAAAATGTAGTTTACAGGATAACACGCCTTGGGCGTTATAGGGATTTTAATGCTTGCGAACTAATTCGCTTATGGCGTTTAAAGGGTTAAGATTCATTACAATAAGCTACTTGCCAATTTGTAAATATTCATGAAAATCAATACAACATTCACACAGAATAAAACATGCAAGGCCTGTCACACAGGAGCCACAGGCACCTGTGGCACAGAGAATGGGTTATGTTGGACGGGCCAATGCTGATTGGGCTTCACTTACCATGGAGCAAGAAAACTATTTGTGCTAAGGTAGTTTCGAGGAGGAAAAAAACAAAAAAAATCAGGATACATTGAGGGCATCTTATAAGCAAAGGACACAATTTTTCAACTACCATAGACTATCAATCAGGTCTTTTGATGAACTTCTAGCCTGAACTCAAGAACGCCTGCTGAAGAGGGAACATGAACACGAAATGTTTAAGTGCGTCTGAAATGTGTTCGTGACATTAACTGTTGTCATACATTATTATAACTCACACCTGCCTGTAGAGTATTGTGACTATGACAAATAAAGAGTAAATTAAGATTACCAGGGTGCCCCATATAGATACCAGTATAATAATGTAATGCAACATTTTTTCATGTGGAATATTTAACCTTAATATTAAAACTGGCTTTCAGTTTTACCAATAAAACAAATTTTTAAATGCCAAGATAACTTAATATTTAATTAATTGTCCTTTTGTGACAATAAAATATACATATTATTTAAACTTTTCTATCTATAAGTACTGTACTACTTATTTGGAGGATTCATATTATTCCTTGTAAAAGGAAATTAGGCTGAAAAAGTGATAAAAGAGAACTTTTAAATTAGATCTGAAATACAGAAACTGCATTACTTTGTTTCCATTATAATTTATAGACATATAAGTTTAATATTTAGATGTCTAGTTATTGCTAATTGAGATAAAGGCTGCCGAAAGTGTAAAAACTCTATATTAGAATTTTCTTAATAATTGTTATAAGAAATATAATATAATAAGTAATTTATAATAAATTTTAAAATGGAGATAGCAGGATATCGAAAGAAAATGGATATGCTGTGCTATACCGTGAAGCGATCGATAGGCCAGTCCGACATCCATTTGACATGCCCCATATGAAACAAATATCGGCTAGGCCCATACGGAGCCAAGACAAGGGGAGGGCCCATCAGTTGGTTATGAACTCCATGGGCGGTCCGTTAACCCTCAACGGTCCTGTTTTGTATCCATCTCTGTGCCGTGATAGTGTGTCATGTCCTATACGGGCACTTTTCATTGAGCTGCAGCGTGACATAGGCCTTATGCAAAATGCGATACCCCACTTGAAGGGTTAAATAGTTTGTTTCTTCAGACTAGATATTAACAGTTTATACAATAATAACTGCGGGCAATGTAAAATATTTTATTCGTCAATCAGTAAATAACACAAATAAAAATGGTTTCAAACCAACCATTAAGAAATTCACTTAAGTAACATAAACTTCTGAATATAAATTATCCAAGGTGTAAATGATTAGCTATTTACAAAGAATAATCCTTCTCCAAGCTTTGGCTAGTAAAACTCTGAAGTACACGCATGGTTATCTTCGTTTTACAACCTCCACAACCAATGGACTAAGCAGATCTGCAAATAAAAAATATTTATGTATTGCATTGTTAAATAATATTTTTTTAATTCATGATTTTCATACAAAAGTATGTACAAGCTATAAGTTTCTCTTAAATTTACATTTATAATGCTACAACAAATAAGCAACCATATACATTAATAGACACACAACGTCAAATGTTTCACATTCTTAGTATTTTTGCTTATGAACCCAAGAAATAAGAAAAGACTTAATTTTCCTGTCTTAGAAGTAATTAAATACCTTTAGTTTTTAAGTAGAGTTTTGTAGTGGTTAGGGATCCACCTCCACTTGAACTTATAACTCCATATAAAGAATTATTTCATACTAGCAGTTACCCTCGGCTACGCACGCAATTTTCTGTTGAAAAACTGGACAATATATCTATGTATTGTTTTTCTATGACATAATAAACAGTCTAGAGATAATCGACAGTCACTCAAAGCTATTCCAATCTCCTGATCCAATTTAGATTTAAGTTTGAAGAACAGAGGTTTGGGATCCTGAAGTCGTAAAGTGAAACAGTTTTTATAAGATTAGTATTTCCCTCCCACATTCCATGATAAATTATTGAAGTTCTTCGATGGCTTCAATAACAATAAGAGTTAGCCTTTTTATCCCAATGACGAAAGTGTATCGTACAACTAAAAGGTTGCTGCGGTCAATATGGGTCTGTTCTGGTCGTTTAAATTCACCCCCGATGTTTTGGCATAATAAGTCACCCGCCATTATCTTTTTATTTTCATTAGCAATGTAAACAGATGTTTCAGAAAGTTTGTTGAATTATAGCTGTCAACAGCTTAAGTTGAATTATGAAACGTTATTACGTTTCATTCTTATCATAACATTTTAATGTAAACAATCTAATTTTTCAATTGGAATTCGACTTTATTTGGTGAAATGAATGTGTTATGGGTGGTAAAAGGCACTCTAAATGTTAATTCAGACCAAAAGCTATGTAGTTTCTAATAAGTGACAAAGCAAAGTTGAAACTGGTAAATCTCGCCTCCACTCACCTTCAGTTAAGCTCTGAGAGACACAAACTGTTGGAACACATCCAGGATGTGAGGGTCCAGGTCCTGAGTAAACAGGAGAGTTTCCAGGGTCCCGGAGTACCTCTGAACTTGCTCGTGATGCTGGAAATATTCACTCAGATTACTTTGTTGCTACACTAGTGATTTGCCATAACAACCAATACAATAGATGACGAGAGAGTGATATTCTTTAAATATTAATATAGCCGCTAGAGGAAAGGAGAACAAATGATAAATAAATCAAGAACAAGCAGTGCAAGAAGGGCAGGAAAACTCAAAATAATTGATTTATTTACTAACCCGACTGGAGTAACAGATAAAGTCAAACCTGAACAGACTATGGATGAAGAAGAGTGAAATAATTACAAGAAGCAGGAAGTGAATAAAGCTAGCTAATATCTGAATTTAAGGAATAGACTGAAATGGTTGGATCTAAGAAAAGTAAAAAAAAAAAAAAATACTAGAGAGAGAATACTAATAGGCAGGCAAGAGAAAGATATACAGTGAAAAAGTCACACACATGAGAAGACTACGTGCCAAACATATCTTTCAGAATATTGAAACATATAATTCATGATGGCAATTATAATAATTATAACATACAACATGATTTAACTGAGATGTATACAACTTTCTTGAGTTGTCCAAAACAAGATAAAATCATAAGTATTATATACCAGTTTACTTTTATTTAATTTAAAGCCAATTTATCGCCAAAAAAGAGAATATAATTTTGTTCTTTATCTAGAGCACCATCGCATATGACTGCTTTGATGGTATTCTAGCTCCCAGAGTTCATGTCCATTCATGATGGCAAAACATTATGGTAAATCACATTCCATCGTTACTGAGGAAAACGTGGATTGTGAATGAGTTATGATTGAAAAGAACAGGAGCTGCACTTACACTACGATCAAAGCTTTCATAAAGATTGGACGTGCAGCATGATATGAGGGTTATTTCAAAAGTAAGGTAAAATTCCCTGTAAGTATTTCAATTTGGCAACAAGAACAAAACACGCATGCACACTGACCCCGGCATGCCTTGCGTGTGAAGCGCTGCCAATAGCATTGTTACTGTTGCTGTGTGCTGTTTATAGTGTCAGTTCCTAATATTTAAGACAATTGATCAGCTCGCAGATTGTGAAGTAAGGGCAGTGATACGGTTTCTGTCTGCAAGAAACATTTCAGCGGCAGAAATTCATCCGCAGCTTACTGAAGTTTACGGTCCTAACATAGTGAGTGACAGTAAAGTGCGTAAGTGGGTGTGAGCTTTTAATGATGGACAGGAAAATGTGCACGATGAACCACGCTTTGGCTGCTCATCAATAATATCAGATTATTTGGTTGATGTGGTTGACGAAAAAATTCCTGAAGATGGACGATTCACCATTTCAGATTTAGAAATGGATTTCCAGAATGTGAGTAGAACAACTTTCTACAGAATTGTGTCTAAACATTTAAATTTTTGAAAAATGAGCGCCAGTTGGGTTCCCAGGCTACTTACTGACTTCCAACGACTGAAAATAATGGCTTCTGTTCTTGCTTTTTTAGAGCGATATCATAAGAAAGGTGACAGTCTTTTAGACCATATTTTCACAGGGTATGAGACATAAGTTTCTCACTTAACCCCGAGTCTAAACGGCAGTCAATGGAATGGCGTCATATGTCGTCAACAGTCAAGGTCAAGGCAAAGCAGACAATCTCAACACGCCAAGTTATTGTGACATTGTTTTGGGATAGACATGGAGTATTGTAAGTCGACTTTATGGAAAGAGGGATAATGATCGATTAAGCCGCCTACTGCGCTACCTGACTAAACTTCGACGTGCAATGCAAAATAAGTGACGTGGTCTTTTATTGTCTGAAGGGTTGTTGTAGCATGACAATGCCAGACCCCATACTGCAAAAGATACACAAAATCTAATCAATAAATTTCAATGGGAACAGATGGACCACCATGCAGTCCGGATTTAGTGCCAAGTGATTTCCACTTGTTCCACTACCTAAAGGAGTTTCTTGGAGACAAGCGCTTCGACACAGATGATGAAGTGAAAGAAGCAGTTAAAGACAGGTTATCTTCGCAGGTGGCCGATTTCTATAACTCAGGCTATCAAAAGCTTGTTGTACAATGTAACAAATGTTAAAATAAGTATGGAAATGATGGGAAAAAAATAGAGAAAGATGTAAGGATTATAAAATAAAACAATTGTTTTGGAAAATATTATTATTTTTTTTCTTAACTGGACCTACTTTTGGAATAACCCTAGTATTGAGGAAATTTATTTCTCATTGAGCACCTTGTAGTTTAAAAGACCAACAAAAAGCTGACGCATATCAGAATTAGCCCACGAACCTTCTATATACTTCATGCTGGGGGCCATCAGACAATTTCTAGAAGTGGCACAAGTAATATTAGTCCTACACCCCATTTATGATGTGGCAATTTTCAGAGAGAGTTGCGTATGGATGTTTGAAACCAAACTTATGGCTTTTTTTATAGGAGTACTACTAGTGAAAGCTATGAAGATCAAAGGACTGCAGATTGTTGCAGCAAATTGGAACACTCAACAATGTTTATCAGAAGCTAAACACGATTCGTACATTATAAATGTTATGCTGCATTACGAGTGTGACTCATCTTGCACTGCTGCACAAACATTGCAGTTTATGAGGGAAAAAGACAAAATCAATGAACATCAATCGCTTTATCCAATATTAATAAGCGTGCTATGTAGCTATTCTAAAAAAAAGCATTTTGGCAATCATCACTATTTCCTGGAAAACTGACAATGGTGACTTGATTACTGATAATTTTAACTACGTTATAAAAAGAGTGGTTGGATGATTTAAATACATGTAAACTGAATACTGTACTGAAATTGCATTGATACTGGAGAGGATTACATTGAACACACATCAAAATGTTGTAAATCTAGCATAAGAACTATTCTAGTATTTCAAAACTTTATAGGTGATTTTATTAAAGTTTAAAACTTTTTACAACATGAAAAACTTAAGCAGTTAATTGGTATTATGAACTCGAACATGTTTATTGTTCTATTAACACAGTAGTCATATCTAGTTATATTGTATCACTTAAACTCTGAAGCAGATTTACTCACCGCCAAGAAGACCTGCTGAAGCCTGCCAATGGTCCAGCGGTACCAGGGAGTGTTGTAGTCTTGGTCATCCGTGTCACTTCTCACTAAGTGCTCTGACAGTATCATGATAAACCTCTGTAAAGAACATTCAGTAGTTATTATTAAATGTGTATAACTTTACTTCTGTCCCTTTTTTTTTGCTTTTACTTAGAAAAAACAGAAAATAGTTTAGTCTTTCTCATTTACTTAACCTAACTAATCATCTGAATCAATGTGCTGGCTTCTCTATTATCTATACATATTGATTACCAAGAATTGTTGACAGTAATATTGATAAACATCCCTGGCCTTAAAAAATAGTTTGGTACAATAGATGACCACCAATTAATTACAGTGGTTCTATGCTATTCCATAAACTGCAAGCATGGTCAGATAACAAAGAGGATGAAGTTAAATAATAAGAAAAATATAAAGCATTCCGTAATTGAGAATGTTAAAATTATACACGTGTCAGGCCGATTGACCTGTGTTCCCCCTAACTGGCCACAACTAACTTTGAATCGGTGTTATCAATTTATATTTCTGTTTATAAATCATCTAGAAAGGTTTAAACCACAAAATATATACGTTGAGGCATTTGAAATATATACAGGATTTGATAATAGACTCATGTAGGTCCTTCAAGGACAGTAGTTTTCAGTTATTATTATAATTATTATCCTAAAACACTATATTGTTGTTTCCTCACCTGGAAGATAATCAAAAATAGATTCTTCTGGTCAGCCTGTGCCGCTTCTAGCTTCTCCTCCATCCGCTCCACCATCTCCTCGGTGGGCTTGTCTGCGCGTGCCGCGTTCCTTCCCTCGTCTGAGCTATTGTCCTCCTCACTGCTGCTGCTGTGACCACCACGTGCACTCACGCGTTCCCGTGCTTCCCCCAGCTCTCGGCCCAGACGATTTACATGTGCAGACATCTTGCGTATTGTCAGGTGCAATATCTCCCACAAATACATCCTGAAAGGCATCAGTATTGCATTTGTACATAAAATAACGGATTGCTCTGATAACATTATTACTGATTCAAGGTAATACAATGTTAGGCAAATGAAGGAATACTATTAACAGTATGTTATATTAATAGTAAGAAACTTTCTATAAAATATGACCTATAGGTCGATGGCTTAAAGCACCTTTGGACAACAATCCATGACCAGCAGAAAAGGATTATCAATCACTCATCCAAAGAGCATCTACACCAATGAAGTTTTTGTTTCTAAGTATAACTACCCCAAAAAGTTCAAGGTTCTAATGTTATACCGATTACGCTGTGACTAATTGTAACCATTACTGACTCATCTAATGTCTTCTAAATCTATTTCTTTGATAAATAGTTTATTACGCCATAGACCTACTTGGCAGCATGAAATGCTAAATAGATTGTTCTTTACCACAAATTACCGCCCATTTTCTTGTTTTGTGTACTGGAGGGTGAGGTTAACATGTCACATTGATGGGTTACCAGTAGAAAACCTCAATAAAAATTCAATTAATGGAAATACAAGTTAATAAAACAAACGTTTTAATACTTTAGAATATTTATACATTGGTGCATGCAGTGATTGACATTAAAATGTTGTATATGGTCTATAAATGCCTTTAGAGACAAGGAACCTTACTTCCTGCTGCTACCACATTGGGTGTAACGCTCAAACAGTTAAAAATCAAAATAAATCTCGGAACAACTAACCAGTCAATGGAAAACACTGATAGAATTACAAATAAAAATATCATAGTAAAAACTATAAGTTTCAATTGTATTATAAGTTTCTATTTACATCTGATACCAACAAAATTATGCAAGCATTAGCTCAGGTGTGTTTGTCAAAACTAAAATATATCAAATGCCACATATTATGTGCATCTTACGAATCATCTGCAAAGAATGTAAATATTCTACTTCATGTTGGCAGTGGTGGTTTTTAAGACCAACATATCAAAATATATTTGCTCAATTCCTGTAACTTTGTATAAAATTTTAGTTGTTAATGTCACTTTTATCTGTATAGTTACTGAGTATTTTATTCATACCATATTGTTAAACTCATCAAAAAGAACACGTAAATGCTGGTAGCTTAATTAAGTAGCAATCCTGACACATTTTGGCTCAAATCTTAATAATTTTATTGTCACCACTCACTTTGTAAATTCAGCTGTCATCTCTTTAGAGAAAATCCAGTTGGCAACTGCAGAGCACTCGAGAATTTGTGTCTTGAGCATCTTGTCGATGAGGACGCACATCATTTGTTGGTGGTCTCGCCACAGCTCGTACAGACTGCGTAAGATACAGATCTGGGCCTCCTCACTTTCTGCCAGAATCTGTGCACCAACAGAACATTTAACACTTTGAAAACCATGTAAAATCACTAAATGATCAGTTCCTCACTAAATCTTAAAACTCCAAAGTCAATACCAAAATCGTCCCTAGTAGTTGCCTGGATGTGGATGGAGGAAAAATTAAACTTTTTATTTAAAATTGATTTTAAGAAATTGAAAATGACTATTTCAACCTCATCCTGGATCTACAATATAAGATAATTAAATGATCATTAGCAAGACCTACCTTGAAGACATAGTGGTACTTGGAGATGGCGGCAAATGAATGACTGAAGCTCTTGGCACCCAGGTGGAGCAGTGTCTGCACAAACACGTCGATCTTGAGCGGGTTGAAGCGTGAGTCAGGGAGTGTCTCATCATCTTCACGAGGGTTCGGCAGATCCTTCAGCAGTGTCAGCACTTCCTCCGCTGATGCCTTCTGCCTCAGGATATTTATGAGCTGAGTGGCTGTCTGTGTGCCAGGAAGAGCAGCTGTAACAGTTTGTCATCTCTTTTACTGAATGTAAAAAGTTTTTAAGATAAATAATATTTATTTAAACACACTAATAATTCAAACTCATTAATTTTATTTTATTTATTATTCATGACATATTAAACACACATTATAAATAATATTAACATATTCATAGTTTGGCTTAGGCAAATGTCATAAAAATTCAAATAACTCTCTTGATCTAAATACTATATACACGTTTTTCTTGTGTCAAGCTATTTCAACTATGTTTAAGATAATACAGAAATAAAAATCACTATTGGTAACACAGAATTACAGAGTATAATTGCAATCCATTTTATATTAACTTATTAATAAAAACTTCAAACTATCTCATAAGAGCTGCAAGACTTTTCTCTGCATATACAATCATGTAATGAAAATATTCTATAAAAGGATTTTTTTTTAAACAAACTGTAAACAAATCAAAAACTTACTAAAAAAGAGAGAACAAAATATGGATTATTCTAAAGGAATGTTATCGTTTCTTAATAATCTTAAGAATATTGTATTTTTTAACACAATTGCACATACCATAACAATAGGCAACTTAAGTATTTATTAATTATTTGTTTTTAAAATACCAAATTGTAGTATGTTTGAAATAAATTATTCTACGAATGTTTTTCTTCATTATGAGTGTAATATTTTGTTCTTAATATTTTGTCAATGACTCTAAAAATTGATATAAAAATATTTGCATGCCATTTCGAAAACAAGTATTCGGAATGTAAATATATACAAAGGAATAAAGCATTAAATCATCCATAAAACCATTTCTAACATTTTTAGTTTTCCAAACTTTTCTGACTTTTAAAAAAGTGGAAATTTGTCAATAAACACAGTATTTTTTCTATTGTTCATTCAAAATTGTTTATTGAAATATAGATAACAAACAATAAGTATGACATAAAAACTTGTATTTTATAACAGTGGATGTAAAAAACCCCTTTAAATACATAATAGAAATCAATCAGATTCATTGTTATTAGTCTGAGGATACAAGCTACATAGTCCTTGGTTTTTTGTCCATGGTCCCAATTTTTTCTAATACTGCCCCTAATGTATTTTCCAAGTAGGTAGAATTTATATTGTTGTTAACTATGTTAGCACTTTTCATCCTTTAATTAAATACATACATAAAGTTACTGTCTCAGTAGTACATACAGTAAAAAAGTTTCCTTTAAGAGGAATTACTGCACAAAAATAGACACTTAGCTCCTCTAATTAATTTTTGTTGCCTCATTACAGTCTGCCGAGTTAATAACGATAAACATTTAGTATTGTTTTCCTTTCGCCTCCCACCAGTGAAATAATCCCCTCCGCGGACTAACTTCGTTAACAATATAATTGATCCTAATTGGCGAGGTGCCGGGCGCAGGTCCGTAGCGCCTGTCCCACGTGTAGTCTGTGACCGTGACAAGAGCGCACTGCGCAGGCGCCTTGACCCGCGGATACTGCGCAGCGCAACTGGCGACACGGCGTGGCGCAACCCCCGGGATACTGGGGTCGGGTCCCGCGACGATAATCTCACCGGTCTCATCTGCACTCGGTTCGGCTCCTCCGTACAGTTTACCCAACATTCTCTTCTGTGGTGTACAGCAGAAAAAAATAACTACACCGACTACGCATGGACGGCTTCTATGAGTTTCTCTGTCACAAGCAAACCACCTATCCGGTAACTGGTAACGGTAGTTCCGAAGTCCTTTAGCCACCAAAAGAAAATGAGTTAAGTTGCAACAGTTCAGCTAGTCTATTTTGGATTTTGTTGTGCTAAAACAAGTTTTATTGGCGTTAGAACAAAACGTTCTCCTTGGTACTCCCAACTAGAAACTAAATTGTAGAGAAAGAAATGTATATCTATAAAAAAATCTATTATTCACATTTTAATCGAGTAGAGCGAAGCACTATTTGCACATTAGTAGAGCCTCCCTCAGATTTTGTCGAGAAGATTTATTCCTATCGTTTGTCCAAACTACTGATAGATTCCATTGGGTTTTTAACTACTGCTCAATAAATACAGGTATAGTATTAATACCATCGTAGTTTAATTATTTACATGTTTGTTATTTAGAATTTGTCAGTTAGAGTTAAGCTTTTTGGCACAAGTCCATTTTAATCAAATCGAGATATGATCTCATACTAACAACCAGGCACAAGCGGAACATGTATGTTTTGTAATACACTGCTTTTTTATAAATCGACTTAATTCTTGAACTAAAATTTGTTTGGAAAGGATCATTACAACATAAAATTTAACTGCAAAACTATTAAAATTTACCTTTCAAATGCTTGATTTCTGAACTCAGTGGAGTTTATAATTAAACTTTCCAATACCAAAATTTTAGATGGATATAAATGAGAATGTTTTGAAAGATTTCAGAGATAAAAATTCTTTTAAAATAATTGCATTTAAAATGAAAATAATAACATATTTCATACGAAGTTGCAAATACAATCATATTTACATGAATAGTTCAATCTGTTAGCAGTGTAATATTCATGACCAAATTTAAAATTCTTAAATTTTACACAGTGTACAGTAGATTTCTTGTAAATTTCACATTGTACAAGATTCACTCAGTTGCTGAATCCGGCCAGAGCAGTGACCCAAGCATGCTGCAGCAGACAGGTGGAGCGACCCTGAACCGCGACTACAGGAGAGAGAGCGCGAGCGAAGGAAGTCTCCTGTATCCCCGTGAACAATTCAATCTCCGGACGACTCAATTATCGATAACGGAAGCCACACTTGACTTGTTTCGGTCTCTGAGCCAATGTCAAAATCTTTCCTGTAATGGAACTTAGCCTGGCTTTAAACCTATAAGAGAAATGCAATGACCTGTTTTCTTATACCGTCAATTATGTATGGCTAAGGGTAACGGTAGGTCCACACCAAGATAATCAGGTCCGATTGGCTAACTCGGTTTGATATAAGAACAGAATAACGATTTAAACTCAAAAGTCAAGCGATTCTTTATTGTTCGATAGCACAAATACAGTGTAATCACAACAATTACACGTCGTGCAATACCAGAAACTAACCAATAACCTAGCCCCTTAAATAAACATCTAAAGCAAGCAGACTGAAGTGAGACAGGACTCTTCCACGCCATAACTTAGCCGTTCCAGAAGACGATTTAAACTCAAAAGTCAAGCGATTCTTTATTGTTCGATAGCACAAATACAGTGTAATCACCATAATTACACGTCGTGCAATAACAGAAACTAACCAATAACCTAGCCCCTTAAATAAACATCTAAAGCACGCAGACTGAAGTGAGACAGGACTCTTCCACGCCATAACTTAGCCGTTCCAGAAGACGATTTAAACTCAAAAGTCAAGCGATTCTTTATTGTTCGATAGCACAAATACAGTGTAATCACAATAATTGCACGTCGTGCAATAACAGAAACTAACCAATAACCTAGCCCCTTAAATAAACATCTAAAGCAAGCAGACTTAAGTGAGACAGGACTCTTCCACGCCATAACTTAGCCGTTCCAGAAGCAGGATTTCTACTTGTTTTTGAACTTATTGTGAACAGGGTCACACCGGAGTCCGATCTCACACCTTAGAGAGTTAGAACATTTTACTCCGCTGTATGAGAACTAACTTTAAGTGGTTTTACGTGGAGGTATGTCAACCTTACTGTTGTTCTTCAAACAGTAATATTGCGGCCGAGACGCAGTACGGAAGAGGCTCGTGTTATCCCAAACGAACAGAACACAAGAGGGACCTGCAGGAGAAACGGCAAGGGCTTGCAAATATGACTATAACTCCCTATTTTGTAGTTTGAAAACAAAGCGTGTTTTGTACTGTTAGCAAATTGTTACTGCGGCTGGAGCTCAAGTAGTTTTACACCGACACATACAACCACTTCCCCCCCATACACAATTACAGGGTATTAGGACCGGATGTATTTCAGCTTTATTTCTTACCTAGTGCACATCCCAAATCAAACCCAGATTTTTGTTATTGGTAATTTTATGGTAACTTGATTAGTGTGTATAGATTACTAACATCAAATAAGACAAATTACACTAAACACTGTACAATACACTAAAATTGCTTAGTCTTGAGTGTAAGATGTCACTGAATAATCCGTGACGGCAGATGGCTAGACTTTCTCCATCCCTCTGCGCTTGTGAGTGTGGAGGTGCGTGCGTGCAAAGCAACTACCTGGCCCTTCAGCTGCAATCCCTAATTGGCAATACTACGAGAGTAGTTATATGTCTCCTAAATGCAATTCCGTAAAACAGCCAAGGGAATATCAATCCGTAATAATCAGTTAACAAATCTGTGGTTCAGTCTACAAATCTTGATAAGCTTCTTGGGATAAAATTGCCGAAGCTCAGCTACCTGTACATGATATAAAAAAATTGTATAATTAAATGTACTTGCATGTTTAGGCTTACTATGTTTGTACAGTTCAGTCTGTTCACAATATTGGATAAGAATGATAAGCATTGCTAAAATTACGTAAAATTGAAAAAAATAAATATAAAAGTTAAAAGAATATAATAAATTAAACTTCTTTTACACAAATTTTTATTGTATCATCTATGGCATTGAATGAATTTGTGAATTCGAACAGTGAATGAATTATTCTAATTTATAAACATTATAAATTCGCAATAATCATTGTAATTGTGAATTAATACTGGCACAGCACACACCACACTGTGTATGTCACATGCAATAGTTATGATGTACGTAAATTCTATTACCTCCCCCGAAATAAAACTTTAGGTACGGCCCTGCTCAGATACGCAGCGCGATACCCAGAGACTTGCACTCCTGACTCAGGCTGTGGTTTCCTAGACGCGTAATAGATGCGCTGCGTATGCGTATCTAAGACGCAGCACACTTGTCTTATGGAGTATCGTATAAGCGGTTTCCCAGGCAACGTATCAAGTACGCGCGCATCAATAGCTGCGTATTTGGCTTACTGCTTTCAGAGCACTCTGAGATACGCTGCGTAACAGACATGTATTGTGCAATATCAAAATGAGAATTGGAGGGAAATGTCGCCGAGAAGGTAAAAATTTCAAACACTGACGACGAAGAGTTGATTGAATTGGTCTCTTCTAACGAAATATTATGGAAGTTTAGTCATCCTGATTATAAAAGTAATATAAAGAAGGACGTCATATGAAAGAAGTAGGAATTTCGCTGAATAAATCAGGAACTTGTTCATATAATTATATTTTTTACATTGTAAATTAACATGTTTGCTACTATAACTAAAACATCCTTGAGGCCCTCATAAGTTCGTCACTTTGTAGTTTTCTTGTGTTTTTGCCATTCTTGTACGTATTTTTGTAATAAATACTGTTGAAATATTCCATGAACATACTCCTCACTTTAAAACCATCAGATTTGGCAAATCCGCCGGTTCCAACCAATGGTATCACGTTCTTTGTTGGGACCTCATCCACAACGACATGTGTAGGAGTTTGGGGGGTTGTTAGCAATGAACTTGTTCTTTAACATGTTGTGGAGGCAACAACACACAAATATGACCAAATCTACTGTCTCAGGTTTCAAATTAATTGGGGTAAAAAAGACTCTAAACACAACACACACGATTCCAAATGCACTTTCCGTTACTTTCGGGCTCTGCACAGGGCGTAATTGTAGTTCCTCTTTGAGGAGTCTGCCACAGCTTGTTTCTGGGTGAAAGGTTTCATCACATGTTTATCCAGTCTGAATGCTTCATCACCGACAATAACATGAGGAAGCTTGATGTCTGATGCTGGCAAATGTTTTGGTGGAGGGAAATATTCGCCGTTTGACACCTTAGATCCTATTACTGACTTTTGGAAGATTCCTGCATCTCCTTCCTTTCCATAGGATCCAACATCAATGAGGAGAAATTTGCAGTTAGCATAAACCATAATAAAAAGAACGCTTGAGAAAAATCCTTTAAAATTATGAAAAAGACTTCCAGACTTGTCAGAAGGTAAAATTCGGACATGTTTCCCATCGATACCTACGCTACACAGTTTTGAAACTGCCAACGATCCCAGAACTCTTGGGTCTTTTGATTCCAATTGATGTGAATACACTTAATTTCATTGTCTATTAAATGTTTAGTCAAATTGTAAACACCTTCACTGTCTCTTCTTTTCAACATCTCACTGCACTATTCACGCTTTTTCAAAGCTGTAATACCACAATATCCATGTCATGATCTAAATCACTGTATAGCATTAGTGCAGCCGCCAGAAATTTGTTCGTTGACGTTATGTTACGCACAACCGTATGTATTCTAAGCAGTCTAGGAAACCACTGGACGGCGGCTGCTGCGTTTCCGACCGAGGTATAACCCGCAGCATATCTAAGCTGCAGCGCATCTATTACGCGTCTAGGAAACCACAGCCTCAGTAGGAACTAAAGCAACAGAGGTGGCAACTAATGCTGTCAGTGAAACTGACTTCTTTCAGAGAAACTGTAGAGTATTGTTGTCTACATATGACAGTTTCTCGGATAGCACACAACACCCAAAAGTTGTCGGTAAAGATCAAAGCATTTTGCCGATATTTGTCGGCACCAATGCTGACGTGTCCTTGAAACCGGGACAATGTTGGGAACAATCCCTATCCACCTTTCCTTTCACAGTTGCATCTGATCATCCACCCATCCACCGCTGTGTCATGTACACGAATATTCGGCGTTGTAGTAATCTACATTGGTGTATTGTACATCGATTTGGAACAAATCAGCGATTTCCTCCGAATCAGGCGTAGCTTTTGGAACAACTCATTTTGTAGCTTATTATTGCGTGAACTCAGTCCGTGCTTGCGGGCGTTCACGTGATCTGAACTTGCAGAACAAGTTACACACTTCTAAAGTTACCCAATATGACCTTTAAAACGTATCGTTCATTCGTCCTATAACTGTTTATACCTGTTCATAACTTCAGATACTTGGCAACCTGGTACAAAAGTTTCCCTTGGTCCAAAGAAGAACCCTATTTATTTGTGAGGGCAATCTTTCCGCGTGTCCACCTGCTAATTTTGACGAAGCTCGAAATGAGAGGATACCAAAAATGTTAAAAAATATTAAATTACAATTTTTTCAAATTATGATTTTCCTAGTTAAATACATTTCAGACTAACCGCCAGACATATAAATAATAGTTATATTAATATCAGACAACTAGATAAAGTAGCAATTTTATGTGTCTGTATGTTAGCTGACACCAATGAAACATATTTGCGTGTCAAGACGGTTGGTAATCTGAGATTTCCTTATGGGAAATTTGTCTATCGAAAATCAGGTGGTGTGCTTGTACATTGAATCTCGGTTCCTACATTACTACTTCTATTAATTGTCGAAATCTTGAAAAAGGTGACTAACAGATGTACATGAACAAAATAATGTTAAATATACAAATAACACTGGTTTAGTTACCAAATTAATTTACACCAACTTTTGTTGCACAACATTCATGTTGACAACGAGTGTTAAATGCGATCATCACACGTGTCATGCGTGTTCTATCAGACGTTGTTTGTTCAGACCACAGTTAAGTAAAACCTGTGAGCTAGGACCATCTCTAAGAGGACTAAGTAATTTGAAAAAGGCTACAAGTGGTTAAGGGCGGAAACGAGCGTAGATACATTTAAACATCTCATACTATAATTTGGGTAAACAAAGTTGAAATTCTAAAGCATGTTAGTTCTTCACGTTGTAAACTCTCACTAGATCGTATTGTAAAGGTTCTATAACAAAATATTATTCCCTCACCAAGCACAAAATTGTAAATCGAAAGTAATATTACGTGCTATCAATGAGCCCATTGTGGTTAATTAAATACCTCAGTCCAGAAAATGACCCTGCTTTCTAAAGCTATAAAACTGTCAATCTATACAGAATTTCCCAATTAAGAGCAAGCTGTACACTTCTACGATCTAATTTTTAATCGCAAAATATTGGATGTCTCATTTGAAATGATATAATCAATGGCATCCAAACACCTTTTTATATTATGTTTCCATATTGTTATTGATTTTTTTCATAAAACAAGCTTAACCCTCTTTATACTTTACCGTTTGAATATTTAGAAAATATATACAGTTCACAAGACATATTAAAAAGAGTTTGGATGCGTATTAAACGTATCTAAAAATGAGACAGTTCCCATAATTCTATGGGCAAAAATAAGGGTGTAAACGTGTTTGGGGACTAACATTGGTCTTTAGAGGGTAAAAGTAAGGGTCGTTCCTCTACCTACAGTCATAAAAGCAACTAAGCATACTCTTAAGCGAGCTTAACTACTTGATAGACTAACACGCGCGACTAGTTCACTCATGATAATCCACTTTGAGTCCTTCCATGGGTTAGCTTCCATGGAATTCTTTTGCTTTCTGTCCCTATTTAGGCTTAGACTATGCTCCTGACTGGTCCATTTTGAGCACCCACCACATGTCCCTTCACATGGCCATCTATGCTCCAAACAAAGCTTTGTTACAACGATTCTCCTCAATGTTGACCACGTACGCTAAGGCCAGTTTTTAATTTTTTTTAGAGGTCCACAATGTGGATTATCTATGTCCCAAACGACAGTTTTGTCACAGACATCTTTAATGTTGAACACGTATAATGCAGCCAGTTTTTTTTATTAAGAAGTCCACAATGGAGATCATTTACGTTACAAACTCAGTTTTTGTGTTACCGAGGGTCTATATATACATTCAATTTTTTCTATGATCATGACTGTTTGGAAAATGTGCGGAGAAAGATTTTTTTCAATTACGCTTAAATTATTAAAATATTACCCAGTGACACTCGAAATTGACTCGTCTAAAGTAAGTTTTGAATACGGGTGCCGTACATACGATGCACCGACACTAATACATCTATGTAGCGTACGAAGCGTGCAGTGGTCTCCGCCTCCCACGAGTGTACTTTACTTTCTCCCCGTTTTTCTCCTCCGTTTAGCCGCGACCGTCGTCTCGCTGCGAGATGCCGAGACGTCCATTGTCCCCCCCTATCTAATAAAAGAATACACAGTCGACAAAAACTTCACTAAGCGTACTAGACGGGTTTACTTTCCAGTGGGTATCAGTTCACAAAACGTTTTGAAAATAATCAAATCATTTCTGTTTTCAAATAGCTTTATTGGTGTGATGCCGTGCTAGGATGGTGGTGACATTGGTTTCCTGTGAAAATATGAAACACCCTATCTGAAAGTTATTTCGTAAGATACAAGAGGCAAAATGTTTAGGCAGAAATTCAGAGTTCACCACTTGCAACACTTCCTGGAGTCGAAGTGTTAGCCACCCAAAGTGAAAAAAAAAAAAAAAAAAAAAAAAAAAAACACACAGGAAAACAAAAACCATGCATTTTAATAGTTAATCGCAATAAATAAATAAATGAAAACACAACCGAAATATGTCAGGTTCTCGGATCCTAATAATATTATAAATGATAAAGTGCCTTGTTTGTTTTGTTTAGTTTTCTCGCTTTAACTACTCAATCGACTGTACTGAAATTTTACATTAACATTGTTCCGGTTCCTGGGATGAATATATTATTCTTATTTCGAAAACCCCTCCGAGCCCAACTGGTCGTTAAAGTAGCACAAAATGCCATCTTGGTCTCTAAAGTTGTGTAACATTAATTGAATGAGCCTGTCAAATGTAATCAACTGTTCTGTGTAAACATTGATTATTTATTTTTTATTTGTTTATTTATAGCCAGTAAATTGTGTAAAGAGTAGATTTTTATTAAGGACGAAGAATTTAGTTTTCAGCAATTAGGTAAGTACTAATCTACCTTAGAAAATGTCCTAAAACATTACAAGGTCAGAATTTGACTCTAAAGACTCCCTTTGAAACAGTCGAAAAGAACAGTGTTAGATGAAATTTCGGTGGGCAGTTCCTTTGAAATAATGTACCAATTCCAGCTGTACATTCTCTAAAGTATTAAAAGCTTTTATTATAAATTTAAAAACTTGTATACATTGTATACAACTTTTATACAACCCATCTTAGTTATTTTTTGACAGACATAGGCTTCTCTAATATGCGATGTATATTTTCTTGATCGGAAAACAAAACAAAATCAACTATGAAGTAAAACATACTACGAACGATGTAAATTACAATGGCCATAATTATAAACTTTTTGAGATATTTTCTTGATCTAGGCAACAATGAACAAAGCAAACTCAACATTGGCGTCGGAAGTATAATTTACTCGAACCAACAGTGATCACCCACGTGCAACGCCTGCTACTAAATTGCGTGCAAAGTAGCGGGTAACTGCTAGCAATGCAGATATAAGAAACAATGTAGTCTAACTTTTACATACATTTTAAGGACTGTTATGAGACCATAAGTTGTCTTTTGACAAAAGTGGGCTTCTCAGAACTGTGTATTTATATAGTTTATATATATTTTCTTGATCAGGAGAGAGAAAAAAAGCAGCTTTGGAATAAAAAAAACCAAGACCGGAGTAAATTAAAATTACCAAAATATACACTTTTAACATATTTTCTTGATCGTGGGAAGAAGCAAAGTCAACCTTGGCGAAGGAAACAGAATTTTTTTCGGACATTTGCCATCGTTCAGTGAAACAAAAAAATCAGTAACACTACGTTTCGAGATCTGCAATCTGATCTCTTCTTCAGGTGCGAATTCTTCAAATGTCCGAAAAAATCCTGTTTCCTTCACAATCCTTCCATCGTGAAAAATAAACTTCAAACAAAGAATCAAAATTGGCGTCGGAAATATAATTAACTCGAACCAGAATTGCTCTTATAGGTGCAAACCCTAAGAAAAAGCGTGCGAAGCCGCGGGTAACTGCTAGTATTACATAAAATTTAACTGGAGTATAAATTATTTCAGCCGAGGTTGTGGAATCACGAATGGCCGGGCGCGAATTTGGAAACCGAGTTGATATGACAAATGTACACAAGAGTGGCTGGCGATTGTGATAATCGACGCGGATAGCGGGCCCCGTGTTTGACGTAACAGCCGAGCCGTGTCCGAGAGTACTTGAATGGTGACCATCGCTAATACGGTTGTGGCATGACACCAGTCGTGGACCGGACCCTCCCGGTCACAGAAGTCGCTAACTGCCCATTGCGTCTGTCACATGTTAATGCGGCGCAGGTGACATCACGCGGCCGCGGCTCTCTCGCGGGAGAAATCCGTTCTGCCCGCCATTTTTACTAAATTTGGCGGGAAATCGTGATCAGCTGTCTGTCCGCCGTACTGGACGGGAGGTCGGATTCCCGCCGTCGCGCAAACACGGCCGTCTGTACGAAGGCGTGTCACATCGGTTCTGGTTGACTTTTTGGTCCAGTTCGTGATTTCAGTTAGGAATGGACCATTGAGGTCGAGGTCTGTGTAATGTACCAGACCTACATTTAGGGGGAAATTTAAATAATAATTATACTATTAATTTCACGATTAATAGACTACGGTACTAAAGGGATTGCACTACATTTTCGGATGAAAGTGTTTTAAAGATTTCTGAACAAATTTTTGGTCCATTTAAGACTTAAACAAATAAAAAAGGGTAGTGTTTAGGGAGGTTGGGTTGGGGACCAGGATAAAAACTAACCTATTCTGAAGAAACTAAATATATATTTGTCAGTATACTGTATAAAAATTGTGGTATGTAGGGCATTTAATATATAATTTAGGGGTCCTATAAGACCCAAATAAAAGCTGTTGCATATATATATATATATATATATATATATATATATATATATATATATATATATATATATATATATGAAGTTCTTACAGTATATTCTTGATTATTAGAGAAATGGTATGTTTTTTTATTATTATCAATTTTGTTTGATTCTAGTAAAAAAAAACTGTCTTGATGTCCCACATTACATATTGTATTTCCTCGTGAAGTGATAAAAACATTTTCTACCATTTTTGGTTTTGCGGAAGTTATCTTAAACGGGCTAAGAGTTTGAAATTAAAAAAATAAATAACAATGGAACAGATAGCGCTACATTTAGACGACGTACATATCCTTTTTTATTACCAAAGTGTACGTCTGAGCCAATTTTTAGCATTAGTCCGTAAATTTTACATTTTGTGTTTAAAAATTACGGTTTTTTGAAATAGCCAAATACCATTATGTAGTATGCCCGTGTCATTTTAAACATTTCATAAAGTTCCAAGAGTAATTTTAATCGCTATCCAGAACCACTTTTGCCTTCTTTTTTAAAGTTAATTATTTACGAGGGATTTTAAAAGGATACCAGGACTACGATTATTTTCCTTATATAAAAACTAAGAATGAGACACGACTTTTCAAGAACTTCTCTCTTCTTCGGAAGTCAAATACTAAAATATAGAATTAAGCACCCAAGATGTAAAAATGTCCAGTTTAGTTCATAACACGTAGACAGTTTTAAAATACTAACAAGTTATTTTACAAATTTCCTTTGGCCAGTACTGTCAATGTAAGCCACGACATTAACACCTTAGTTTTCATGTAAGGAGTTAATTCTTAAACCAAACGTTTAATTTAATCTCCCAGCGTTAAGTAAACGTTAGAGGGACATCGATACGATGGTGGATGGGAGAACAATACCAATTTGCTACAGGAGACATAATTATGATCACGAAAAATATGGTAGAATTGGTTAACTATGGATAAATCCGATTAGATTAGGTTAGATTACGTTATTTATTTGCTTGCTGGATAGGTCATGTATAAGGTTATTTAAGGTAAATTAAATAACCTTATATTCGGTAGGATAGCTTAAGTAGGTAAAACAGGGAATAATATTCTGTACATTGTATTCTACTTACAATACATAACAACAATCTTAACTGATTTTTCAATTGCTCCTAGCGGCAACACTTTTGAGTTGTTGTACAAAATCCAATAGAGGTCTGAAATTACCGAGGTTAATATAAACTGCAGAGGCATTTTCTACTTTAAGTTCGGAGTAATTCTACAAATAGAATGAAGCTTATATTATACGTTATGAAATCCCCAAAATTACATAGCCATATCATGCAATATCCGACCTTTGTTTTAGAAAAAAACGAGCTGTTAAAATGACTAATTTATTTATTTAATTTTCAAAAATTGTTGATCAGATTACTCTTGTCAGTTTTTGTCCATTCGAGGAATATGAGATTTTATCAATATGCAAGTAATGATGAAGATGGAGCTTGTATCGGCTATTCTTAATTCAATCACTACACTGAAAAACACACCAACCAATACGGATAACTTTTAATTTTGTTAGGCCTTTCGATAGCAAGGCTATCTTCTTCAGTTTAATTTTGTGATGTGTCTGGAGAAGATAGCCTTGCAAAATTAAAAGTTATCCGTATTGGTCGGTGTGCTTTTCAGTGTAGTGATTGAAATGCGAGTACTTCGTGTCAAATAAGACAAGAAATTAGTTTTCTCCAACTTTATAATTAGTTTGCTCAATCCAAAACTTTATGCATTGTTGATTAGCAGTTTAGTAACGGGGGCTTCGCTTTCCGGCGCAGGATTGTTTTTTCTTCAAAATTTTGTTGCACATATTATACGAGACGCATTATGAAAAGAAACAATTCCAACGGAAGCCAATAGAGAAATCGCGTCGATGGATAAATCTCTCAATCGATCACCCTCTCCAAGACGGTAGATAACGCGTATCGCCGAGCCGTTTCCACCTGTGCAGAGGCAATGCGATAAACGATGAGTAGGAGCAACTAACCTATCACGAGGTGATAAGAGACGGCCGGGGAGAGGATATCTGATAAGGAGCCACAGGAGACATAAACTAGGAAACCCTGTCAGACGGACGGACGGACGGACAGGCAGACACTTTCCTCCATTGTGCGAGTGAGTGCGAGTGTATGTGGCCGACCACTCCAGCCACAGAGTTCGGCGGGCGCGGCCATTACCACCACAATGTACACAGCACAGGTGAGTCGAGTCAATCCGGCATGTTGCCTAGCTAATCAAGTGCAGTTTAAGTATTAATAAAGTCCGTTATAAAGTACATTAATTTAAATTTTAAAATTATTTTCAACTCATACTCTAGTAAAAAATTTTGTAATTTTTAAATAAATTTTTTAATAAAAATAATTTTTCAAAATTAATTTAAATGTGTATGTATAGGAGTAAACATATGATACTAATTTCTTTTTTTTTACAAATACCAGTTACACAGTACCACATTAATTATAATTAATTGATCTTTTACAATTTAGTTTAGGCTGTCAATTTTATATTTAATAAATGCTTTTCAAAATTTACAACCACAAAGTTGATGCTGTTGTGATTTTCTTTTGTTTATAACAACTGCTGTTATTGTTTGAGTTACTAAGATATGTACAAAATAGGTAGTAAAAACTCACTTATAACTAAATAAAATTTTATGGGACATATGGTCATAAGAAAATACAGCATATATTGCAATAATGAAAACTAATAAACAAATGTACTATAAAATTTTGGTTAAGGAAAACCATAACAGTTTATTTATAGTTGTGCTATTATAAATAGTATTTATTTTTTTAGTTAAGTAAAATATTTCTACATAACAATTGTATGACTGACGGTTTAAGTCTGGGGTACCTCTAGTTCTACTTGTAAGATTTAATATAATAATTAAGGCTAAAATGTAATTAAATTGGGGTTCCTAATCCAGTGTTAGTCCTGGGGTGGCAAGGAGCCTTGTAAGTTTTTCCAGGTAGCCTTTTGATGTCTTTACACTGGAATATAACAGTTGCCACAAAGACTTCCACACCACCAAACAACTCTAGAATTTTAATCTTTATGTGTAATTCATTTATGTGTTTTGATTTTCAGTGTATTTTATGTAGATTTTAAATGCAAAATCAGCCTATTACAAATGTTCTCATGGTAGCACTTAATAAAAATTTCTGCATAATCTCACGAAACATGACACCCTGAGGTAAAAAAACACTCCCTATTAAAACTTTAACCAAATTCACAACTCCATTGTTCGTGCACCTAGAAAAAAAGTAATGTGGAATGCTTGAAACATATACTCGAAATTTTGTAATTAACAATTTTTTTTGTATGTCGAACAGTTTTCAAGATAATCAATTACCGTACCAGATAATCAATTAAGACATCAAAAGGCTACCTGGAAAAATTTACAAGGCTCCTTGCCACCCCAGGACTAACACTGGATTTAATTATATTTTAGCCTTAATTATTATAATAAATCTTACAAGTAGCAAACTACAGGTACCACAGACTTAGATTTACCAAGAACCGGCGATAACAAGTTCAAACTTTGTACAGAAGTTGATCTCATAAATATCTTGACTAAGTTCGTTCATCATTTTCTTAGGTTGTTTTATTCCATTATGGTAAGCATTCAAACTTTAATAACATTCAAACTCAGTTAATTATGAATCTTGAGAAAAAAGAAATGTGTTCTGGACTGCTTATAACATCTTCTTCATTTCTCGTTATAAACACCTTTTTTGAAACTCAAACGATTTTCATGGTATTGAGTACATATAATTCTATGAGAATAAACTATTAATATTTTTTTCACTTGTCACAAAATCCATCTACTTCTTCCACTGAGCCGGAAGGAAATTTTTAATTAAATTTTGACAGGCCGCCACTAAATTGAGATAGAGACCTCTGGTTCTGGTTCTTTTTTACAAGGGTCTTTAAAATGGCGTCTACGTTGTAAAATTCAACCAAGATGTATGAATGCATGAATTATTTATTACGTCAGTTTATATATTTCTGTCAATAAAAAGAAAGGGAGGCTTTTGGACACCTGGTTTGGATTTCAGTAACCAATATAGCACATAACAATAAGGAGACCTAAATCAGGAGTCCCGATTATTTAAAATACTTATAACAAATGTACATCATCTCATGCTCCCATTGGTTATTGAGTTAATTAATAGCTTTTGCTATGGAATAATAGCAAATGATGGATTAAGAAGACACTTTCCTCTCTAATACACCAATGCTTTATTCATTTAATTCAATAAAAAATGATGTAACAATTCTATTTAAAAACATTTTTGTGTCTATTTAAATGCTCCAAATTGTTTTGGTACAATTTTCTTGTACCCTACCACAGATATTACCACAAATATATGCATGACATGTATAATTTAGTTTAATATTTATTGTTATTAGTAAAATAGTTAGATAGGAGCAATTGTTTTTAGTTTTAGCTGCTGATTTAGGGATGGAGGCCCTTTGGGGTCTCACTAAATTTATTCCTGGTCAAAAATGATTTTGATTTCGGTTGTGAATCACAAAACAAATGTTGACAATTATTTCTGAATTCTTCATTTTTGAAATAAAATTTATTATATGGGGGAGGAAGAAAGTGATATTATTTTGAATGCTAAATGTAAAACAATTTGGGAGAGTGGGAGGGCAGTATGATTCTTTTAGCTCACAAAATTTGCCAAATTGTTTTTTTTAAACATGTGGAAAAACTTGTTTCAATAACTTTACATACATTAATATATTTACCATATTTTAAATGAATTCAATTTCTTAATATAGCATACAGGAATAGATAGTTTTAATTGTTATTATATTTCCCACATTTTATACGAATTCTAGTTCTAATATAGTGTATAGGAACGGAGAGTTTCAATTGTATGGCAATGTTTTGTGGTTGTCTATAACTTTCTCTTGTAAAAAAATTAATGATTTGCCTGAATAAGGGCTTTACTACTTTTTAAAGAGTATTAATGAAACTGGAACTAAACTATCTTTGATCAATTGGAAGTATCTGTCTGAATTGATTCTTCGTAAAATGCTAAGTATATCATGAGCTTCACATTTCAATTAATATTTCTTTGTGATTTTTAATTTTGTTTCAATCTATTTCTTTGTACTGAATATAACCATAAACGTTGAATTTGGATGTAATTAAAATGCTATAGTTGTTGAATTTTTCAACAATGCAACATTGGTCACAATACTATAGTGCTTCGCTTCCTCTTGTGAATAATATAATAGTGTCACGGCTTGTAGGAAGGTTTCTGAGCTAAAGGTTAGAAGGGCTGACTTACTGTACTGTGCCCTATAGAGGTGAAAGGGAGAATTGCAGTCATTTTGATCAAGGAGTCCTTGAACATGTGGTTCCTACATGGCATAAACTGCAGATATAAACAGCAAAATAAACTCATACAAAAAGGTAACCACACACTTTTCTAATCTTTATTCTTTTGCTACATCTACCAAATTCAATATTTACAGTAAAATCCATTATTCAAGAATCTTTGAAATAAACAAAACGGAGTATTCCCTTTTTATTAATTTAAAGGATGGAGAAAACAAAATATTTTCTTGCTATTTCCTGTATTTTGTTTTTAAATTTAAGTGGTTATACACACTTTTATTTGTATTATAAAAATTTGACTTTACACAAACAATTAAGTTTACACATAATGAAGTTTGTTAGGGTCTATTTTGTTTGTTTAAATTCCTATTTATTTAATTCCAAATTGTAATCTTCTAAGAAGCACACATATAATTTGAACTAAGTTGCAACAGAACTTAACACGTTCACGACGACGGCTAATATTCCATACTTTCTTATTTATTGTTGGATTTGTAAATAACAATAGCAATAATTGCCATTGGCCAAACAAAAAGAAAGATAAAAAAGAAACTCAAGGAACATAAGGCATGTCTGAAATATCAAAAAGAAGAAAGATCGGCCAAAGCAAAACATACACTTTACCGGACACTACTTTTCACAAGTAAAATTATTAAAAGAAATCCAAAATAAAAAATTTTTTGATGCTTTTGAAAAATTTGTAATACAGAAGAACCAAAATGATTTAGTAAGTAATAAACCTGGGCCTTTCCAAAATTCACCATTACTGCCTTAATTCTAATTAAATGTTAATTTTTTCATATACAGTAGACATACTTCCTCGTCTTTTAATTTTTATCTCTGTGTATTTTTAATGACATATATTTTTATTTCAGCACTACATTTGTTTTAATCTTACTTTAACCACTTTTATTTCAGTTATATGGACCTGATGATGTGTTCCTTTAACACAAAAGGTATCATAAAAATGAAATTCAATAATTATTGGAGTGTTTGTTTTTAAATTAAGTATTATATTCAAATGAAAATTGAAAATAGTACTTAATAGTTAACAACATTCTAAAGGTATTTTATTAAATTTCAACACCTAGATTTCACTAATTGAGTAGAAATTTGAGTAAAATCGTTTGAAGAAAATAACCCAAAATATTTGTATGGTTATAAAACATTTAAAATTTTGTTTGGAATACTTTTTGGAATGTATTATGATATGAAGTATTTCATTTACTTAAGCTTATAAATAAATATGCCTTTCTACACTGATTACCTCATTCCTTAATATCAGGCACTTTAGTAAAATATATGAATGAATGAATTGAAATAACTGATTCATAACATTGCAGAATATAAGACATCCCCGTGGGACCCAATTTGTTGACTCGGGTCAGGGTCAGGGTATTGTCACATGAATTATCAACATGTTGATCTCTGGGAATCACAAAAAGGGCTAAACAGCACAGCATACTGTCGACACTATGGCTTGAAGGTCGGCTCAGTGAAATCCATGTTAATGTGGGAGACTATGGCCAGAGAAAGGGTACAAGAAATACCTCACCTGTTCCTTGAATCTCTCACCAATAAACTGCTTGCTTGGCCTTAAATAAATCAAGTGTTTTAAAGGCCAATAATAAAACTGATCAATAATAAAATTTTATTTATGCACTCTACTTTTTTTCTGGATTGAGTTAAATGCATTGAATCAATTAGAAAATGAAGCTACCACAATAAAACAAAACTGAGTGAGCTTGAGTGCATACATTATTAGTATGAATTATTAGTTAGTATACAAATAGTATCAAAAAACACTTTATTGGAAATATTTTATTTAAAATTTGATAGGCTCTGTATGTAGACACAGATTTATAAATAAGAAATTTCTATTCAATCACAATTCAATAAATAAGATAAACAGGTAAAGACTCCACAATAAATGTTTCAAAATGAAAAAGCTATTGAGGTATTGATTGTATCAATAGAATGCAAGTCATCATTCAATCAGGGCACTCCGCAATGACTCATACTGGTACTGAAACGTTTTCACTTGCCTTGTATTCAAAACAGGACATGGAATATACCCGGTGAAAAAAAGCCACCACTTATTTAAACCAGCGCAATTTTTAATTTGCTATAGATACAGGAGATCATATATTTATTATTTATACTATTTGTATTAACAGAATTTGTTTAAATCCAAGAAGCAAATTTTTTAAACAAGTAAAACTTGTTTATTCAAAAGCATTTGTTAGAAAGATTTTAAACCCATGTAGAGAGAGTGGAAAACTGAACTGATGAAATGAAAATTAGTATATCTCGATAGGCACACATTACCTTACATATCTTCCAAAAGCGATTACCTTATTTTGTTATTCTCATCTGATTACAGTTTCATTCCTGGGCAATTACATTAGGACTATTAATAAGACGAAAGAAAATAAAAATAGGTCGATCACTTGTGGAAGTTTCACTTGGTAATCTGTGCCTGGCGAAAAGTACCAGTTATTTCATCAGTCCAGTTTTTCCACTCACTATATACGGGAGTCCTCCTGGGCACACCTTCTCTGTTACCAAATGCCTTCCAGGAAGCACCAACCGCTCGACAGGCATGCAACCGTGAGTGTCAACTAGCCATTCCAGGTGTTAATTTGACAAACTGGAACATGTGCCATTACGGATTACATCATGTGTCTCTGAGAATAGCCAGTGGTCACCTCATCAAGAGCACACCTTTCACAAATTATCGCTAGATTCATCTCTTGTGATACGTTCAAAATTCCTTTCACAACATTGTCATTTACTTCCCCGCTTGTGATGAGCTCGGTTGTTTTCTGATACTGATTTTGTCAATTTATTGTCTTCCGGACACAATGACATGCAGAACACTGTTGCCGGTTGTCGGCATCACATCACGTCACATAATCAGTAATTGTGTTACGTTCAACCAGCCATAAGCACAATGGTCATTGTAATTGGTTACGCTAGTATGAGAATTACTTAATTCATGTACACACTGAGTATATACAATAATCAATAAATAAAGACAAATAATATTTTACTACAAGATAATAAATAAACTATTATTGGATTTAACAAATAAACAGTAGAAATTTATTTTTATATTAAATTACGCAATCCTTAGATAACTGCAGAAAGAAAGTTTAGTTTGATACTTAAATTTATACAATCAAATATTAAATAAAAAGTTTAGTTTTCAATATTCTTTGATGAATTTAATCACAGGAATATTAATAAAATATCTTGTATTAGTATGGTGTAAATTTTAGTTTTTATGAATCTTTAAAACAAAAAAAAAATGGTTTAAACTTTAAAAAAGACATAAAAATACTGAACTACTTTTAATTACAAATTTACACTTATTGGGTTTTTTAATTAGCAGAGTTAGAATTGAACTTTTCAAACCATGTCATTCTAGTATTTTTATTTAATATCATACCTACAATTTTTTTTCATAATGAAACAAATATTTTAAGAAATTTAAGATTAAAATTTTGATTGCACACATCTAATAAAATAATATAAAACAAAGTAATGATAATTACAAATAAACAAATAAAATGAAAAACAACGGAATTTTAAATATTCTTCTTAGAGAGGATCAAAATTTTTTTATTGATTATAACAGAAAAATTAAATTAGTATACTATTGCAAATGATTTATATATGGCTAACCTTTTCATTTATTTATAAAGCTATATAGGATATAATCACTATTGGCGAACTAGAAACCAAAACAAATTCGGACATAGATTTATTAAATTACTTTTTAAATTCTAATAACCTACTCCTAAACGCAGAGAAAACAAATGTAATTCATCTTCAAACTCGGAAAACTACAAACAAATGTCATCCTATAACCACAATTAGTAATAAAATAATTGAAAATAAGGATAGTTTTAAATTTTTGGGGTTTAGAAATAAAAAAAAACTCTTAAATGGAACATTCTTGTAGAGAAAATACTTTTAAAAATTTCATCAGGTTTATATACATTAATTAGACTGAGAAACCTGTGTGAATAAAAACCTTAATGGTTATTTATTTTTCGTACATTCACTCAATAATATCTTTTAGATTCTCAATTTACAAAGACATTTCTGTAAATAATCTAAATTCTATTATAAAATGCAGAAAAAAACCATTAGAATCCTTTTTAATCTTCATAATAGAACATCCATTAAAGAATACTTTAAAGGAGAAAGTGATGGTTAATGGGATGTATATTTTTGAAACTATTTTATCAATCAAAACCAAACTTCAGAAACTGGAACTGATAGGAGATAATCACAACTATTTCACAAGAAATCATAGTAATGTAGCAATAAGCCCCTACATCTTACAACTTTTGAAAAAAACCCGAAGTATATTGGATCAAAATCTTATCACTATTTTCTTATTGAAATTAAGTCAGAGACTACATTTAAAATTAAATTTTAAAAGTTTCTCATCAACAAGGCCATATATTCCCTTGATTAATTATAATATGATGATTCTGGAAGTAGGGTACTCCATAATTCATAGTTTTGTGCCCAAAACTGTAAAAATTGTAACTGTTTATTGCAACTTATTTAATTGTAACTATTTAACTGTAATAATTTTATTTGTAATTTTCTCTATTTTCTGTGATATATCCCATTTTTTAAGTATTAATTTTTGTTTGTTATCTAGTATGAACATAAATTAAAATTCTGAACTATTAATATATATATATATATATATATATATATATATATATATATATATATATATATATATATATATTTGTGCGTATACCAAATGAATAAAGTTTTTTTAATTAAATTGAAATGTTGAGTTTGCTTTGTTGCTATGATCAAGAAAATATGTCAAAATGTGTATATTTATGGCCATTGTAATTTACTGAGGTCTTAGTATTTTTTTGTGCCATATTTGATTTTGCCTTGTTTCCTTTATCAAGAAATATAAGTACACAGGTCTGAGAATCCTACTTCCGTAAAAAAGACAACTAAGATGGTTTTTATAACACTCTTTAAATTAATAGTAAAAGCTAGATACTAGCTTTGTGTTTGATATCTGCATTACAGTACCGACCAAGCACTGCTTATTTAATATTTGCTCAAATGTAAAGTTAAAAGTATATTTTTAATCAAATTTTTCTTGTCTGGATATTTTCTTACACTGCGCTTAACAGTGGTTACAGAAAATACTGAAATAAGAAGTATTATTATTATAAAGCTTACAGTACAATTTCAAGACTATAAATGTGAAAACATTGAAAATAGTGGTTAAAACTTAAACATATGGTTGTGCTGTCATGTTTACATTGATCTGTTGCTTAGATTTAACTAATTTTTTCAATTAATCCTATTTGTTTACTGTAATGCAACTTTAGGGACCAAGATGGAATTTTTCACAAATGTAGAAACCAGTGGAACGTAGGCTAAGGTATTTTTGAAATAAGAATAGGCCTATATGTTAAAAAGGACCTAAACCCTCTAACTGCATTCAATATTTTCCTCAAACGCCAAGCTGTTTTCACCAGTTTTTCAAGCTATTTTTCTAAAATCTATAAAACCATTGTTTTTTACTGTAAACCTACCTGTATTTGGTATAATTGTGTTCATAATGAACAGTACAATACAATTTTAATAAGTAACTGCAGTAAGTATTTTAATTTGAATTTCTTTTGGTACGTGGGAAATTGTTTTATTATCTGCATGTAAAACGTGTCATGTGAAATTTTGTAAAGTAGTGGGATGCATTTTCTATGTCAAAAAATAAGTGCAAAATGTTCATTTAACAAACTAGTTCTAGAGCTTTACAATTTTTTAATGAGGTGAATGGGTCCAAACCTATAATAAATGTTATTGCTTTGTTAAGAAAAATTAAGTTTCTTTGGAAAACTGTTAGACAATTACCCTACAAAAGAATATGTACTGCTGAAGACAGTAAGAGAAACAACTAAAATAACTCTGTATTGACATTAATTTTAAGCGTAAACAACAAAATTGCAACACAGGCTCACACACCCACTACACATAATTTGTTGGGAGGATCCATAATAGCACTACATCTATACGTAGCCCTATAATTTAACACTAATTTTCATTTGTGCCTACTTTACGATCTGAGTCTAGTTTTTAAGTGACTAAATATTTAATTTATTGGATTAAAACCTATAATTTGCTATCTGGGCCAAGATTATACCCAAAAATTCAAAAGTTGTACAAAAGAAAGACATGGCCCGGTGACACAAAGATTATTATTTAGTAAATACATTTTTTTTATTATTTCAATAAATTAATTGTGACCTAGTACTTTAATGACATTTTAAGAATTGTGTACACACTTATGTTTGCTACAACCTGATGAGTTATGTTTTAATCAGACAAAACTAATAGTAAATTGTTTGTCACTAATAGTCACTAAATTAATAGTAGAGTTGCAAAGGTGATATTTGGCCTGAGCTATAAATTTCTGTTAATGTTCATTTTGAGAGATACTGCGAATGTTGAGTTTTTGCTAGCTCCATTTCACCTTTCGCGTATGCAGCATCTCAAATTAGAAGTGGTCACAGACCTCACTCTTGGAATCTGGAATAAATAATCTGAAGAATTCAAAGGAAGATGGTGACAAAGAAGCTCAAAATAAACAACATTTCGACATCAGAGACTACAAGATCAAGTGTAATCTAGATGAAGACACCTGATGAGGCAATGAGAATACTTACCTCTTATATCGTAGCCACATTATATGAGAGATACTTATTAAAGCTTGGGCTCAACTTCAAATTAAAGGAGCCAAAAATATAAGTTCATCTGTCACTGTTTCATTTCCGATCTGAAAATGTGTTTGTATTAGTAACCAAACCATTTCTAGGAAAACAACTAACATATAACTGATTTCGTCATCTAACAATTATTCAATTTTGTTTCAGATTCTAACTCTTCTCGCCTCACTTGCACTGAGCAGGAGTCAAAAGTTCGACATTTATGGACGGCCAAAATGCTGCTCAGACTCGCTCTCTCCTCTGATTCATCAGCAACAATTTTGGCAAGACACACTGCGAGAGGCGACCTACCAGAGCATCATCCGCCACCTGGACTTTTCAGGGACTCTAGATGGAAGACTGGACAGGGACCAAAGACTCTGGCGACATCTCCGCGAGGCCAGGTATATTATCGATGAAAATCCCTCTTTGGAGAATGTTGCTGAAGAAATACGCTCAGGAACTCTACTAGTAAGATCTCAAAGCAGCACCAAACCTGATTTTGAATTTCATCAAACTGACAAACCCACATTTGAATGTTTCAGAAACCAGTGTAACGAAAATAACTCCTTGTTAGCTTTATGGCGAGTGCGTAGAACCGATAACCCTTACACCTTATGGATTAGAGTAAAACTTCCTACAGTAGCTGGTAGCCAAACAGAAGACATGTATGAGTACAATACAAAATACGGGCTTAAAAAATTAAATCCAGATCCCTTTGAATACAAATCCCTTAAAGGGCAGAAGGGGCACAGGTTTTCAATCCAGCCAAAAAAGAAGGGTGATTTTAAAAGCATAGATAGAATGGATTTTCGTTTTCCAGGTCTAAATAAAGGGTTCGGTATAGGACGCATTATGCCGACATCAATTTTATATAATTCCCCGATAAAATCTGGTAAAATAGAGAATGGTTGGGTTATTTCACCTCCAAGAAAGCCCCACCCTGGAATCATTGTAGAAACAGGCCAAAGAAAGCCTCCCAGTATTCCCAACTTTGACCATTTATCTGGCCCATTTGTCACATCTGGACCTCATGGGTTTCACCACATAATACACAGCCTTCCGTCAATTTCACCTCCTCAGAACTTAGACCATCCAACACAGGAGTACAGAGGTTTCCTCCCTTCTATAGGACCAATTAGTCCACCTCCTCCCATACAGGACAGAATATTCCTACGATCCCCGCTATGTTCTCTATTATAAGCAACCAAATGCGGCCCCTCATCACACAACAACCACAACTAAAAACTTCAAGCCTTCAACAGAATTTGTAAAGTACTCTGAACTTGATCCGTTTTACCATCCAGAGGGTGAATCTGGTTTAATGCACACATCACCAATGCCCGAGTTTCCTCACGAAAATTTTCATAACACAAAACTGAACCCACCAAACTCTATTAACGAGCAATTGCCAATGAATTCACCGATAGGAAACACAAATCCTTCATTCCAGATCATAGTTGGAGATTTTAATCCCATTGAAGATACTACAACAGAAAGTTCATCCCCTGCATCAACAATCCCACCAATGCCAGCAATCACAGTTACACCAAAACCACCAATTAAAATTCCAATAAAACCTAATCCTGGTGTTGGATTAAGACCAACTTACAAAGTTCCAGTGACCACAACTACCAAAATTCCTCAAATAACAACCAAAAAGACACCATCTACAACTGAAATACCTCAAACAATATTATTTCAAAAAATACCCACAAAAGCACCCGAAGACTCTGAAACTGAAAATGATGGAACAACTATTAAAGCTTTTGGGGAGAAAATCAAACCAAAAATTCCAGCAACACCAAAACCTAATCAGTCAACAACAGAGTATCAAAAAGAAATATTTGGTTTGAAAAAACAAAAAGGGAAATAAGAAACCATCCATTAAGGAACAGATAAACAATAACATCAATTTAAAAAATGAAGCTACCCAGTCAAATACTGAAGGTATGGAGGAAATAGAAACAGCTGGTTTGTTTACAGAATTTACAACTGAGAATGATCAAATAAGATCATCTTTCATGGGTTTTGAAATTACGACTGAAAATACCAGTGGTGAAGAAAAAATAACAAATAAATATCCTCACGAACTGAACGAGAACCCAAAGGAGATCCTTGCAACTTTTAACTCAACAGGAGTGACCGCATCAGAATTTGAGCTGACAGAAACTGAAGTAAATACCAATTCATCAGACACTGAAACAGAACACCTCCAAACAGACCCTACTCTGAACGATTACTTTACAGAGGGCATCACAGAAGTAAACAACGAGACAACAACTGAAAACTTCCAATCATCAGATGACAGTGATTTCTTCTCTTCTTTAACAGACAGCTTCTTTGCCATTGAAGCCACCACAGAAAAAAGTACTGGAAGAAAAAATGAAACGTCAGCGGAGAAACAAATACCTCAAAACATAGATGCAGAGACGCAAGAATCTAAACAACAAAAGATCCAGTATAGGTTACTGACGTTCCCAGGAGATTCTGTATCGATTGTGGCAAACAGAATCTCAAAAACTGTTTCTTTCAAAACTGCTGCAGGGAAAGAAGGGAAACTACTCGCAAAACCACTTATAACAAGCAGACATAGCTTTTCAGATGCATACAAAGACTATAGTACTATTTTATAATAAATATTGTAATATAAACGTAATTATTTAACATCCTACGTTGTTATTAATTCAACCTTACCAAATAGTGGCATTAGATTCTGTAAAAATGACTCACTGTTCACTTTTCAAGTTTTAAAACACATTCAGTTTATTCATCGTCTCAAATAACGAGCCAATAAATTAGATGATGTTTCAAGTGATGCAAAAGGTGATAATCGCTTAGGGCAAGGTCAGGGCGGTAAGATAAATTATTCATAACTTTCCATTCAAAGAATACATCATTTCCCAGGTCTGAACAGCTTTTTGTTATAGGCATGGTGTTTTGCTGGTGGAAAACCTTTTGGTTCATGCCACAAGGAACAATCAATGCAGAAGTCTACTGCACAACACTAGTAAACTCTTGGCTGCCAGAACAGGCAGCGAAAAAGTTTGAAAAAGGAATTTAAAATTCAAAACAAGGCAACTATGTAGGCAAAAGGATGAAATATATGTAGAGCTGTTTTTATATTGTTTAGGTTTTAAACAAAAAAATAAAACTCCTTATTTTAAAAATGTCCTCCTGTAATAACAAAACATGTAAATACAAAATGAAAAGACATATTATGTAGAACCCGAGAGCAAATTTTCTTTTAATATTGTTTGGTTTTTTAACAACAAAAAAACCCTTACTTTAAAAATTCTCTCTTTAATAACGTAATAATAATACTTTACAAATAAGTAAATACAGTATATTGAAGAAAACTTGTGATTCAAACACAAATCACATAAAAACATATTAAAAATATTTATAAACATTAAATTCTGTTGTAACACATTATTATGAAAGAGTACACATATGTACAGATTTGATGAGATAGATCCAAAAATTTTTATTGGATCTATTTTAAACTAAATTTTAAACTAAAAAAAGAAAAATACTATTTTGTTTTAAAGGCTAATAAGCAGAGTAAGTAGACACTAATTTTATTATTATTATGTGAGTAAACATGTACACACATTGAATAAATATTTTATTTGTCTACAAAATTAATTGTCATTATCCACTAAACTAATCATTCACTTGTGGTTTATTTACTAAAAAAAAAATCACCAAACAAAGATGCCATAAATGCACTGAATTGGTGACGTGAAAGGCCAGACACACTTCTATGTTGCCAGACAGAGACAGAGTTTACATTATTTTCAACCATGTAATGCTAGATTACTCCACTTGGGTTTCTACTGATACATCGTTCATTCTGTTAAGTGTACATATTTTTAGTACATAGGTTACTCCACAATGGTAAAATAAGGGAGTCAGATAGCTCAGTACTTTCATTGGCAGTACTAACAACCACAAGAAAATAAATTTTCCATTTAATTGAGTAGTGTTATACAGAATACAAAAGAAAATTAAAACAAGTTAAAAGTAAACTTGTACCTAACTTCTATAAAAAATGTGATTTTAATCGGATCACAAATTACCAATTTATGAATGTTCAAAGTTGCTGATTGGTTGAAAATCATTAAAAGCCGATATCTTTTTCCGTTATAAACAACATAAAAACTAATAGGTATTGTTTGTAAATATTTTGCTTTGAACGACTAAAAACATATGAATAAGCTAAATTTTAAACCCAGCAGGGATCACTTCTGGCTGGTTTATACCTTCCAGTTGAACCTACCACTGGGCACAGCAAAAACCGATGTGTCACTTAAATCTGGGCAACTTTATGGATGTCTAGGAGCGGCACATCACTAACCAACCGCAAATTTCGAGATTCTGAGGTTCAAGGGCAATTCGATAGGTCTAGCCTACTGTCGGAGATGACTGTTGGAGTTGGTGGGGTTTGTTCCCTAACCTCAGAGATTCTTGCTAGCCTCAACAAGGGTCTGCCACCCCCCTGCCTACTTTGACTGGAGAGGCTGTTTCAGAGCTGGCCTCCCCTTCTTCCGGGGAGACATGACTTTGAGATTTAGTGCCCTAATTCTTCCTCATGGATCTCAATAGGAGGCGGCCCCTAATCCCTAACCTTACCAATCCTGAATATCCTCTCACTCCAGAAGCAGCGCTAAGGTTCTTATAGGACTAAGTGCAATTTATAAGCTTCATGTCCTAAGAGAGGAAATGAAAGCTACATTTTAATGTTACTCCCATTATTGTAGCTCTACTGATTAGTATCTGGTTAATGTTCAAACTTGAATATAAATACATTTTGATCCAGGAGTAAGTATACTTGTGCAGACTTACCAGCACCCTCCCCAGCATACTTGTAGTGGGGTTCTGGTTTGGCAGGGACCAGAGCCTCATATGCTTCTGGGACGATCTCTCTGATCCTCTGATAGTACGACAGCCTGGAAAAATTCCAAATCAGCGATTTAATTAAGCACAGATATTCCACAGGAATAATAATTAATAAAATACTGATTTAATAATATCGGTTGAGAGATAAGCGAGATAATGCGCTTTTAAAAAGCTGAGTACTAAACAATATCAACTGTCATTATGTGATATCCATGATTGGTTGTTTTAATTTTAGCTGCTCTAACGAGCTAATTATAACATTAAATTGTTAGATTGTGATCATAATATTCTTAGCTACTGTAAAAAGTCTTTCATTATAATATTTAAAAACTAAAGAAAATTTCATGCAGACTTCATGTAAAAAAAACATTCCATTATAAGTACTAATAAGAGAGCTGTGACAGTATAAAATTTTGACCAAAAGTTATTTAAGCACACCGAGTGAACGATAGTATAAAAAATGAACTAACCACAATGATTTGTTAAAATTGTTATTACACACAACTTTGTCCACTTAGTCTTTGCTGTATCTCTTATAGTTTCCAAGATCCCTTCAGTGTATATCAAATTTGGAACACACTGTATAATAGTTTTGTTCAAATAAAGTTATTAAAATAATATAAACATAAGTGTGTTCTCTCGTAACTGAGCAGCCCAATCAATACAATCCAGTACTGCGTGAGGCGATTGACGGTAATTCGACCGAGAGAGGGTTAAAAAAACATTATCTCCTTTATTTCTCAACGAATTAACGTTTTAAGCTTGGTATTGTTGGATTTGTAATTAAATGTTCAAACTAAAATGTAAAAACTTTTGACTTTTTAACTCTTTTAGGACCAGGGCAAAATTTTATGTAAACAATTTTTTTCACTTTGGTTCATGTTCCAAAAACTGGACATGAAAAATGTACAATTTTGAATGATTTTGGGAAAATAATAATATAATTATTTATTCAAAAACTCTAGTTTTAGGTGTTATTTCTTTTACCTATAATATATTACATTGAAAAATATATACTTAGGCCTATAATGAATATTAATACAGTACAGTCTCTATAACAAAACCGTTCAGTTCTAATCTGGCACTGTGATGGTGTAGATGAATCATCAGTAGTTTTCAAGCCTTCATTCGACTCTTTCTTAATTAGAATTGGAATTTCAACAAGCAACAGCACGTTTTACAAAGTTGGAATCGTATTAAAAACTATACTTTATCCTGACTTTACCTAATGTAAACTCTACTCTAATCTACGAACCTGAGAGACTTGAGTAACACCTCTTTGATGAACTTGGGTGGCGGCAGTTCTGGGTCCAACCGCAGACAAGAGTTCCAATCGTCCCAGCTCCAGCGGAACTGGAAGTTGCTCAAATGGTACGAGAACCAATGGACAAACCTAGGAACAATCACACAATCTTCAAGGAGCTATTTTAAAAATTTATATACAAACTACTCACACCAAAAAATGAAAAACATTTGTACATAAGACTTTGAGCATCTGACGGCACAATCGGTGGTGGTGTATTAATGTTATATTTTCTAAAATAAATTCAATGAATCAGTTTTATTTCACACAGCGCAACACTATTCTTACCACAACCCAAATCAATTGTTGGGTCACCAACTTTCAATAAAAATAAATATTGGAGTTGTCAGATGAGGGCTTGTTTTCAATTTTAAGAACGAAACTACTTTACTAGATAGTGCTATTTCAAAATGATCCCTTTCCTTATCATGTTTTAGTAACATGATAAACAGCTGATTGTGTGAAGTTGACAGAAATTTGCACTGTGTAACATGAGTGGAAGATACTTAACATAGAGGAATATTTTTTTGTTTCTATTACCACTCTCATACAGTATATTTATAATAATAAGAAACTAATGATGAAAGTTGCAATGAATGCATCTTCTAACAAAATGGCATATCAAATCTATCTCTATATTTCTATTGAGGATTTGTTTGAAACACAGTTAAGACACAGTGACAGTATATAAATGTATATATAGGAAAATACTGTGAATAGTGTATGACCAGAAATTTTAAACAGTACTGTATATTTTATAATGAATCAATCAACCTGCAGTATTGTTTTTTTTTTTTTTTTTTTTTTTTTTTTTTATTTCTGACAAAGAAATATGAAAATCAGGTGATTGTATTTTACCAACTGTTTTGCCAGCTTAGTCAGTCAAAGCATTGTTGGCATATGTGTATTATCAGGTTTATGCTTTCATTTACAGACAGTTTCTGTATTTTACTGTGTTATTATTGTGTTAGGCTATTAAAATATAATAAATGTAGTACAGGAATAAAATAATACAATTATTATTTAATATATCTGTAATATAACAATATGGCTATTGAAAGTAATGTAAGAAGTTACTTGTTACACAAAAATTTGCTAGTTTAATAAGTTATTTTATTGCAATTTTGATTTTACTGTGTGGTTATAAAGTAATACAAATTTAAAATTAACTGTGTACTAATGCACTCTTAATGGCCCTGCTATTTTCTCGTTCAGCTCATCAGGCCCTAAATGGGGCCCACTGTATTGTGCAGCTAAAAAAAATCAATCCTTATCCAAGCGTAGCTGTAAACTGCTGTAATCTCTTGGCCAAATATGGAACTTAACTAATATTTCCTTACTTAAAACACATTCAATTGTTCGCTGGTGAATGTTTGGTAAGTGTGAATGCCTAGATAAACATTCTTGTAGGCAGCGTGTCACCACTTCTGTTCGGCCAAAATCTTCACCCTGTGAGTGAACTTTTGTTTTCAGTGAAGAAACCCTGTAGTCGCAGCCATTGCTGTCCGTTTCATGCTGAGATTTTGTGTTTCAAGTGAAATTATGCATTCTATACACACCATGCTGCAGTAGTGACAACTAGTAAAGAGCAGTTTTGGGGCAAAGAAAAAAACCCTTCTTTTAATTTTATATGATCAGTTTACTATAGAAAATATTTACTATGAAATCCACAAAAAGAAATTCATAAAATAAAGAATAGTTGTAAAGAGAGGTGTTTACCAAACGGACACTGAACTGTTGCAACGAATTCACGACAGCCATGGAGCAGGTAGTTTTATAACTACCAAATTTGTTACAATAAAACACCACATTAATTTCGTTACATCTCATTGCATTGTGGATATCGGATTTATTCAATTTAAACTAGGCTACAGGATGTGATTAGATTAATAATTAATGGTTGAAATTCTAAGATTTTTACAAACATGTGAAATTAAAGTATTTTCATTATAACATTTATTTAGTTCATATACGGTTACGCAATTGTTGAGTGGAGTTGAGAATCTACTAACTGAGATTTCATTCAAGCTGAGTGAGAGATCAATAGTAAGGGACAAACTTAATGGCCTGACAAGTGCAAAAGGATTAATCGAGTTATAAACATTTGTTTTTATAATTATTAAATAAGTATAAAATGCATACACTAGTGATATTAATATAAAAATGAACTTACCTGTCAAAGCAACTTGTGTTCATTGTATCAATCCTTAGGAACAGTATTTCAGTTGCTTGTGCAAGTACCTGCAAAATTAAAAAGTTTTCAAATATTTTGGATGGTAAAGTGCCCAGTAAGTACGAAATATCCCATTTGTATGTTTATTTTAATCTTCTATGCTATCAAAACTCTCATCTCTTAATAAAACATAGAAATTTCATTAATGAATATATAAGGGCTGTTCGCAAAGTAACCTCATAATATGAGAAGGGAAGAGGTAGCATGACCATTGTGTTAGTCGGCATTCTGCCATGGTAAAATTAAAGTTGTCGAGTACTAGTTAGTTTTCTGTAGCTCTTCAAACAGTTTTCTATTATTAAAGTCGAAGTATGTGCTATCAATTTTTCACATCTAAGCAGTATTCAGCAATTTGCACTGTGTATGGAATGAAATGAGGTGAAGAAGTAGTTCGGGAATGGGGTATATATTTTAAAAATGGTCGAACATACGTCCATGATGAAGTTAAAAGTGACATGCTTTCTGTGGTTCCGATGAACTTGTTGATAAAATCAACAAAAGGATTCTTCACAATCAATGACAATTCACTATCTCAGAGCAATTTTTATCAATCCTCACATATTTCCAAGACGGTTTATTCTGAGATAGCGACAAAAAGGTTAGGCTACTGACAATTCTGTGTTCAATGGGTTCTGAAAAGTCTGTTGGAAAATCACAAAACAGCCAATCTCATCAAATCAGCTCTGATATTGACTTTCTCATGTGCAATGAGACAGAAAAACAATCATTCCTCAACTGAACTGTAATAGGCTAAGAAACATGGATTAAGTACATAAATTATGGAGACCAGAGAACAATCAAAGCTGTGTGGTAAAACTCATGACGTTGAGGAACTCAAAGATACAGTTTCCAGCTGGCTCACAACACAGGTGGCAGAGTTTTGTGTAGAAGGAATTTCTAAGTTAGTGCATATAAATTATAGAAATAATAAAATTTATATGGAAATTGTTGAAAATAGAGAAATTGTGTAGTTTCAAATGTACATAATTATATATTTTTATCTACTTCTTAGTTTTAATTATAACAAACCGGAGATTACTTTCTGTTGAAGGGTCCTTGTAATTAATTAATGAAGTTTAAGATGTAATATCCAAACTTTGTATTTCAAAATGACAAAATAAGTTCAGTCAATGTACCAACAGTGATGGAAATCTTCTTGACCCAAACAATGAAGGTCTTCATAATTCAGGAGCAGAGAGCCAATATGCACTGTATAAGAACATAACCTGGATTTTCCTTAAATCTATAAGAGGAATTTATTCTAAGAGAGATCGCGAGCCACATCAAATTGGTGGAAGTCTGAATGGGAGGATATTGAGAGGGTTAAACATATGTAATGATTATTTTTCCAAATTATATTTTTCCTAGCTAGTTACACTTAAAACCAATTGTCAAACACGTAAATAATAGTTGTACAACTGTCAGACAACTAGATATAAGATAAAGAGAATGATAGTTACAAATTTCAGAGTCTGTCAAATGACACTGATTAAATGTTTATTTATATATTTAACAGTTAATCATATGTATGTATCAAGCTAAAAACCGTGATCTGAAAAAAATTGATTTTATATTTTTTTAAACAATTTTAAGAAAAACTAGGTTGTAGACTTATACAATGCAAATTGGCCTTTGGCTTCTATACTATTACCACAAACAATTGTCCTAATACTTATACGTTTTTGCAGTACAGAAACTATAAAAAAGAATTGCACATTAAAAAAATTGATTATTATTTAAATACTTTTTAAATTCTTCAATTTAGGATGTACGCAGAACAATTAATCTGAACAATTAGACTGCCAGTTTAGCTACCTGAGGCATAGTCCCTGGTTCTAGCTTGCACAACTCTATCAGCAGTGAGCCGTAGAAGACTTCCAGGTAGCGGGGAGTCGGCAGGTGGAACAACTCGCTGAAGATCACTTCTACGATGCAGTAGTCCAGCGGGATGTTGGCCCGATACGGGAATGCCAACAAATGAGCAGCACTGAAACAATTAAAACAGTATGTGAGCAAAGGGGAATAGGGATCAATCTAACATTTTAGGGAAACTGTATGTGAGTGGGGGGTATAATGATCAATTCCTCTTTTTAGATTAAACTTAACTGTAATTATGGAAACTGTTATGAATGAAGGGGATAAACATCAATTTAATGTTTTATTTCAAACTGAATTGAAACGTGTGAGTGAGGGGGTATAGAGTGATCAATCTAACTTTTTATTTCAATAAAATGTTTTATTTCAGGACTAACTGAAATAGGGAAACTGCATGTGAGTGGGTTGTATAATGATCAATCTCACTTTCTAGATTAAACTGTAATTATGTAAACTTTACATGAATGAAGGGTATAAAGATTCATTTAATGTTTTATTTTAAACTTAATTAAAACATGTCTAAGTGAGGGGAATATTAATCAATTCAATGTTTTAGTCCAAACTTAACTATCAAGTCAGTCAGTTTCTTCTTTTACTACATTAAAATTGTCTTAACCTTACTTGGACTTACCAGTCTTTTCTCTCAAGATGGGACATTTCAACGATTTGATGTAGATGTTCCTCGATTAGAAACCTCTCTATTGAGTGAGCCCCTGGCAATACTGGACCCTTGAAAATATAATTAAATATATCAAATGTGACACATCAATATCATAGTCCTCTTAACACATAGTTAAATCTTATATCTAGCTGCAAGAAAAATTATTGGCTATATTACATTTCTTGTCAATCAAGTCCCGATTAGTTTGGAGAAATGTATAGCAACAATGTGACTTGTCACTTATGTAAGAAATCAATCATCTAATTTAATTAATAAATTTATTAAAATTTAGAAATACTTTTGGTGTCAAAATGGACTTTGGCGATGGAGATTATAACTTATTTTAAAGACATCTACTGACCTAAACAAAAAACATATCGATCATGCTCTTTTATGGTTGAAAGTTAGTTAGTTCAAGCAACTGTAAAAGCAAAATATCAAAAGTCTTAATCAAATCACTTTTAAATTTCTGGAATATATTTTGCGCTACACTTACTTCAGGGCAGTCGGTGTAGTCGAACATCCGAAACACGACCCAGGGCATGGGGTATGTGTGACTGTCGTGATGAGGTGGCGGTAGGATGGTGGGGATGTTGTGTTGGAGAGCCTCACACAGCACACCGTCAAACGCCAAATAAGGTCGGACCAGGTGCTTCTCGGTCCAGTTGTCTGAGCGTAATTTACGGATCTGAGCCCAGAGGCAGTCCAGATACTGCAAGTAATTTAAGTGATAATAGTGCATTTACTTACATTGTGGAGAAGACAGTTAGGGTGAACTGTTCAAAATGAGTAATGGTCAGGACCTTCTTTTTGTTTATTTGTTCATGAATGCTCTTTAGAGGTATTATGCTGGATTTTTAGCTGCGATTGATTGGATTACAAATAAATTTAATATGCAAGTTGTCATATTATGAGTAGAATAATGGAGCACTTTTTATCAGTACGTGCTCTGCCAACATTACACCTTACATTGTTTTTTAACTTCCACACACTGACCTACAGTACTTCAAAGGGTACTTAAAAAGGGAAACAATACCTTTTTTGTAAATGCTGGGGGGGGGGGTACTTACAAAACATTAATTGCTAAGTTAAGAACTACTGAAAACTTTTTCTTGCGTATAATTCTTAAGAAACCTCAACTATCAAGTTCTTTTCCTTTGTACCAGCAGTTGCGTATTTTACCGATCCAGTATCTTTTCATTTTTAAGGTCCTGAGATTGTTTTTTATTCGGAGTGGAAATAGAAAAAACGTCATGCCAAATCATCTTTACAGTACGAGAAGCTTTGAAAGTAAATATTTTAAACTACCCAAAGTAAATAAATCGATTTTCCATCATTCCTTTAAGTACTTGGCTCCGAAATTTTTTAACCAACTTCCGCTTCACATAAAAAATGCAAGAAATGAGAAATATTTTTCCAGGATGACAATCACTTGGCTTTATTGTCAAAAGGACATAGGCTACCTCACAAGCTTCTAAGTATAACAGTTTATATTTTTATACTAGGGTCATTCCACATCAATTCAACCAGAAAAAAATAATTTTTTCACCAAACACCTCAGATTTTTATGAAACTTGGTACATTTGTTCTATATATTAGAGATTAATAACACCACCAAATTTTAAATTTTTATCTCACATACTTTTTTTAGTTATGGCACTTTAAAGTTTGGTCGTTTCTCAGTTTCCGAGCATTGGATAGTGCCCAGTAAAACGTGTATAGGATAGAAAAAAAAATTCTCATTCACTTATTTGGCACCCAATCTTGGTGAAATTTTCAAGGTAGGTTTATATAAGTATAAGGAAGTTAAAAAAAATATATAACATAACCTAAGCTAAGCATAAAATATTATAAAAAAAATATTTTTTGAACTTTTTACAATTTAAAAAAACGGGAACATGGCTCAGCGTAAAATTAAATATCTCAAAAAGGGAATGAGATAATCAAGAATTTTTTCCCCCCTAAATTATCTATATGAAGTGGGCTTTAATTTAATAAAATAAAAAGTTTTGTGTATTTTCTTCCTTCTATTAACTAAGGCCATTGCAAGTTACAATATATTAATTACAATCAAAGCGAGGTTGTACCCAGTCTCAATGGCTACAGATTGTTAAATGAAAATTAAATAAAATTTTTAATAATTTTAATTTAACATTTTAATAATTATAATGTTCTATATAAACATTATAATTATTATAATATTTATATAAGCTTAGTTTAACACAGTACTGTACCTAAGTTCAATGTTTCAACATTCATGTTTAAATAGATTAGACTACAGAAATAAACAGGCAGATATTCTACCTCCTAATCTGGGCAAGTTGCAACACGAGGTTTTCATGTCATGACAGGCTGCTTTTCTAGGCAGTGTATCTGACAGTTTATGAGCCAGTCTGTTACTAGTGTCCCAAGAGGTAACAGTGTTTATAAGCTGTGGTGGTTATAAAGTGGTGTAGTTTACCTTTCTTTGGATTTATGATATTGTGTTAGTGTGTGTGTCTGAGTGTTGAATTGAGTTTTAACTAAGGTGCCAATCTTTAAAAAACCTAATATTAATACAAAGATTAATGATATTCCATATACTTGTATAGATCAAATTTTTGAACTTAATTTTTGAAATTTTCGTTGTTTTATGATGCATTTTGTAAAGAAGAGAAATTTAACCTGCTTTTAAATCAATTAGAAATGGACAATAAGTGTAGTATAGGGCTATTAAAACTGACAGAATGCCACAAATTAACTTATGTTTACAAAAAAAGGGCTAGAAAATGTTAGTGATTTGTCTGAAGAAAATCTCAAACTTGATTAAAATAAGAAGTGAATTAGATGATAAGGAAAATAATTAACATTTGTTTGCATCATACAGAGTTTATTTTTGACCAAGTACGAATTCCTCCAAAAAGTCTGTTGTGATCCTTTTAAAAAACATAAGAAACCCATTAAAAATGGCTTAAGAGTTGTAAGTAATTCAGCAAAGTCAGGCCTGTATCACAAAAGGTTTAAAGGTAAAACCAGGGGAAAAGTTGTGCACCAATTGCTCTAAAAAATATATTCTCTACTCCAAATGACTGTGAAGAAGAATCACATGATGATGATCTTTTTAACACTGCAGACTGAAACTGAAACTCAGTTACAAAAAGAAGAGGCTATTGATTCTCTAAATTCCTCTTTAACGGATATTGGTTGTTTCACCTCTTAAATTTACATGCGTTGAATGAAAACTCCAAAATTGGTTATGCACAAAATAAATTAGAAAAACTGCATCAAAAATGTAAAAAAGAAAATTGAAACAGTTTTAGATGTTCAGTTGCCACCAAAAATACCTAAATTGCAAAAAACAGCTGAACAAAAAGCAGATGAAATGGACCTGCTTGTTGAGAATATAAAAAGTGAAGTAAATAAACTTTCATCAAAAAAGAAAATACAACTATTAACGATTCCAGCATCACTGAATTGGTCGAGAACAAAAATCAAAGATGCCTTTGAAGTGTCTGATTATTCTGCTAGACAGGCACAAAAATTGTACAAAGAAAAAGGACTTTTGGCTGAACCTGAACCAAGAAAGATGAAAGAAACTCAGTCCTGAAGTTGTGGAGTTGGTCACAAATTTTTATCAAAGCGACGAGCAATCAAGAGTTTTGCCAGGTATGAAAGATGTAGTAAGCCTGGGAAAGAAAAAAAATATGAGAAGAAAAGATTAATTTTAAGTAACCTCAATGAAATATTTGCAAACTTCAAAAGGGAACATCCTGACATAAAAATAGGGTTCTCCAAGTTTTGTACTCTTCGTCCCAAATGGTGTGTTCTGGGCTGGTGCTAGTGGAACACACTCTGTTTGTGTGTGTACTATTCATCAAAATGTGTTGCTCTTAATACATGCAGCACAACTGGAAGAGAGTCACAAAGATCTACAAAATCTTCTTTTATGTGAAAATCCAACTCAAAACTGCATGTTAAGGCGATGTGAAAACATGTCCCTCAAAAGACAATCTGACAACATTCTTACAAGCAAAGTTTGAAAACTATGAAGAAGATGATAGAATAGAATTCAAACAGTGGGTAGCTACAGACAGGACACAGATGATAACACAAACTTCAACTATTGATGAATTTGTTGACGAGTTGGCAACAAAAATAGAAAAACTGATCCCTCATTCTTATATTGCAAAAAAAGCCAGTCCAGCTATTTTAAAAGCTTAAAGGATAACTGTGCGCCAAACGAAGCCATTATATCAATGGACTTTAGTGAGAATTTCTCATTTGTGATTCAAGATGAGGTGCAGGGTTATCATTGGACCTCAGACTCCTGTACTGTTCAACCAGTAATTATTAACATGTGTGTTGTTGACGAGGAAAAAATAGTCTCATCACATTGTGTAATCTCCGATGACTTAAATCATGATGTTTGTATGGTTTATAAAATACAAGAAACCCTGTTAGAGTATGTCAAGGAAAATTATCCCAATGTCACGGATGTTCACTATTACAGTGACGGTTTGCGCCGGACAGTACAAGAACAAATACAACTTCATGAACCTTTCACTTCATGAAAAAGACTTCAAAATTAAAGGCCAATGGTCCTTTCTTTGCTACAAGCCACGGCAAAACTGAATGTGACGGTATTGGGGGGAACTGTTTAAAAGGTTGGCGAGAAAAGCAAGTCTTCAAAGGCCTCTTCAAGATCAAATACTAAACAGCAGCTACCTTTTACGAGTTTTGTAAATCAAACATATCCAAAATAAATTTTCCATTTCATTTCAAAAGAATCGCAGATGATGTTCGCCGACAGCTTGAAACACGTTTGAAAACCTTAATTACTCTTCCAGGTACCAGAAGTTTTTCACAAACTTTAGACCCTTGGACTCTTCAGGAACATTAGAAGCAAGGCGAATTAGTACTGATGAACATCCTAGCCTAACGTACAATTTAAGGAGAGGGTTGGCCTTAAATGTAAGAGAAGAAGATTTGTACCCCTCACGCTACATTGCTTGTAAATACGACAATCTTTGGTTCTTTGGGATAATAACAAATGTTGCCAAGGAAGATGGAGACGCTACAGTAAAATTTCTTCATCCAGCAGGACCATCCCCCTCATTTTACTGGCCAAAACGAGATGATATATGTGATGTGTCCGATTCCACACATCCTTGCAGTGGTTGAGCCTCCACACAACCTCGACTGAAGAACATATCAATTTCTCACCAGAGTGCATAAAATTAATTGAAAAGCTAATGGTTCATTAACTTTCAAAGCCTTAAAATAAGTACAGTGAAAGGGTGAATTATGATTTCCAAACATAAAAATGTAATTTATCCTTGTTTAACAAGCCTATACCCATTTATTGAAAACCAGGCGAACTTCACATTGCTCGTAAGTAATATAATGTCACTTTCAATGGTATCAATAAATAGAAGGAAGAAAATACACAAAACTTTTATTTTATTAAATTAAAGCCCATTTCATATAGATAATTTAGGGGGGGAAAAATTCTTGATTATCTCATTCCCTTTTTGAGATATTTAATTTTACGCTGAGCCATGTTCCCGTTTTTTTAAATTGTAAAAGTTCAAAAAATATTTTTTTTTATAATATTTTATGCTTAGCTTAGGGTTATGTTATATATTTTTTTTAACTTCCTTATACTTATATAAACCTACCTTAAAAATTTCACCAAGATTGGGTGCCAAATAAGTGAATGAGAATTTTTTTTTTTCTATCCTAATACACGTTTTTACTGGGCACTATCCAATGCTCGGAAAACTGAGAAACGACCAAAACTTTAAAGTGCCATAACTAAAAAAGTATGTGAGATAAAAATTTAAAATTTGGTGGTGTTATTAATCTCTATATATAGAACAAATGTACCAAGTTTCATAAAAATCTGAGGTGTTTTGGTGAAATGACCCTGGTTGAATTGACATGGAATGACCCACTATAGATATATACTCTTTACGTTTTTACACAATTATGGTCTCTATACTTTAAATGATGTATTATACTTTTTAAACAGAATTATTTACCATTAGATGTTACAACGGGTGGATACAAAGACTTTCAAATAATGCTAGACTGTAATGATTCTTATTTGTGATTTATATATATTTTTTACAATGCTGGTCACACAACTTGTGAAGTGGCCAGTTTAATTTCTCAAACGTATACATGTATGTATTGCTATGTTCTTTTTACTAAAAGAAATAAAATTCATTTATTTATAATAGATTTATAGTTAATGAACCAACCAAAAAAATATGCATCTTTTAGAAATGTTCATCAAATATTAAGAAGCTTTTAAACATGGCAGGTTACGTAGCTCTGATCAATTTCTTTCATCTATAAAATACGAAATACTGCTTGTCAATTATTATTACATCAATATTTAAAGCTAAAAGCTTTAAATAAAAATAATCCTCAAACTCTCAAAAGAAGAAGAATTAATAACTGACTGGTTTAGCAACAATAGGTAGAAAATATGTACTGGCAAAAGTATTAAGAAACCATAGTCTTTTAAACCCCCACAATATTTTTGCTGACAAAAATAAGAATTTAAAATAGAATAAAATCAAGAAATATTTATTTATTAAGCATAGTGAAAAATGTACAAAACAGCCTCCCACCTCCTCTTGAGGATGAGGAGTGTCACTGCTCCAGACACGCAAGGCTGCCTGGTGCTTCTTCGCTCTCTTGTTCAGATACACTTCAATACTGGTCATGAGCATCTCCAGAGCCTGTTCCTTCTTCTCGTACAGCTCCCGGCCCACCCATGGCAGGCAGGACATCACAGCGTACACGTACCAGTCCTTGCGCACCTGTATCAGATAAATACTCATTATACTGACTTCTTAACACTTCAATTCATTTTACAACTTACAAATTCAATGACTAAGGAGGAATTTATTATAAATTTGAAACATCTAAAGAAGCATAGAAAAACTAATATTAATACTATAATACCTATTATTAATACTAAGTGGACTCCTAAATAATAACATTATTGGCTTAATATTGGCATAATAATAGGCTTTGCCTTTGGGACCCTATTTTCCTATTAAAATTATATTTGATTTGTCATAACAGAATTTTATATTATGTTAATATACATTTTGTAATACTCATATGATTTTGTCTTGCTACTAATATTTATGTTTTTTTTAGGAAATAAATCATTTATTCATTATTCATTTATTCATCGTTTTATTAAGGTTGTTATATAAAATTAATTATTTAGCCTTTTTATACTTTTTATGAGTTTTATCAAATCGAATCAACTCTTCTCGTTGACTCTTTATACTGATCTAAGCATTGGTTTATTTTTAATTGGTGTAAATACTATATGTAAATAATTTTAGAAATAATTGTCTTCTTTTATCTAACCATGTTTACTAAGGATCACAAAACAAATAATTTAATATGCCATGTTTGGTAGTGTAGTACTATATAACTAAAAAGTTCCTCTACACTAAAAATTCCACTGATACTTTTCACAATTTTTAATTTCTCTTATGGTTCTCATTCTAATTATGTATACTTATCATAAGTAATCCGCGGACAGGAATGAGTAATGAACTCTTTTGTACAGCCATGTAGGTTTTTAAAAAAATTAGCTTTTTATACTTTAGACTTAAATCTGCACCTAAAGAAAAATTATTGTCTAAAAATTAACTGTATAATTAAAAACAGCATGAATTCTGAGCAATATAAAAAAATTTAAAAGTAATAAAGTAATATATACATTTCAGAAAAAAATCGTAAAATGATAGTCTAAAAAAAATTGTAGTCTATAAACATTTTTGAACAGTACAAAAATAGCAATATTTCTTGAAACTTCAAAAATTTACACCTTGGGAACTAATCAATGAAGCACTGTCAAATTTTGGAGATTATCTTATATCCACAGATAGAATAAACATACAAAACTGCATTAAAATCTGTGATGGTGGGTTACACCCCCTGGTCCCTGGATGAATTGACATGGAATGATCCTATATCAAAGCAATGTAATAAATTCATTACTTGTGATAAAAAAACATGTCATACATGCATTCTTTATTAACCCTTTCAGTGCCAACGTCCGACTAGAAGGACGTCGACGAAATGTGCAAGAAGAGCCAACATCCGACTACATGGACGATCGCAAAATGTGCAAGCAGAGGCAATGTCCGACTACACGGACGTGTAGAAAAAAAATTCTAAAAAATACAAAAAGTGGTTTAACGGACGCAATTTTGTTATATATATATATATATATATATATATATATTTATAAAGGACCAATCCTTAATAAAAACAATTGGTCAAAAGTATTTTATCATATTTGTATCACGGAGAGTGTTGGAAGATGAGAGTGATTGTTCTGTGAGTAGTTTGAGTGAAAGTGATGAGTCTCCTAGTGTAGGTTTGGACAATACAGACAGCGATCCGGATTACGATCCTAATTTGCCCTCAACATCGCAAACTGATAGGTCTAGACTAAATTACTTGTCCTTTAGACCTTTACAAAATGATTGTTAATCATCTGATGATGATGCCCTAGACGTAGAACTTGGGTTTGAAACACGACCTAGGCCTAACCTACAAAAAAAGGCCTAGAGGTCGACCAAGTAATGTAGGCCTACAGGAATCATCAAACCTCTTGCTAGGCTAGAATATACTGTGGCACTTATAGAAGAACTGTCTACAGAGTGGCTGGCCCTCCAGGAAAGGAGGCCTGTGCTATACAATTTACCTGGAAATAACCGGCAGAGAAATGAAGCCAGTAACGGTGGTGGTGATGGCAATTGGACAATGTTTTTAGATAAACTGCCAAATAAAAAAGAACTGAAATGCTCTGTATGTAGCAAAAAAAAGTACCCAGGCAGGAGGAAAAAGGAAGAAGGCTACCTTTTCTTGTAAAACATGTAAGAAGGGACTTCACCCATATTGTTTATCATTTCACAAGTGTTAATTTTTTTTATCTTCAAGCTAGTTTTCTAAAAACTGTATAATATATAGGACTAGGCTAAGTGTTTTTCATTGTGTAATTGGATTTAAGAACAGTTACAGATACAGTTTTATGTATAAATACACTTCTTTTATAAAGTGCAACACAATTTTTAGTGAAATGAGCGAAAATCAAGATTCGCAATATTTCTAAAACCAATCCTAAAAACTTTATTTTTAAAGATAACAGTTTAAATTTTTGTATATATGTTTCAAACTATGTGGAAGTTTAAAAAGTAACACTACTTACAGAGTGAGGAATTTTTCACTTATTATATTTTTACAGTAAACTGAAAAATGCATCAAAAAATGTATGTAAGTATTATTTTCCTTAATTTATTTTTTTGTTATACATATTTAGTAAAGTTATTATAGATGTTTATATTTAAAGTGATTATTTATGAGCAAAACAAAACAAAAAGTATCCATTTTCATCAATAAATAATTAATCTATGATCTTTTTTGTGAACAGCTAAAAAAGCCAATTATTGCTTGGCACTTCTTGCATCTACACATGGAGATATACCTGGCATTTCTTGCTCATACTCTAGGGATAATGTCTGGCACTGAAAAGGTTAACTGATTACTCCTACAACGTGGTTACTTGTGTTGCAGTCAATGATCAATTGGTTTTTTAAATAATTATTAAAACATATTTAAGTGACAACTATTTAAAATACCTTTCCTGGAGACAATAAAAATAGAAAAAAATACATACAGGGTGATTCATGAAGTTCTCCCCCCACTTCTACACCACATTGTACTAGTAAAAATAATGAAAAAATGTTATATAAACATAGGTCCGAAAACGCTTCGTTAGCGAGTTACAGGTAGCAAAAGATTTCGCCTGAATTCCTGGGTAAAGAGTAAAATAAAGCCATACTGAACTTTTGGAAAGGTAAGAAAAAGTAAGAAATATCGTGGATTCTTATGTATTTTTACCTCATAAAGCTAATAAAATAGGTTTCAGAACTGTACCTGTAGTAGTTTTTGAGGGATTCAGGGTTAAATGCAAAAAATCGGGGCACGAAAACAATGTTTTTTTTAAGTTTGATGTACAATAACTGTGTTAAATTGGTAATAAATACATAAAATCAACAAACATTAATTGTAGAGAATTTAATTCTGAAAAAATTGATATAATCAAAAGTCTAAAATAAAACAGAAATAAGTACCAAAAAAAATCGGATTTTATTCAGTATAATACATTACTACCTGTAAAGAAATACCGTACGGTATTTAGTTAAAATAAAACAAAAACAAAATGTTTGTTCCTTAATGATGAGATAAATTGAGAAAACAAGATTAACTGTTAAATAAATTTGTTTGTAAATAAAAATATCATGTTTTATTACGTTGTATTTTATTTTAAATAAAAATTTACATCAAATATTTGAAAATAAATGAAGCAAACATTTTCCCATAATTGTTTACTAATCATCGAAATGCAGTTTTTTGTTTTATTAATTTTCTAAGTTGGTAACGCACGAATAACAGCTGATCAACAATGGTATTCTGTATTGTTACGTAGGAACTGTGTATTAGTGGTGTTTTGCAAGCTACAGCAGGAGATCGGGTTCTGTGAATCGTGTTATTAAATGAAATTTTTCTGTGAGTTATAATTCGATTGTTTATTCAGCGAAAAAAATGCCTTACTTATTTACATCAGAGGAATACGCTGATATGGTTTTTATTTTGGGTTACTGTAATGGTAATGCTAGAGCTGCTGTAGAAGAATATGAACTACGTTACCCTAATAGGAGGATTCCAGATACCAAAAAACAATTTCAGGAACTTTTCGTACTCTTCGGGAAACAGGATCACTACCAAGTACTAGAACCAATTATGAACAACTGTCCAACTTGATGATGATATTGTTATTAATGCTGTTCATCGCAGTCCAGGTGTAAGTACACGACGTATTTCTAGGCGGATAGGAGTTTCGCAGTCAACGGTGTGGAGGTCACTTAATCGAAACAAATTTTATATCCGTTTCATAAACAAAAGGTTCAACATCTACAGCTAGGGGGATGGTCCGCTTCGCTTGGAGTTTTGCAACTTTTTGAATATTATAATCAACTCTACAAGCGTATTTTGTTTACGGATGAGGCACAATTCACTCGGGATGGTGTCAATAACTTGCACAATGAACACTCATTGGGCAGAAGAAAATCCACATGAGGTAGTAGAACAGAACTTTCAACACCGATTTAGCGTCAATGTCTGGTGTGGCCTTTTGCACAATCGGCTGATTGGACCTTTCATATTACCTGGACGCCTAAATGCTGAGTTTTATTTGCATTTCCTTCAAGAAGAGTTGCCCGCAGCTGTTAGAGAATGTTCCTTTACATCTCAGACAAAATTTGTACTTCCAGCATGACGGAGCACCTCCCCACTTTTCACGTGCCGTTTCTGCTTACTTAAATCATCAATTTTCCTGGACACTGTATTGGTCGTGGAGGGGCCTCACTCTTGGCCACCAAGATCACCAGATCTATCTCCATTGGATTATTTGCATCTGGGGATGGATGAAAGACATTGTATACAAGACAAAAGTGAATTCTCATGATGAATTAATTGCCCGTATTATATGGATTCGGCTGTGCAGATACAGGGAAGTCCTGACAAAATTAAGAAACGCAACAAAAGCAATACACAAACGTGCTGCAAAATGTATTTATAATGATGGCCTCATTTTCGAACATCTATTATAAAAAGGTGCGTACGGTTGGGCCCAACCTGATTAATTTTTGCTTAAAACTAGTAATGTATTATACTGAATAAAATCGATTTTTTGGTACTTATTTATGTTTGTTGATTTTATGTATTTATTACCAATTTAACAAAGTTATTGTACATCAAACTTAAAAAAACATTGTTCTTGCCCCAATTTTTTGCATTTAACCCTGAATCCCTCAAAAACTACTACAGGTACAGTTTTCTGAAACCTATTTTATTAGCTTTATCAGGTAAAAATACATAAGAATCCACGATATTCTTACTTAATTAACCTTTCCAAAAGTTCAGTATGGAAGATTTTACTCTTTACCCAGGAATTCAGGCGAAATCTTTTGCTAGCTGTAACTCGTGTAATGAAGCGTTTTCGGACCTATGTTTATATAACATTTTTTCATTATTTTTACTAGTACAATGTGCTGTAGAAGTAGGGGGAGAACTTCATGAATCACCCTGTATATTTGATCATACCACAAGTAATTGTATGTACATTTAAAGTAGTATTTAGGAATATCTTGTAACCAGGCCAATATAAAAACAGCTGAATGGAGTGACATGTTTCTTTATTAGCCTATAGAAATGTTTTATTACATATCCTTTTTTGTAATATTTTGTTAAAAACACGCATTACCAGAACTTTTAATCCATATACATATTGTAAAACAATTACTTTCTTATCTTCAGAAAATTTATTTACATATATTTATATGACTACCTTATCTCAAGACAAATTATTTTGTTCCTAGACATCCAAAATGTACTCACGTTGGGCACACCATCTTCCTTGGCCACATCCAATAAGTTGTCTAGCATCTGTAGCAAAGAGTTTGCAGCGATGACGTAGCAGTTGACAAGATCTGCCAGAAATCTCAGAGCATAACGAGCTGCGTCCCAATTGCAAGCTTTTAATGAATCCTTAAGTGTGCGCACCATGTGCTCAACAAACTGTGTAACACAAACAAGTAAACAATTCATTCTTATTGTGCCAATGTCAAAACTATACTTAAAATAATATGGATCTACTAATTCCTATATGAACCACAACAATGACTAAGATTTTGTTTCACTAAGAACCACCCAGTTTGCTGTTACTTTTGTAATACTACTGTAATTTGTTTTAATACTGTAATACAAGCTCCAAAGCTTGTATTAGAGTAGATGAAAATGTCAAATTTAGCAAAAGACTTTCAATATTCAAATTGGAAATTTGCATAACTGTACAAAGTATGAGTGGTAGTACAACCGACAATAGCATAACTTCATTTTAATAAAGATTGGTGAACAAACGTACTTGCTCTGCCACGTTAAATAAGTATTTTGACAATAGTTATTATTAAATTATACCCATAAGTTTGCGGTTAGTAACTTTAAGATAATAAACTTAAAAACAATCAGTTCAAAATTTCAATACTCGAAATGGTTTATATTAACATAATTAATTTCCAACAATAGTATTACTGATTCGATTTTGCTTACAGTATCACAATTATTTTGACTCAAAGAAACCTCTACACTTTGATGATTCAAGCTAGATATCTAAGTGTAGATATTTGTATATTTTAAATAAGCACATCTAATCTCTTTGTAATTGAATGACAAAATAGGCCCTTTTTCTGTTTCAAAATAAAATAGAATATAATTTTTAATCCACTAAACAGAGTTATTGAATAATCAAGGATTGGTTTGGGTAAGAAGTAAGCAAAGGTATTCTATGTTAGGTTACTAATAAGTATAGATTTAATTACCTCTCCTCCAAAATTGTAATTCTTTGCATTCAGCAGACCGACTAGGGTAGTGTAGATAGAGCATTTTTCAGGCATTTTAATTGCGCAATCAGTGAGAATGCGCAAGACTTTGGCCCTAAAGGTGGACAAATCAGCTTCCAAAACACTGGCTAGTCCTTCAAGATTACTTTCTAGAGATGAGGTGCTCTGAAAAAAAAAAAGAAAAATATCAGTGTACAAATATCTGTGTGCCACTTCAGACTTAAATGCATCTTTTAGAAGTCATATGAAAATTTATTTAGTTAATTCTTATGTCAAAACACGTGTATTTTTAAATTACTTGTGCAATGCAGATGTTGGTATGCGAAACATTCATTTTAATCAAGACATACCCTAAATTAAACCCTGTGCTTTAAATCTCAACATTGTTAGAAAACTGTTTTATAACATTACATTTCTAATGTGGTAAAACATGTTACTATCACAAATTAGTTGTTTAAAATTAATAATGAAATGATCTTGAATTTATAGAATCTTAATAGATAACTTATTATGCAAGCCTGGGGCATATGCTATAGGAATCTTATATCAACATAACAAAAAAAACCTAACTGAGTGTCCTGTATCTTGATTGCCTGTGTACTTTTGTTTGTTAAGTACACAGGGCAGATCCTCACGGTTTCTCACAAATAATAAGCAAGTTACGAGGACATCTATCACTACAACACAAGTACTGTGCTGATCTTCAATTTTTCAGCCCAACACTGTGAAGATGAATCCCAAAGTGTTTCTTTCTTTCACTGCATTGTATTTGCTTTGATAATGTAAATGGTGAAACCAACTCCTTAGCTTACGTATCACGTACCTAAATCTTTGATTGCCAACACTTTTTAAATCTACAAATTTCAACTTTCCAAATCTAAAAACAACAATACTAATACAAATCTATGTTTAAATGTTTAATAGTACGAAATGTTAAAATGGAATCTATGTTTTAACATGCTGATTTAAAAAATTACTTTTATAAGTCTACCACTGTACCTAGCTGGCTGAAAGATAATTCCGACTACTAAAGCAATTTTTTGAAAATGAATATTAGATAATGAACACTTATGTTCAAAATCATACATGTAAGTTCGAAATAATTTCAATTTATTCACGTTCAAAATTCTAAAGTGATAAACTTTTGTAATTTACTTTATCTTATTTATTAGAGAAAATTATTATTCCATTATTATGCCACTGTAAAAGGAGCTATTGATAGAAAATGCTAGAAAAAGGTAGGTTGTGAACTTTGCATGAAGTGGAAACACTTGCTTTGAGCTGTGAATGTGATACAATTTTTTTCTGATTTACTGTATCACATTCACAGCTGTATCTAGGAAGGTTTTTGGTGTAAATTACAATTTTTGTTCTGATTTACTGTAATTCACACCAAAAACCTTCCTTTTTACTTACTGTTTCCAAAAGCAACAGTAAAGGTAACTTAATTAATCAGGGAAGTTGAGCCTTCTAGATAAAACAAAACATTACTATATAATTGTACTGACATTAATTCTCAAGCTTAAACATTTAAGAAAATACTGGCACTAAAGAGAGAAGAAAGACGATTAAAAGATAAGATACTTGGTATTTTGCAATTTTTTCAGTGTATTCAAATCATTGCATCTATTTAGCAGTATATGAGGTCTATATTCCTTACCTTTTCACCGACACGCAATATTAAGGATTCAAGTCGATCTTCGATTTCTTGGTTTTCTGAAACCCTCCTTCTCTTTCTGTATGCTCTATCTGTAAGACATAAAATTTAGTATTCACACATGTGGATGCTTCAGAGGTTGGTCTACAGGTTTGTTTGAGAGGTATTGTTAAATTTAGATTACATAAGATCTACATTAAATTACATTTTATCTGGAATATCTATACACTGGGCACAATTTATCAAACTGAAATATACAGCACAATAACATTACATTGTTATTTTGCCATGTCTGCACGATTCCACCAGAAATTTGTTTTCCTCAACCGTTCCCTATATTCCACTCAAGCTGAATGGTGTATACAGTATAAACTGATTTCACCATTAAAGAAAACAGTTACACATTCCACTGGATGGCATTCTCTATTCATGTTATAAAACTAAATTAAAATGTTTTAAGAATTGTTTGAACAAGAAAGTGTATACAACAATATTAAAAGAAGACTCTCAAGAATATCTATGCAAAGATGCACCACATAACATGAACTATATAAACTTACTTACAAGTATCAAATTTATCGTGCTACATGGTGAAATCTATGTTAGTATTTGTTGTATGTTATAAATAGTGTGTAAATTTAAACCAGATTTGGTTGTTTTGGTGGTAAAAATATTGTTTGTTAAGGACTTGACAAGAACTTCTTGGATCGTATCAATGTCTATCTGTATAATAATAATTCCTGATAGAAACCTCCCATAGTCTTCAGATTCTAGAGGTTTCTACTCTTGGTCCAAGGAACAACTTTATTGGTTTTAGAGTCATAAAGTAAAAGGGCATTCCGTTTATTTGTGCAATACCTCTTTTGTTACTTTTTAACCGGGTTTTTCAAACTCCAATTTTTTTCTAAGGATGATCTTATTAATTAGATACACTATCAAATCACTAACTTCTATTATACTTATGCGTTTTGTTGTTCAGCAATTACTATACAGTACGTATAGGTGTTTTAGAAGATTTCTATTTAATTGCAACTTTTGATTGGTAATACTCTACATAATTTTTCAAACAGCAATAACAGCATATTGTTCAATCATGGACGGCTTGAGGAGCTTCAATTTAAACAATACCACTGATTCTTCATGTAATACTGAACTTCAAGAATAGACATAAGTTATTGAACATTCTGATGAAGAAATCTACATCTTTTGTGAACTGAATACCAAGAAAATTTTCATTGTGGATTTTAACCAACTCAAAATAGTTTGTTACTGTTCATCATGTGCCATTGTTAATGACCACTTAATGGATATCACCAATTTTATCCAAGAAATTGCAAGTATTATATCCTTTTTACATTACCGTCTACATGGAGCACCGCTGAGCACCGCTGACGACAGTTCCTAAGGACTGTATACACACAACATTGATCTTTATCCAGGAGCGCATATATAGCGCAAGGATAGAGTATTAGGATTTTTTTGCTTGTGCACCCCAAAATTCTTTTTCTTATATGTAACTTTTTCTATTTTTTATCAATAATTCTTGTATTGTCTTGTTTTATGTGATTTTAGTCATCTTAGTAGCTTACCTTAATACTTGTAAAATGGTGTATGCCTATTATAACTGAAAATTAATTTCAACACTCGATATTTTGAATAATTTACATCTTATGTGAGAATACCAATAAAAGTCCAAAGATACAACAAATTATTTGGGAAGGGAGTCTGCCTTGAAAGCTTTGAATCAAAAATATACTTCAAGATACTAGGCCTATCAATAGAAAATAGCAAAATGATAGAGGATGTAATCATGAATGCTTGAAGGCTAAAAATATGACAAACTCACCTAACCATATTTTGAAAGAGGAAAGAGAAAGAGAACAATATTCTTCATTCTTTGCACATAAAGACTTTAAAATTGCTTTATGTGCTTAAAAGAAAAATATTTTCTGTTCATTCTGATACAATGTCTTAATTTAATATCTTAATTAAGGCTAATGCCATTGTGCGTAACCTACTGGGTAATTAAGAGCAATGTAGACCACTCTGTGCAGATAGATCTGCAGTGACAGTGTTAAACCTAAATGTGTATTTATGGTACTTTGGTTTTATCCATAAACCACAATTTTTGGAAGAGTTTTTCTTACTGGGGGCCTAAAAAAATAAATTATTAGAAAGAATAGACTTCTTAAATTACTATGAAAATTACATATCATAATGACAATCGGTTCTTATATTATGCCTTCCAAAAGAAAGCGGTATCAGTGAGAAAGAGGGCATTATGTCCCTACCTACTATTTGTTATTCTGGCTATATAAGGAGGTAAATACATATATACATGTTATAAATATAAAAAGTTAATGGCTGCTCACGTGATCTGAGCTTAAATTTAGATACTATCTTGAGGGATGTTTTTCTTATTTTGCCAGAAGCGTGAGGTGGCGCCATCGAAACGCTCACTAATGGCAAGAGGAATTTCTAATTGGTACTTTCCCGACCTCAGATCATGTTCCAAATCAAACAACGCACTAATTAGCAGAAATCTTCTGGCAAAAAAGAAAAATCATCCCTCGAGATAGTAGTGAAATTCACTCAGATCACGTCAGTGCTCGTAAAAGATATCTTTAACTTTGGTACTAGACTACTAGTATCATATTTATGATAACCTTGTCTAAACCTATATATATATTGTGTAATAACAAGTAGCTAAGAGGGACAGAGTGACCTAACTTACTCACCTACATCTCAATAGGGTAGTATAAGTAGAAATAGTTGTACATTTGGGTAGGGTACGATAAGCGGACCCGGTTTTTTATATCGAAATTGGCAAACGATATTACTTAATCATAACCATCGATATAATCAATCGATACTGATTAATTATTTTTAACAATTAATTAAATAATCTAGGCTATATCAATAGCTGTAAACACTTTCAAATAATACTCTTAATGTAATATTTCAATTACATATAAGTAACATTTGATTATTAAAAATGACAGTCAATTTTAGAAAACTACACAACATTGCTTTGATTGCATTGCATTGAAAGATGATAAGACATGTTTTTCATGACTTCAACGTGTTTGACTCGTGCGGAAAAAAAACCATTATGTGAAATTTGTGAGAAAGAAATAACTGTAACTGTGAGAGGAGCAAATATGGTCGTATTCAGTTTTCCTAATATTGGTTATAATAATTTGTTTGATCACTGTAAATATTAGATTCATATTTTAATTTAAAACATATGATTGTTATTGAGAACTATAGATACTTTATATCGATTGATAGTCTAGGATTTGAGATGCGAATATTAGGTATCGATGATTACATTCTTCGATATAAAAAACCGGGTCCGCTTATTGTACCCTACCCGTACATTTATCCAATGATTAGGCCCTAGATTCATCCAACATTTAGACCTACTTATTAATTCAAACTTCAAGTTAGATAACAAGTATGATAAGGCTATAATATAAAAGGCGTACAGAAATTTTTTTTAAATAGGGCAAAACAAATACCAAATTGATAGTTATACATTCACACTTCTTAGATTTAAGATATCATTGAGCCAAAATTAGTTCCTTATTTCATCTGATGTCAAAACTATCCTGAAGTAAAATGCTTTAGATCTAGTTAAATTTGCATATTTCAGCCCTATCATTAGGCTACATACAATCATTTGCAAAAATGGTAGACTATTTAAATATGTTAATATTTGGTTTAAAGTTGTTCATATAAATAAGGTTTGAACAGTAAAAATGTAGCTCAAAATAATTAATAGTTAAATGATTTAATTAGTTTAATAAATTTCTAAAAACCGAAATGAGGTCTATCATGGCCTACCTAACCTCTAATTTTACAACTAACTATATATGTTTTTGCAAATTGTACACAAAACATACCGTAACCATCATCATCTTCATGAGGTCTTCTCCGACTCATCTTGTATGCTTAACAGAATAAAACACGCGAAAATGCTTTAACTTAATTACAACACAAGCATATAATACGAGACAACGTCGAGCGTCAACAAACTGATGGGGGAGATGCCATACTGCTGAAACTTCTTCTTTTCATCAATTGTGAAACTCCAATGCAGTCTTAATACCAAATCTTATATATTATAGAATATGTGTAAAACACACGTTTTATTTTATTACGTAAAATGTGTATTGTAGTATTCCATAAATAAAACTGTACCCAATTCCATTAAATTTCAATTGAGGTTCAATTGAGTGTTCATTTTAATACGAATATTACCTATCATAATACACACCAAATATAATCATTAAAAATTGTATATTTATTTTGTTAGACTTCGTCTGTTTTAATGACCAAAGGTATAACTGGCTTTATCAAAATTATAATATTCTAAAGAAAATTTCCATTTCATTTTGGATTCTACTACATTGTTGAAAACTCCTGGAAAGTTGGAACACTGGCTGGGATATAGAATGCTTTACTTAATATGCAAAATTTACAGACTGTGTTAAAAAACCATCAGTTAAAATACTTATTCTAATTTTTACACATCCAGATATGAAATGTTTAAACATAAATAACACCTATCCGACAGTTTATTATCACAAAACATTTACTTAGTATTTAAACAAAACAATCGAGTTGAAATTGTCTTCTCTCTTTATTGATAACTGTCTTCTGAAATTCTGTTTACAATTAAATATATATATATATATCCATATTTATTGTATACAGCATGGTTTGGTTTCTTAAATCGAATGACAATTATTTCAAAAGGTAAATGGCTATTTATTTTATTCCGATTTGATCCTGCTATCCCTAACAAAACAGAAACTGATAATATATATACAATATTAATAGGAATAAAGTTGACGTTCTTCTTCTTCTCTTAGAAATAGAGTGAACTTACTCCTATAATTTCCTTACTTGTTTGTCTTTTTGTGTCGGTTAAATTTAATCAAAATACCCGCTGAATATGTTTTTCTTTAATATATCTATTACAATAATATGGACTTAGATCACACTTATAGTAGTAGTAATGAAAACATTGACAGCAAAGAGTTGAAACTTAAAAGAGATCAGGTCGATGAGGAGTATGATTCTAATAAAAATGGGTTAGCAACCAAAACTAATGTTAAAAAAGTTTTATTAAAAGGTAATATACAGCTAAAAATAAAGGACCATATGAAATAATTATTCAAAATAAAGAAAAATACAAATTAAACCCATTTTAAGTAGGAAAAATAATCAAACAACATCACAATGATATAGATTTTATTACACGTGCCGGTAATAATCTATCAGTCACTTGCAAAAATTACACTGCAGCAAATAACTTAATTGATTCACAACAATTACTGAACTACAATGTTTTTGTACCCTCCAATCTTCCAGAATTTATTAAACTTAATTGTGTTCGTATGAAGGTTGAAACTTTTGTTATTCCTGTTAAACAGTGCTTCAGATGCTTTTCATACGGACACGTGGCTAGTTCACCATGTAAAAATGATAGATTATGCAGAGATTGTGGAGACAAATTCCATTCAGAATCTGAACCTTGTTCACAACCTAAGAAATGTGTACATTGCTATGGTCCACATAGTTAGTAGTTCATCTAAGTTTTGCCCAGAGTTCAAAAGGCAGAAACTTATTAAAAACAGAACAGAATGAGTGCTAATAAGGAAGATTATTTTACTGCTAGTGCACACTATCCTATAACCTATAAAATAACAAGAGATAACCGTTTTATAAAACAATCTTATGCAGAAAAAAATAAAACAAACAAAAAATAAAACAATGATGCGGATGATCCAGAACTACCTGTAACTGGCAATAACAAACCATCTTACTAAAATCCTAATACTAGATTTTCACCTCTGAGTGATCTAGTTGAAAATGATAATAGTTCTAGTTATAGCACCTACACTTACAGAAAACCTAGATCTAAAGTGAATACCTTAAGCTACAGTAGTAACATGAATTCCAGACAAATCGCTTCAAATAGATATGGTAACACAAACAAGCCAAATCAAGGTACATGTTCAGATATCATTGAAAAAACACACTCTTCACAGTCAACAGACAATGAAAGTAATAGAGAGCAGTTAAAAACTCTTTTGCAGAATAAAATTAACGAGTTAATAAGGGGTAAATGCCTTAAAATTAACCTATCAAATACTAACACAGCAAAAAAAAAAATGAAGAGATCTTTTCATCTTACCTTATAGGTCTAAATAAAGATAACATAAGCAAAGGTAAAAATGTAAGACCTCCTGAAAGACCGAACAAAAAAGGTATAAATAGTAAATGCAGTATCATTTCTAAAACTAAATAATGTCAACCTTACTTAACCTTCATCAATGTAATTTGAGATCTCTGAAATCAAATTATCCGGAGATCATACAAATTAATGGTAACAAAAATGATTAATTTTAAGCAACCCCTACAAGGAGCAATACTAGCAGTAATTCATTACATAGTACCACAGGCTCCAAATAAACTGTTAGGCCTAACCAACTTTCTAAGTCGGATTAATACTAACAATATTAGCAATCCACTAAAGTATATGTTATATTAACAACCATGGAAATACACAATTTAAAAGTATTTCAGTGGAATGCCAGGTCATTGAAACATAAATGGCCTGAGGTAATGCGATTCTTTTCCAAAAAGGGCATTCATATTGGTGTTATACAAGACACTTGGCTAACCAATCAGGTCAAGTTGATTGACAACAATTATTATCTACTAAGACTAGACAGATTTGATGGATATGGTAGCATAGCACTAATAGTACACAACGCCATAACTACTCAAGTAGTTAGAGAAATACAGAATACAGAATCTACCCAACTCCTTAGTATTATCACCACCAATTTGAAATATCCAATTAAAATCATAAACTTGTATAGCACCAATAAGAAAATAAACAAGGAATTTTGGTTTCAAAATTTATTTTTTTATGATAAAGGGTATACTCTAGTTTGCGGTGATTTCAATGCCCACCACCCTTTTTGGGGTTGCAATAAAGCTAACAGTAGAGGTAATGATATATACAACCATTACAATAACTCCCTATTCATACTTGCAAACTCAAATAATCCAACCACAACTCCAGCTTTATCCCAACAACAGTCTATAATAGATTTAACGTTTATTACACCTAAGTTACATTAAACGATGCTCAGTTGGGATATATTACATGATCCAATGGGGAGTGATCATTTTCCAATTTCAATCAGCTTTCAAATTAATCAATAAATTTTATTCTAACATAAATCCAAACAAGAATTATACTAGAAATGTTAAGAGAGCTAATTGGGAAATGTATACGAGTACAAGCTACATAGAGCAGGTGTTGGCAGATATCCCTGACCATTCATCGGTAGATATAAATACATTTTATAACTTGATGAATGATGCAATAAATATTGCAACTCCTTGTGTAAGAAAAGCAAACAAAACGGAAAATTTAGGCTTTGTTTCTAAAACTTGGTGGACTGAAAAATGTTCTCTGGCAGTTGCTCATCGAAGGCTGTCTTTTAAAATATTTAAACAAAATATGACTGCACTTACATATAGAAATTATCAAATTGCTCAACTCAAAGCTCAGGAAGTAATTCAACAAGCGAAAAAAACAGGGTTGGTCTAATCTATGCAATCAGATTAGTGACAGAAAGTCATCAACCTATGCTTGGAAAATTATTAAAAAGCTAAAGAACAATACAATGGCCTACAATCATGAATTTGATAAAAATATTGAATTGGCAGAAATAAATTTTACATATTGTTCCAGATTATTTAGCACAAGTCAATGAAATTAACTCCCTTAATCAATATTAACAGCCAAAGAAGCTTTCTTGAGGATAGTTTTAATATGAAAGAACTTCATAATACTATTTATTCTAAGAAAAAGGATACATCGCCAGAATTAGATGGAGTCACATACAGTATGATAAAGAACCTCCCAATGAGTGCACTCTATATTCTGCTAAACTGTTACAATAGTATATGGAACTATAAAATGGAATTACCTATTCAATGGAAAGAAATAATAATAATATCTATTCTTAAACCTAATAAAATAAAGGTAATGAATAGTCATATAGGCCTATCTCATTAATCTTCTGTCTAATGAAGATCATGAATACAATGATCAAGAATAGGTTTGAGTGGCTAGTTTACAAGCAAAAAATCATTCCTGAAAATCAATTTGGATTTCGGAAGAAGCGTGGCTGCTCAGATTATTTACTTTCCACATTTACTAACCACAGATATACAGGTTGCGCTATCAAACTGTTAGGTGTGATAATAGATAATAAACTGTCATTTTCAGATCATATAAATAACCTATGCAACCAATGTCAAAAATACATAAATATCCTTAAACTGTTAGCATGTGGAAGACAGGGATCTCATCCGGACCTCATAATTAAAGTATACAGAGGTCTCATACTTGCTAAACTGGATTATTGTAGTTTTTTGATTGGTCATGTATCTGCGAAGTTACTAAATAAACGTGAAGTTATACAAAATCAAGCCTTGAGGATAACCATGAATGCATTTAAATCTACACCTATCATAGCTTTACAAACCGAAACATCAACATTACCATTAAGTATGAAGCGTACTACCGTTGCAGAAAGAGTCATATACAAAATAGTATTTGATCAAGAACATCCAGCACACTATAAAATTAATTATATCTCAATCTGTTAATCAGCATGTCACGTTATTCGAAGAATAAGAAAATCCCCCTGTATATAAAAGCCATACATAAGATTGGTGAAGTGGATCATAATTACTTTGACCATAAACTTAAAATACCAAACCACTGGGATTTGGACCGTCCAATTTTATTACCCAATCCAAATGTAGTATTTAATACATTAATAGATAATGAAAGGTACAGTAAAAAGACCTGTAATACGGCTGTAATTCATCAGGGCATAAATAGTATGTTTGTAACAAAATATAAAGATTGTTTGGCAGTTTTCACAGATGGTTCAAAATGCAATGAAAGGTTGGAGCTGCTGTTTATATTCAATCACTCCAAATAGAACGCAAATTTAAGCTAAGCCAGCATATGTCGAGTTACTCTGCAGAAATATATGCAATATATTTAGCAGTTGAGTTTGTTCTGCCTTTAAATGAAATCAGCATAGTTATATGCACTGACTCTTTATCATCTATCATGGCATTAAAAAACTGCAGTAAAGGACATAAAGAAAGTGGTATTATTATGATGATTTTAAACTGTTTGTGGAAACACAGAAAAGAATACGTATATTCAATGGATACCTGGACATATAGGAATCCAGTATAACGAGAGAGTGGACAAATTAGCAAAGGAAGCAGCTAATGATGGAGTAGAATCACAATACCTGCCAGTACCTATTGATGATTTAAAGCCTTCCAGAAAAAATGTTATGGTGTACAATTTACAAACCTCTTACAACAATCCTCAAAAGCTGGGTGGTTTAAACAGATACAGAGCCACTTTACAAAATACCCATGGTTTAAACATGTAATTTTAGCAGGTGGGAAAATCATTAATATCAGTAGATTGAGGCTGCGTCATGGCAATGTAAATGCATGTCTATACAGAATAAAAATATATTTCACTCCACTATGCATAAACTGCACAATGGCTAAGATAGAGACGATGGAACATATTTTGCTGGAATGTCCTAAGTACTCTTATGCCAGACAACTTAGCTACAAAAAAAATCAATCAAGATACAAAGCCAATCTACAGAATTCGAAAATTATACTATTATCGATTTGCTGCGAAAAGCAGACACTCAAATTTATAAATAAATGAATGAATTAAAAAAAAAAAAAAATAGTAAATAGAAACCATGTAAATTTGATTAGGGTATGGAACACTTAGAATACATGTTTGTTTCCTTAATGGCCTAGGTTCTTGTTCCGTTGTCCTTCCTTTCGGATTAGGTTATGCCTGACGGGCACCTGGCAGAGAAGAACATCAAAACCTCTATCCTAAAATCCAATCAAAAAGAAATCCTTAGATTTTCCTTCTCTTAACTAACCATAAAATTACACTAAACAGGTTAGAAATCATGGTTCTAAGGTATGATTTTACTCTACAAAGATTTCATCAAAAACATACAAAACAAAATAAACATTTGAGAGTCTAATAGCAATAAAGTTAATTATTAAAAAAAAACATGGCTTGGAAAATGCAAAGACTAACTAAATGTCCTTAGTTTAACCGGTAATATGTTTATGTAGGCTAGTTGTGATTCACTTTATAACTTTGTTGGTAAAAATGTGGGAGATCTTAACTTAACAACTTTATTATTTGTACAGACAACCACAAGGTTCATGTTTAAAAAGTAAATACGGCAAATAACATTATAATATATATAATTAAGTTATAACAAGTGTACAACGTGACCGCGTTATAAGTTTATAAAGGCCAGCCAACAGGCAAAAAGAAGAAGAAAAAAATATTTCTTATTTCTTGCTAGTCACTTCACTGTACTATAAAGCGTTGATGAGATAAAATAAATTTGGAACTATTAAATAAATTGAAATTCTTTGTTTGAAGTTAGGTTTTGACGATGGAAGGAAACAGGATATTTTTCCGGACATTTACCATCGTTCAGTGATACAAAAATCAGTAACACTACGTTTTGACATACCGTAAATAATGAATTATAATATTTTATAGGCCTATTTGATGGTCACTTCTTACATAGTTTTCCGCGGCGAGTTAAACATACACTTCCGATATACGTGTTGTGATATATGTTACAAAAATTGGCCTGTCTCAGTCACGAAGTCAAAATACCACAACCTTTGTCCGTAAGTAATAATTTTGCATTATCGTACCTATATGCTAGTTATTAATCCGAGATTTTACTATAAATAATATCCTTAATTTCAGCGTCCCACTTTCGACTGTGCTGGCATTTGAACTCTTTTCTTCTCGTGCTCGTGAATCGTTGCATCCTCGGTTCATTTTCTCTTATTTTGGTTATTTTTTATTTCTTTTCGTCCTTTTTAAGTGGCAGTCCATAGCCGCACGCTGCAATTGCTAACTACATGTTTATGTACTAATTGTCTTCTCACCTGACGAAGAGCATAGATTTCAATCCTCGAAACGTTGAGTTATACTTTTTGTAACATATAAGATAGCAAATGTCCAAACCCTTGTGCAAATGGTTTACCCTTCGAACCTTCCATTGTATATAACAAACTTTAAAAAGGAACCTTGATGTATTGTGTATTAAATGATAATAATAATTCAGTTTTTGCCTAGCTTGTTTTTGATGATTGAAACCAAGTTACACGTGCTCAACCCTCCTCGTGAAGCAGATATTAATTGATGTTATAACAAATTAGTTTGGAGTTGTTTCATATCGCCCATGCTTACTTATGTTGGCAACACTTTTTGGTTAATTTCGTGATAGTAACAACTCGTGGTAATCATCTAATAATATTCATGGAGCCAAGATATTTGGCCATCCAGTTAAAATTCCCAAGTATTTTTTGTGGAAAGTTATTGAGGAAGCTTGTGAGGTTAGAAAGGGAATGTCAAAAGGACTGAGTTTTTTGTCAGTCAGTCAGCGATATTCGTACCAGGAAAAGTGTCAGTACGTAACACCAGAGCGGTATAATCAGTGATTATTATCAGCTGTGACGGCTAAGATTAATTTATTAGTGTAGATCCCATGCACTCTGGTACAAGAGATTAGTTTGAAAACGCTGTTTCTTGTATCCGTATAAAAACGGCCAAATGGATAGTGGTGGAAGCATTGCTAAATTTTACCTTTTGTACACTAATATTAATAATTGATTACCTTAGTAGCAAGAAAACATCACTTTTTTGGTGAAAAAAAAAATAGTCACAATTATTACTTAAGGAGTGTTTACTAAAAAAGTCGTTATTTCGATATACCTTTAAACGTCCAAGGCTACTACTGTGGTCCATTAAAAGTGGATGGATACTAATCTATCCAAGTCCAATTTCAATATAACATTTGTTCTTTTTGCAGAAGAACGTCGTTAGGTTTATATAAATACCACTGGACATTGCCATAGCATTAGTTTAATTCTAAATTACCATATGTTGAACAATAAATTAGGCTTTTCGAAAACCATCGCGTACAACTATTAATACAAAATCGTTTGATTCATTACTAGCTGGTAAAATGGAACAAAAGTGGAAAGTTACCATTAGAACTTTCTTTATGGAACTTTCTATACAGTAGTATATAATCAAATTTACTTACAATAAAAAAAAAACATATTGAGTTTAGAAACACATGATCTAATTTTATTTATGCACATAATATAATTCCCGCAATATTGATGACAACAGTATTCAGAGTATACTTGGTGTTGAGAGCAGGCCTGAGAATAGAGGTAGGATGAAGTGTTATAATCCCTCAAATCCCATAATGCTGGTGCAGGGTTAAGCTAACAAAGCCAGGATTACTGAACATATACCAGGGGAACAGATCATCGTGTTCCACAAATAAATTCCAATAAAGGATTTAACATTTTTGGAACGTTGACCTAGCAAATACAAATTATAACATATATCCTATTCTAAAATATTTTATTGAATACACTATTTTCAAATATCAAAATACTTAATTGGTTGAAATAAATGCTATTGAGGGTTTTTATTTAATGATTTTCTTAGTGGCGATTTCACTCACTCGTTGCCACCATCGATCCCCTCACTAGCCAATGACATAAGATTACTAGAACTTTTGGCCTAGAAAAACAGCCCTGAGGCCGAAGAATGCTGGTTTAAAAATTCTGGTAAAATTAAACAACTTGAGTTTGCCTTTTTTGAAAATGGGCTAAATCTTCATCCATATAATGTATATTGTTACAACAATCGAAAGAGTCTATCATAAGAAATGTACGGGAATTCTTTGACCCACATTTACTTTTAATACATACATGCAGAACTCTAAAGAAATGACAAGTCTGGCACAGCAAGCTGGGAAAGCAGAAAATTTTCCTTCTTTCGCACATCTACTACAACCTCTAGAAGATTCCGGTATACCCTCAAAAAGAATACCTTGCACTGCCTCGGTTGAAATATTTGTTTATCCAGACAGTGGTGGATACTCAAGATGGCTACTAGCCTTCTGTTGAAGAACCATAAAAGGTGTTTTTATATTGAAAATCGACGATCCACTTAATAAGACCCAAGTATCTCCAAGTTTTTGAAACAACGCTGCTAACAATTGAATGTTCTTAACACGAATATCCAGTTATACCTAGATTAGTTGATGTTATTGTTCCCAGGTACTTGATAATTAACGTTTATTTTATTAACACGTAACTACTGTGTATCTCGTACTATCGATTCTTTGTGATTGTGAGGCAGTGTAATTTAATTTAGAAAATCCTAATTACTAATTGATTGCAGAGCTAATTAAATTTAATCGTACTTCCGGCGATCGGTAGAGATGACAATATTGTCAGTGTAAAGATCTACATTTCGGTTTAGCATGGACGTAATACCGTTATTTATAAACAACAGTATAAAATATTTTCCAAATTGGAGCCTTGGGACCGAAAGACTACAAACCAAAGTGACTCACAAAAACGCGTGAATTTGAACAGCACACGTTACTTTCTTTGTGTGGTTATATATTGAAAATTCATATTTATGCATACGAAGACATAGTCAACTTACTGTATTCTGACTTTTGCTTCAGAACTTTTGCTAATTTACTCTAACCTCTGACTTTGATGAATTTTAGAACATATTGCGATTAATTTCCCAGTACATTAACGTAATCGAATACATTCGTCCAAAATTTCCGTGTTTCACAGTAACAAATCCCTATCCTCATATTGAGAATAATTCTTTCAGTAGAATACTAAATTTAAAACTAAATTTCTGTATGACACAAGAATTTACGGTGATAGCAAAACCAATAACTGACTAATATATTGAAAATGGTGTGAATTGAGGTGTAATTCAGATAGTTTTGGATCTTATTTGGTAAAGGAGTTGAAAACTTGCTTTGTTATTTTGAATGTATAATGAAGGTACGGTTTTTATGACCAAGAATTTAATTTTAATCAGTCACATTATGTAAGATATCCATAACAGATTTCCCTTCGTTAAAATCAAATGGTAATGATGTGTTTTAAAATAAAAGAACTCAAAGTTAAAAAACTTTAATTTGTAGGTACATTAATAGTCTCCAAATGCCTTAAAGAATTTAAGTTTTGTATACTCACCAATCATCAAATGATTTATTTTATATGTTAAATTCTGAATGACATTTCAATTAATTTTTGTTTTTCATACGAGTATTATTATATAATTGTAATTTTCTGTTATACAATACTATAATATATTATTCTAAACTTATTAAAATTAAATAATGAGTTTATAATAAATAAGAGAGACGTATAGCATGGATTCAAAGTGTTTTATGAAGGTAATCGAGATTTTAATATAAATCTTCCATCAAAGAAAGTACATATCTTGTTACTCTTAGCACTTCGATGGCTGTTAATTTGTTTGGCGACGATCTCGTCTGAATTCGGACGAACTTAAAGGGAAAACTCCTATCTGTAACGGTAGAGTAGATTGCTTCGCCCCCACCCCCGCAATCCATCCCTCATACAGTAATATTGCGGTTCCATCTCTTTCTCACTCAATAACTGATTTGTTTGTTAACATCGTCAATATCCATGTTTGGACCCGGTCCACTCCCTGTGATATAGACAACGTCCCCGTTTATATTACCGTCCAACCCCAATGGCATGTTTCATCTAAATAAAAATAATGGTCTTCATCAACTTTTTGTTTCTCTCTTACAGTTAGATGAACTGTAATGTTGCCGATTCAAGTAATTAATTGACTCACAGAGATGTGTGATATGGTACAAACCTGCTGGTATTTCTTATCATAAGACAAATTTAATGTGTTACAGTTAAGCTTCGCTAAATAAATGAGAGCTTCGCAGTTTTCTCTTCTCAAGACCTATAAATAGGTATGCAGAAAATTTGCAGAAACGAGCACTTTTAGGATGAGTCATTAACGAATCTAATGCCGCTCGTTGTTCGTAAATTCTATTCTTGTTCGGCTCTCTTTGTATCGAAATTGTGACGTATGAACAGATTCATACGTGAAACTTTACTCAAGTACATCTATGAACACAAAGGAGTCACAAATCTGTGCTTGCTATAGGATTTAAAGATAGTATAATAGGTGTGCCTAAATTATTTATAGACATATTCGAGTGTATTTCCTGAGCTTGAAATAATAAAGATAGTTTAGTATTTTTATCTGTGTCAATGTCTTTATTACAAAATCAATAAAAAATCAATTGTTTATGTTGGCGAAAAAGTTATTAAGGACTCGTCAGGGCCTTCTTGGAATCATATCATTGTTTATCCGTCTGTTTATGCGATAATTCTTGACGAAAGACCCTAGAGACTTGAAACTTAGTACGTACTTTTTTCTTCGTCCAAGGAAGAACTCTATCGATTTTTTAGGTTAAAATGTCGAAGCCAATGTCTGTCTGTTTTTCGGTGTACCCGTCTGTGCAATTGTTTCAAGGAGTTAATACGTGTATCGAGTATGGTTTGGTCTAAGGAACATTTCTACTGATTTTTAAGTCATCATTTCAAACAGCCGCTAAGAAAGGAAACATTTATAGTCAGTTCGGTATAGAATTTCGGTACATTCTGCCGTGTTCTTCGATACTACGATGTCACATCAGGAAGCCGACACGACAATTGCTACAGTAAAAAAACGTTTTATCTATTTCTTAAATTGTTAAAATTTTATCTCGTTGAGAGAGCCGATGACCAAATGGTCTAAGAGTGGTCCGATAGTTTGAGATAGCGCGGGTCCAAATCCTGTCTGTGACCTTTGTACTTTTTATCAGCGCCATCGACTTTGTACTGTATCGGCTCTCCCTCTTATTCCGTTTGATAAGATCCTCGCAAAGGCCATTGACCCATGAGGACGAAAAGAATAAGGTTCAAAAGGAGACCGTCCTCTCCTTAAAACAAGTAATAACTAACTTCAAATATTACCGGAAAGAAGGTAAAACATTTTTGTTGAAGCGTTGTGGTTTGAACAGGTTTTAATGTGTTTTCACTAACTACAATGTTATTCTATAATATAAATCGCGGCGTGCACGCTAGCTTGAAAACCTACTACGATTAATTTAGAAAGATAAATGAGTATATGCTGCGTTGCTGAATGTTCTATTTTCAGTTGAACCATGCAAGTTAGTTTTCCGAGACAGTATATTCTATATCCAACATTTTTTAAAGATGAAACTATTGTAAATGTAATTATCCAAGGCTGCCCAAAAGTAGATCATGTGTTATAATTTACAGATTTAGGATTTCTTTGTCAGGCAAACTATTCAAATATGATAGGTTAGTACACTATTCTTAAATATCAATGTAGCAAAGAATCATATTTGTACAACAAACCTGATACAGCATTTTTTTATTAGTTATAAGTATAATTATTTTTAACAATTCATAATTTTTTTAACAAAAAGAAGGTATTTGTAGGGTTGGATGAAGCTGTTTTAATTGAATTATTGTGTGTTTATTTAACACTTTAAGGCTTTAAGTTTGTTAAGATAACAAAACTGTGAGCTGAGGAAAGAAAATATTGTTTCATATTATTGTAACTATTTTGGTACCAACCCATTTTGAGTCCTACCAAAACTGGAGTGATTAACGATCCATAATATCTTTCCTATGAATAATTACTCTACCAATTTCACAAAGAACTAGTTTATACGTGTTTACAGTGCAAATTGTCTATCGGCTGCAGGTTTAACTAAATATTACATTTATAAAATGTAACCTTTTTATTTTGTTTGAATATTTTAAGGAAGTAGTATTGTTTGCTTCAAGGAAATAATATAAACCCTCAATAACGGTATACAAATACTCACAGGAACTTCATTAGTCGTAACATAGTATTGTTTAGCACTAAGAGCCAAATTTCAAGTAATGTATATGGAGCAGAAAATTATATAAGACAATGCTGATATAAAGTGATTTCATAATTGCAGCATTGTCACTTCATGTTTTTCACTTAATAATACAAAGATTCCGAAACATTTACTCAGGCAGCCGAGTAGGAACTTCATGAGGTTGGTAAATACCTACAGAGCTTTAGATGCGCTCTCTTCAAATAGATTACCTGCTGTCGAAGCTTCTTGGATATACTAGTGTATTTACTTAAATTATATCCACCATTCATATTGTTGAAGATTCATATTTTCTATGTATTCGTGTTTGTTTCTTACTGTTATATATTCACGATTTAAATTCTTACTGTTTCCTGTTCATATCAATACTCTTTCCAAAAGATCGGAAAATACACGAAGGAAGATTCGCCATATAACGTGATTATCAATGTAAATATTATTACAATGATACATTAACTATATTATTGTTAGCAATATTAAAATATGCATTATAGTAAATAATAAGAATGACACTCTAATTTAGCATTAATCCGGTAGAGAAAGTGAGATTTTAACAACTGAAACCCAGCAGCCTTGGACTTATCCACGAAGTCACCTCTCTCTCTCACATTTAAATTAAAGCTAGAAATGGCAAAATTGTAAACTTAATCCAACAACTAAAAGAATTTTTGTTTTAATAACCACCAACTTGTCTGTATCATTAGTTTACAAACGTTTACAAGGAATGCAAGCTGATTTTTATACATTATTGAATTACTCATGGAGCTTAATGCTGAAATTTCAATTCTATCAGTTTGGTTGTTCGCACGAAACATCATTAACTAACTGACCAAAATACTTGGAATTGTGCATTTAGCTTCATTTCTACATGATGAACACTGAGTTCGGTGATGGTGCTTTACTACGTGGGATTGGGTTGAGCGTTATCAAATATGTTTACATTGGTCTTATGAGTAACTATGATTGCAGCGAGAAAATAGCTGAATAAATCTATCTTATATATATATATATATATATATATATATGCGAATGTTTGTTTGTATGTTCCGTTATAACTCTGGAATCAATGCACGAAACATCGTAAAATTTTGTACAGTGATTCTACACCTTCCTGGAAGTAACATAGGCATACATACTAGAGTAAATTTGGTCCAATTTAAATAGTTTATTTAATTAATTTTTTTAATTATAAATCGTTGTTGATGTTTTATATTGGATCCGACAGACTGCGCTACGACACATAATACAAAGCGAACTGATACTTAACAGCTGTTAATACTTTCAGCTGAAGTTCATCAAAGAGGCAGAAACATTTGTTTACATTTAAAATTTAGAAAATTTTTATTGTAAAGTGCTTGATCAGTAGTGTAATGCAGGTTGCATAGAAGACGTCATTGCCTAATTTTAAATTCAGATTGCACCAATGATCAATAATAATATATAAAAAATGAATGTTTGTGTGTTTGTCCTTTATAGACTCAGAAACTATTGGACCGATCACTATGAAAATTTGTATTTAAGGTTTATATGCAATGCCCATTGATGTAACTCACCACCAGGCTGTACTGCAAGATATAAAAGTTATCAAAGCGCCTGCACATTGTAAACTGCAATTACGACACAGTTACGTATATTAAATAGCCAAACACTGTTTGAAGGCAAAGAAATATACGGGCAAAGCTTAAGAGACGCGTGCGAAGCCGCGGGAAACAGCTAGTACATTTCTAAACAAGCTGAACATAATCATATGAGATTTTGACATGTGACATATTAATTCTTTATTTGGCGGTATATAGTGAGTGCTTTTTACACATGTGATTACACACAGTCAGGATAGTATAAAGGGGGTAATAAAAAAGTTGGCCTGGCTATGGATTTTCATGTTTTATGTGTGATTCTAAGCTAAAGATTAAGACTACATTTTCTCCAATTTCCACTTCGTTTGGCTACTAGCCGACATATTGTGTTTTTATTAACAAATTATTATCTTTAAAACTAGTAAAGCTAAAGAAACCAATTTTGGAACATAGATTTAAATAGGTAAGAGGAAAATAAAAAAATAATTCTGTTATTTTGTTTAATATTAACAAAATTGCGTATGTTGAAAATTTGTAAAGTCAAGTAACAAAAAACCCAGTATAGTTATGAGATACTTACTAGACACCAAATACTTGGAGAATTATTTTGCAATTCCAACGGTACTAGCTTTAACGAAATCCGTCAAGGCATAAGCGAGCACAACCACTTTAAAGGTACGCTTGCACAAACTGTGAGCAGAACAATTTTATCTTTTGATAGGCGCCAGCTGTTATTCATACGTAAAGAGAATAACAATGGAGTAGAAAGGCAATGTTAAAAGTCAGTGACAAGATCTGATTTCAGTGCACCTCACGGAAATATTTATTATATAAACACTGCCATGAAACCTAACTCAATGTACAAAGTTTGAATGTATCTTGTGGCAAAATATCTCGAGAAGGAACATCCCTAGAATTTAAATTTTGCATGAAACTTCATTTCTACACTATGTTCTATGTTTGATTTACTGACAATGTTCTATGTATGTATATGTCTTTGAACAAAAAAATTTTGATTTGGTTGATTGACACAAAGAAAAGAATGAGTTGTATGGTTGTGCATGTTCAACCATGCAATTTCGCTGATCGTCATCGAAGCCCAGCACTCAGTAGGCTGACACAATTTTTCTTTTGTTTACTAGATGAATGTTAACATTTCTTACCTGTATATCTGTCCGCAGGGCATCTAGAGAATTAAATGGGCTATAGATTTTAAATTTTGCATGCAACCTCAGTGAAGCCTGTTGTGAGTGGTGTGGCGTATTCCTAGCTTGTTTACAAAACGTTACAAAAAGAACGCATACTATACTGTTAGTATATAAAGTTATATTTATATTTTCAAAGTAACTTTAAATAACTGTAAACAAAATACTGTAATTAAAACAACTGGATTATGAAAGCAAATATTTGGACGTGGCTTAAAGAAACGAGACGCCTAGTGTCATCATATTCGTACCATATAAACTATATTTCAGTTTTGTTTTACAGTTTCGTATTTTGAACAACTGACAGACCCCTACTGATAGGTAGATAAAAAAGTGTTATAGTTCACTTATAATGCAAGTAGCAACAGTAAGTTCCAGTTCTAATCCGTAAGTTTGTTCTCTTCTCAGGTCCGTATTTCCACCGGTTTTCCGAACAATTTTACCAGGGCTTTTTTCGTTCCATTATGGCACCCGTTCAAACTTTAAAAAGTCACAACTCCATTATTTATGAGGCTAGAGAAACAATAAAGTGTTCTGGAATGCTCATGAAATGTCCTAACTAATATCTCAGTTTTTGTATTATTGAGTACATATAAGTTCGGTGATAGTAAGTACATAATATTTAAGTTCTCACAAAACTACCTACTTCTTCCGACTGAACCGGGAGGAGTAGTTCAATTTATTCTTACAAAGTTATTAAAAAATATACTATATATCAGAAGTAAATCTATACATACCTATTATATTGAGATTTGTTTTATAACCACAAACTTTTCATAAAAGTTTAATTTTAATCACTTAGTTAGGATTTAAGCTTTATTTATTACAGACATTTCCATTTCGCAATTTTACAATGCGTAAGCAAAAACTGCCTGAAACCACTGACGTAGCTTGAGCACATCAGCCTTTAAGTCCTTTAATGAATCCTCTGTAAATCTCTAGATGTGTCAGCACGGTTGTAATACGTCTTTGACGCTTAGCTCATTTTAATTGTTACGGGAATGCACGCTTTTTAATTTGAGGCTGTTCATCTTACAGTTTCATCATTTAATGGTCCAATATTGATGCACCTTACTTTTCGGAATCGAATTGGCTCTAAATTAGTAAAAAACAAATCAGTTTGAAAGAAAATTTATAATTAAGTAATTAAGAGTTTATATAAAAAAGTTCATAAATCTTTATTATTACCAAATTTTACTTACAAAACCAAATTTCTATCGTTATTCGATAAGAGTTTTTCATATTCATAACATCATTCACATTGTATATGAATGTTAATATTTTTGTAATACGATCATAAACCCTCACATTGTTCCTAGAACGCTGAATTTAATCTACATTATTATAAACCTTCAAAAACTTTGATGCCATTAAAGTTCAGAGCTAAAAAAATTAACATTCTTCGTACCACTTTTAAATTCCCCACAGAGCCTTTGAATTTTGTCTTTTCATCAGAATAAAAACACGCAGAGCTAGAAAACATTTGAAATCATGTATGAATCCTGAAAATATAGTTTTATTAAAAAATCGGTTATCATCATTTACAATAAAAATAGATAAAACAAATTGCTGCATAGTATAAAATAAATACAGATTTTAAGTAAAGAATAAATAAAGAGTAAAAAAGTATAACTTACTTTCAGCATGTAGAAATATAAGTAGTCACAATTTACGTTTTTTTCTATACGGGGTATAGTTATACACAATTTTTCAGTGAAATGCTATACAGCCCTTAATACATCTATGGAGACATACGAACACACGAGTATTTCTGGCAGTAATCCTGTGTAGAAATTCTCCTAAAAATTCGTTTCTCATATGCTTTAAATATTTTAAAAACATAGACACACCATAAAACATTAATTACAGACATATCTTTAAAAATGTACCTAAAAGGTTCCCAAGCAACCCACCATGCATGACATTAAGACTTTTCTTCTGTATTTGGCTGATACCATTCACATTTTATAGTCTATTGCCACATTATATATTAGATAAAAAACTAGCCAAGAAACGATACAAAAAGTTCATTTGGACCGTCTTGCCGTTGCCGACTTTTTCAATCTTTTCAGTGTAGGAAGTGTCAACAATGGTCTTTATGGATAAAATTGCACTATCATTTTTTTCGTTACATTTTTTACTATTCTCAGACACTTTTGTAGACTTAAAAGTTATGGATTCATTGTTTACGCAACCATTCCCAATCAATAACTTTGCAACAGCCGTGAGATTAGATTAAAATGAGTCTGTCCCTAACACCTCGTCATGAGTATGTGAGTAGAATTTGGGTAGTAGCCTAACTCAAAATGTAAGTATCTGAGGGTAACCTATCAAAACGAAGTTCGAGGATAACAACAATCGGCGTACAGGTATAGATACCTATATACTATTGATTATACTTCTTCTACCAAAGTATCATTTACAATAACGTTTAAAACACGTTCAAGTTTATCAGCGCATGTGGAAGTTGCTATATCCTTTGGTTTGATTAAAATTGAACTTATTATAAACAAAATGATTGATTTTGAATTATTTCTGTTTATTGCTTTATGTCATTTAAGTACTAACATACTATCGGATAATTTCATAAAAGTCGGTTTTAGATATTTTCAGCATTAAAACAGTTACCACTAGCATATTACTTGACAGCTTTTATACAACGATGAGCCACCGTTGTTCATGTAATTCAAGAATTGAAAAGTAATAATTATGAGTACTTGATTACGTCGTAGCTCATTCAATTTATCTTGAATTAGGTTGGTGGCGTGCACAGATTGTGCGAGTGTAACATTCCTCGCTGACCATAATTTAATTGGTGAGGTTGTACTATACTATGGCCACGAAGTAGAAAACTCTCAAGACGTGTAGGAACACTTCGTGTTTGTTTCCCCTTCGCCAGACATTCTACAGTAATAGCATCCTTCTAATTATTATTACTACGTATGTTACCAATTTTACCTTCTATGAATTAAATTGCTAGGGAGTCGGTTGACAAAAAATCTAAAAAAAAAAAAAAAAAAAAATATTATTTGCTTTTTTAAATCTGTAGACTCTCCTGTTTAATTTGGTGCAAATTTTATTTAAATCGGCCAACAATATCACACCCAAATATAATATTATGTAAATGGCTTCAACATATCTTGGCTATGTTTATGCAATCTTTAAAAGAGTTTTCTGAAAATTCTTGTTTTTCTTTGTTTAGGAACACGTTTCTCTAAAACCACTCAACATATTTTGATGATTTAAAAAATATTTTGTTCCTCGTAATTAGAGCAATGTTTATAGCACAGCAAATTGTTGTATGTAGTCTAATAATAAATAAAAAAAGTTATTTATGAAAAAAAATTGACTTTTATACAAAAAATATTTTTAATATTTCAATTTATGCTATGGAAATTTGCTGTGCTGTAAATGTAGATAAGAAATAGCAGAGTCAAATAAAAAAACTTTATCTTGATATGTTTATTGGTTATTGAGAAACATGTTCCTAAACTTATCTAATTTAACATGTGCGCTATATAGTCAACCGACTCCCCTTAAGTTGTGTCAAAAACATTACATTATGCTTGAAAATGTATATATTTCTTAGTATACGAAATTTATGAGATCGCTAAAAGAGTTTGGATACTCTTATTCCGGGTCTTCCCAAATGATTCAGACATTTCCTCAACTACATACAATTGAGACACTTTTTAAGAGTTATTGAGAAAATTTCCATCTCTTCATGCTCTCGCTGCACCAATATCCGAAAAATAACGTGTTAATGCTCAGCAGGACGCTTCTTATAGCTTAGGAGTTAGCTCTCAGCCTATAACCCCAGGGGCCCGGGTTCGAATCCTGATTTGGGTACGGTATTTTTGTACGCTATCAGATAATTAACTGAGTCTAGTATGAAGGAAGTAATCAGCTAAACAATTGCAGGATAGAGATGGAATTATTAAAAAGTGGTTCTTTTCAAGGAACAAACACACAATGTTATCAACGATTTTAGGGATTCATTTAAATATTTGAATCGCGTGATCAGGTCATTGATCAATATGTTGACAGTCTTTTTTCTAGTCTAGTTTAAATACATGGTGATAACATATTTATAATTAATTTGGTTGTAAAAGGTCAAAAACAGTTGTAGAAATAATTAACATTTAATACATTCTTTACAATATGCAAGGATGATATACTGTAATAAGATAGATTTGCAAATGTTCTTAACTAGTTATCATTGGAATTAATCTGTCTGTGACCTCATGCCATAATATTAGTTACCACAGAGGATTAGAGCTAGTAACATCTGTGCAATATTTAAATACAGTATGAATTAAATTCTTTCATGAATACTCAGTTCTTTTCGGGTAACACTGAGACCTGATTTATAACTGACCACACGTTGTGAAAAAATGTTACAAATAAACAAATATAGTGAATTGCCACCCAAATATTCTCTTACGATCTGGATGCACTCGAATGACGAAGGAACCCCAGTTGTGGGCAGGCGACAATAAACTCACTGAAAGCGCTCGTGGATGCGGAGGTATAGGTGTGGGGATCGTTTCAATATCCACGGCCACATGAATATACATAACGGTTCAATTAGCACACCATCCCCTCCCCCTCCTTACCACCCCTCCCCCTTAACACCCCGGGCGAGATTATTACATGACAAAATGAGACACATTTCAACACCGGGCCTTTGAAAAAACGCTACTGAAATCCCGCAGGATACAATTTAATCGTGAAACGTTTAAACTAGGAGTATTCTTCCTGTAACAGGCTGAGTGAACAAATTGATAATAAAACGTTAGTAAATACAAAATTACTCATCAACCGTTTGTTATCCAAAACACAGACTGTTTAATAGTGTCGAAACTTATTTCCGTGCTTTCTAAACAAAAATATAAGTGTATTTTTTTAATTACGACATTAAAATATATCAATACCAGAAAATACGCGTGGTGTCGTTCGAAATTTCCTGCTTAACAACTGGGACATCGCATTGATACTTTTTAAGTGGTATTCTATACACTCCTGTGATAAGTGATTATTCCTTGAAGGTTTTTGAATTTTCTGATCCATTTTCGAATTGTGAGGCCCTGAAGTAGGGGGTGAAACAGTTTTTTATAAGTACCAATGAAATACATCGAATTTCTCTGCAAAATTCTATAACATTTGAAAGGATAGGATACTGCAATTATTGCAGTAGAAATATTGTAGGCAGTGCTGAAAAGTAATAAAGTCTAAGTTCGTAGATTTTTTTGTGAAAGAACTTATAATGTAATATGATGGGGCCCTTCTTGTTCAGTATTATATCTTCATCGCCTCAGTTGAGTTTATAAATAGCCTCACCGCCCATCCCAGAGTCTTTGCTATTTCTCTCGGTGTTAAGGTACATGTAAACCTGATACAGTATACTCTATATGCTATGCTTTCCAATCTCTGTTCGTTATATCCATCATATTTTCTTGGTTTAATGTAGGATCTGTAATGTTTTTTATATACCTAATCAATATCGAATATCTCCAGTTCTAAACGAATTTCCACTGTTCCCTTAATGGTTTTCGGCCAAACAAAATTGCACTTTGCTTTTAGTGCATTACCGTTAATCCCCATTTTCAATGTCTCACTATGCTTGTTTGTTTCTGCAATGTAATCGCAGAGCGAATGATTTGTTGAATCATGTTCGTGTCCGGTCCTCCATTTTTTCCGTCAGCTAATGTAAATATGCCGTCCCACAATGTCTAAAACTAACTTCGAGTATCTAAATTAATTAAGTGAATTTTCGCATTTAATAGGATTAAAATAGTGTATGGCACCAATTTAATATGGAGTATGACAACAGTTTACCCCAAATTAGGCTACTGGTACCTATAGTTTTTGTCCTAACACCTCATTACCGTGTATTTATTGACTGTATTTGGTCATAATGGTTGCAATATTCTACATTCTACAGGCAAATGTGAGTTATTGGTGTGTATGACAACAGTTTAAGAGGGTCCGGCCAGGGCAAAGTTTTTTCAAAAAGTTTTAAAAAAGTTTTGTTTCTAAATTACTTGTGACTACTTTAATATACGATAACGCCATATTTATTAATCATATAATGCTTTTGTTTAATACTTTGATTTAACATTCACGTTGGTAAAGGCTTCAAATTTCTAACTTATGGACTATACTTTTCTGACTGACGCAATGAATGTTTTTGTTATATAGTAATAGATTTGAAGTGAAATCCTGGTTATTTTGTTTTGGTGCGTTTGAACCCATGGTACATCATATTGCATTCAACCACATATGACGTTTGAACCACGTCAGTGTTATTGTTGTTTGGGGTTTTGTTTACGAAATTGTCATTCCAAAATCATAATAGTCTTTTGAATGGAAGTAGCAAAAAAGTTTGATATGAAACTCAGATGCATCTATGCTCTCCGAGCTATCGGTAGTGGCAAAGTGCAACCAATACATTTTGCGGTATTAAGAGCTTGCCAAATCCTCTTAGAATTTGTTGATACATAGATCATCTTGAGTATGCTGAAAAAAATCTTTGTTTCGACTCAATGAAGAGTCTTTTGCCCTAAACAATAGAAGAAGAGATTTAGTGTTACATAGCAACATAGAAGCCATACCTCTCTAAATGGAGTAGTGACTGCAACAGTGGTTGGTTCCGGAAGAATAGTTGATTATGAGGTCCTTTCCAAACACTGCAGATGTAAAAATAAATATGACAATACAAATGATGATTCATGTTCAGCTAACAGTTCAGGAGTCATTAGAGGAATGGAAAATCTGGGGGTAAAAACATTTCTGAGATATAGGCTACGTATGACGCACGTTATGTCTAATACCTTGGATATGGGACTCCAAAGCTTTCAATAATGTATCAGAGTTGAAAGTCTATGTGGGATAGACTGTCCTATTACAAAGTTAGAGTGTATAGGCCACGTACAGAATGTTTGGGGTCCAGACTAAGAATTCTTAAGTTAAAAAGAACTGATACAATATTTGCCGATTGAAAAAGCTTAGCTGGCCGAGGTAGATTGACGGATAATGCAATTAAAAGTTAGTTTACTATGGTCTAGGTATCAGAAGACATATTAACAAAAACTCTACAGTTGAAGATATGTCCAAGGCAGTATGGGCAGGGCATTTTCATGTTATCTCGAGTGAAGAAAGACCTAATCACGGTTAAGCCCACCTGGCACTGAAAGCTAGTTTAAATTTATACAAACTGAAGCTAGAAAAGAAAGTTACAACATCAGGATCAATTTCACCTCCCTAAAGAAGTACTGCTTACCATTAGCCTTGTTTTAAAATATGTGTGACAAACAGTTACAGCAAAAGTATTTGTACGGCAAAATTCAGAACACGAATGAATAGGTAAATGGCGTAATTTGGTCAAGACTACCCAAAACAATATTTGCTAGTCTAAAAACTCTCAAGTTTGGTGTTGCAGAAGCCATTACATCCTTCAATGAAGGCGCAGTTACAAAGTGGAGAGTTCTTGAGATTAATTAATAATTAATCTATTAATTAATTAATTAATAATCAAAATTCAAAATTCAACAATAGTGGAGTATACAAATTAAATTGCAACGATTGTCAATCCCACTATATTGGACAAACCGGCCGATCCTTCAAAATTAGATTTAATGAACACATAAAAGCATTGAAAACATCGTCAAATTTAAAATATGCAGACCATTTAAATAACACCGGCCATACATACACTAACATCGAAAACAATCTTGAAATTTTACACACAAGCAAAAAAAGTCGCTTATTATGTACTTTAGAACATTTTGAAATCTACAAAAGTGCCAAAATTAATCATAATATATTATTAAATGACAAAGATTTTCTAACAAAAAATGTATTATTCGACATACTTTTAAACAATATACTTTAATATTATGTGTGATCGTACATTGATCACACATAAAATGAAATACAACAAATTTAGCCACCAAGGTAGTGAAAAAACACATGACAAATTGGTTTTAATTATTTATTTTCATAGCTTAACCTTAGTACCTGAAGATGAAATCACAGATTTCGAAATGTACATAGTAACAAAAATAAAAGTTTACAAAAAAGTGTTAAAAGGTTTATTTATATTGTATTATACATGTTCTTGAGAAGTTGGATCTAAAAGCCGGAGAAAAATGCATCAAGAGGATGAATCTTATTGACAGTGAAAGAACTCATCGGGCAAAAAATAAATTGGATGAACTTACTTGGATGAAGGCAAATAAGAAGATGCTAGCAGCAAAGAGCAAGCTTGAAGGGAATCTTGAAGAGGAAGACGCAGAAGCAGGTTCTTCAGGTTTTTTATTTTTTTAAGGGAGACGCCGATCTCCTTTTAAGCCTTATTCTGCCCATCCTCATGGCCCACTGGCCTGTGCGAGGATCTTATCAAATAGTATAAAGGGAGAGTCGATACAGTACAAGGTTGAAAGTACTGATAAAAAGTGCAACGTCACAGACAGGATTCGAACCTGCCCTATCTCTGACAGACTCAAAGTCCAACTTCTTAGACCGCTCGGCAATTGGCACGTCAGATGCTAGTAAGTTTACAAGTATACGGGTAGATTTTCTTAACATGCTTGTTACCGAAATCATTTATATTTATTAACGTATATACCTTATTCTCAAAAACTAAAAGAGATAAAAATATGAAATGTTTACCGTGTGTCCTCATGACAGTATCACAACTTTCTAACATTATAATAACAAAACAATATTTACACTCTAAAGCCTAAGTTATAAAATAACGTATTTATGAAATTCTACAAAAAATATATAATTCTGTTCCAAATATTATAGATAAAATTATAAAAGAAATTAGGAGAAATCCATGTGTTAAAGCCATGACAACATACCTAAGATCAACTCCTAAAAATTATAGCTTTATATGTTTAATAGTCTTTCTACAAAAGGAACATGAACTTTAATAAAATAACATACGTTGTATAGCCCAGGCCGAACTCCGTTAAAGCGACAAGAATATTCATAAGTTTTAAGTAATTTGAAAATAGTAAGATTAATTTTACAGATAAAACGTTTCCTAACATATCAACATAACAAGAAAACTCCGCACCGAAATAACAAATTGGGTTTTATTCTAGGCTAAAATATGTAGGAAACTTATTTTATAGATTAAATATAAAAATACATTATATGACTCAAAAACTACTACTTAACGATGAGTGTGATTGGGCCTTTAAGAATATATCTATATACAGTATTAGCCAAAATAAACAGTACTGAAATGGTAATATCTTAATATGGTAAACACAGTAACATTAAATATATATTTTACCAATAAATACAAGTAAAACGAAGCAAAATCGGAAAAACTTGGGCATTAACATGTTCAATATGACCCTCTTTCAGTTTGGGTCAACACTCGTACCGTTCTTGTAGGTTTTGCATAATTTTTATGAATAGGGGTTGTTCCATTCTCCTAATACACATGGTTATTTTTCTTTGAGATGAACGATGGTAGATGGTGGGTCCTCGCGGAGAATGTTTTCTTTCAACATTCCCCAGATGTAGACGTCCCGTGTTGTTAAATCGGGCAAGTGGGCTGTGTAAGGAAAGTTTGTTCTAAGGGAGATGAGACGGTTGCCAAAGGTTTGTTGAAGGAAAGCAATGTTGTTAACACAATAATATTGCAGTGTGACTTGTTGTGCCATCTTGCTGGAACCACTGTGAATTTAACGGCAGGTTTCGTGCACGACAAAATCTACTGAGGTCTCTCACAAAACGATCAAGAATGGCCCCATATCGATACTGATTTACAGTTACACGCTTACTATGCTGTAGCCTCTCTACAACGTCAGCACGCTCGCACGCTCTAAACGTTTTGTCTGCTTGTTTGAAACCATTAAGGCGCACATGACATTCAATTGTAAACCACACATCACTCAGAAACTTAGGTTCTTCATGGAATATTGCTAAAATTGAAGCACAGTACTGAACTCTGGCTAGTTGGTTTCTACAGTTCAAAGGTTGTCCTGTTTGTTGTTGAACATTCTTTGCATTGACGTATTGCTAGTATTCAGTTTAAAAGAAGCTCGCATTAAGCTTCTTTTCGGTGACTGTAACACGCTGCAACACTTCCGTGGTTTTCATTTGTACAGGCAGTAGTTGGGCGACCTGAAAAGCCCTTTCGCTGCATCAAAACACTGCCTGTTCTTCGAAAGTTTTCAACACTAAGAATCACAGCATTACTAGGTGGGTTTTTGTGGAAATGTTCCTGAAAACGTAATGAAGTGTATGTCAAGCTTGGGCCACCCGCACATCCAATTCCGTATGAGCGAAAGTAATGATCTGCGATAAAAACTTTCTCTACCGTTCTTAGCACAGAATCCTGACAGGATCAGCAAATTGCTTTATTGCACCAATAGACGATTACAATTCAGAAAGGCAATGCTTTATCGTAATTTCAATTCATAAGCTAAGTGCATCTAAGAAGGCTGGCAAACTGGGATTTGGAAAATTATGAACTGTGGACATTCCTCAGCATCTAGAAGGTATGCCAATGAGAGAAAACTCCACCTACCCAAATTACCTTTTTTGTTTCACCGCAATAGATCTCAAGTGACCGTCCATAGCGGCAATATCCTAAACCTGGAATAAATTATGGATTCATTTGAATATGATGGCTCATGGTATCGTTGAACTCAGACATAGTGTGAAGTAATTTGGAGAAAATTCTTAATATCAGAGCTTAGAGACACGTTTTGTTTGGCCTCCCTACCAGGGGCATCATACACAAACCTGACAGTAAAATATTCCCTAGTATAACTGAGGGATATAACTGTCAGAAGAAAAGCCAAAGTTTACGGGTCCCTGAAATATTATTCCAGACGAGTTACACGATGTCTCATAAAGGCAAATATGAATACATAGATTAAAAGTGACATGTCCTGATTATCATAAGTATCTATGAATACCTCATAAGTAAGCTATGGTCATTAGAAGAAAGGTTCTACTGATTGGCATGAACCTCTGCATAGTAAAACATTACAAATACCTTTAGTATATTGATAATTTAGGAAATAAAAATAAAAAACTGCATTACATTATTGTCCATGCTGGAGCACGATTTCAGATTATTTAAAATAGCGCCAGAACCCCAAGATTTCCGGCCATCAACAAAATACAAGTATATCATTCATAAAGTTATATTTTGTCAAACGCAATGAATAAATAATTTTTAAATATTAAAATTTGGTGTTTTAGAGTATTGAAACTTCTTAGAATATGTTTGAAATTGTAATTCCATCTAATGTTACATACGCTTTATCCAAACAAGTAAACTTTAATTACAATATAATATGAAATTGATTGTCTAGGTCCGGGCATTGTTACCCATCCATCGTCCAAGAGTTCTACACTATATTAAGCTGGATGATCGACTATCAAATCAAACTTTGAATCTCAAGACAATAATTTAATCGGATGAGTATATTTTCATTGCATTTATGTTGTAGTAATGAATTGGAATTTGAATAATGAATTTATTCAAAAGCTATCTATGCAAATCTTAATTTTTTTAGTCAGCCATCGTTTTGATAATCCTTCCAATTTTTTTAAACAATTCTACCAATAATATTTCTCTCGGTTATTTAAGAAATCTTTATTATATTTCTCTTGAAGTATACAATCACTAACAATACTAGCCAAGCAGAAATGCTGGTTTAATTAAACACGAAATACTCCAAAGAACTCTTTATTGATTAAAATTACAGTTACATTTGGAAGAAGTTATTAAGATATACACTGATTATGTACAATAGATAACGAAAACAATAATGATACAGTATATACATTTAACAATAACACTTTTATTTTAAATTAACAGGCTACATAAGTGACACTTAAATAGATTTGGTTAGTGACTAGAAATAATACACTTAAGGAACTTACCCTGGAGAGAATGAAATTTGGTGACAACTAAGAATGAAGATGATTTAAATTAATTTTATCACACGTAAATTAGGTAGTACATTCTTATACTCTAACACTGTTGGGATAATTATATAAACATTCTAGAGGAGGTAGATTCGTATCATAAAATATTGTCAATAAAATATCTAAGTGTTCAAAGCTGATCAATTTGTAAGAGGAACAATCTTAATTCTGAATCCTAACAAAGTTCATAAACGAGTGTCTGGTTCCTGTTTTCTTTAATAGAGAAAATCATTACAACCAAAAAGCATTGAATTGTAAATATTTTTCAACTATAATTGATTATTCTTTTCAGCTCACTACAACAACATTGATATGAGTCGTAAAAATATTATTCATAATATCCTACTAATGTATAGGTAGGTTGAAATTCAAATCTAGCAGCAAAATATATTTATAAAAGTAATATTAAAACGTGATTGGGTAACGTTTTCCCGTAATCCTGAAATTGTCTATAATGTGCATATTTAAAATTTAAAATGTTCTATCATTTGAAATATTATTTTTTATATTTAATAAGATTTTCTTTTTTTCTGATAATGCTACCGAGGAATAAAAATTAAATTTTCACTCGGAACTTGTTATTTTATTCAAGGGGTTTCTACGCTATTAGTATTTTAAACAGTTTAACTAAACGTTTTTATGAAAAAAATGATCTTTACCTATTGTAAAATTGTAGTGACCTACCTAGGAATCGAACCCCTTATGTTTGAAGGTGAAGGTTCAATTAAGCGACCATTCGGTCAGTTAGAACCGGATATAAGGTGTATTTCTTATATAGCTGCCATATTAAAAATTCTAACCGAATATCTAAGATCTACGAGATTATTTATATTACTTTTGACAGCTTTTAAATTATTTCGATCAAAATTCGTTGCTATAGTGAATTTTCAATTATTGACATTTAGTACAAGCTATCAGCCATTTCATCGACCACTGTCGAAGTTCAAGAAGATAAATCAAGAAACTGATCACGATATCTAAACTATTTTATCCACCTGGTATAAAAAAATATAACATTTATAATTATATGAATTTGTTTATAATGATAAATATTTGTATACAGTAACCTATGAATTGATATTTATAATGGTTTTATAGAATATTCCCTACCTTAGGCCTTATTAGGATGTGATTAATATTCCTTAACATTAAAATAATATACCGTGTGTTCCAAATCTTATGTACATTAAAGGGATCTTGGAAACTATAAAAGATACAGCAAAGATTAAGTGGATAAAGTTGTGGGTAATAATAAGACCAACAACTCAATGTGGTTAAGTTAATTATTGGTTGCGACGTTCACTTGCTGCGCTGAAAGCACTGTTTTTTGTAAAAATCATCAAACTGTCCCAGTTCTCTTATTAGTAGTTATATTTTAACACTTTTTTACATGTAATCTGTATGAAATTTAATCTAGTTCTTAAAGCAATTTCTTCAGCAAGCACGGTGTGTAGGTTTCGAGTCAACTTGACTGATCAGCTGGTATTTGTACATATTTATACATTGCTGAGCAGCTGATCGTAAAACCTTACAATTTTACCAGCCCTACACTAATTGTAATACAAAATATCCCTTTTATTAAAAATGAATGGTGTATTTTGTAACAGCTGATCCCAAAATAAGTGCATTGTTATATTAAGTGATCAGTTAAATAAACCTCAAGGAAAGTATAACATGTATGGTATTTTGGATATCAGTAACAAATCTACCTTCTTATAATTAAGTAAAAATAGGTCATTGTATTAAGAAAAAATTACTTAAACTGCTGGTGTTACAACATTTTTCATTTAAATATTTAAAAACCAGAAGAATTTCATGCAGATTTCATGTAAAAATATAGCTTTACATGAATACGTTACAATATAGCTACTAATGAGAGAACTGTAACAGTTTTTAAGATTTTGACCAAACACGACGCAACCAATAATTAATTTAACAACATTAATTTGTTGGTCTTGATATTAAGCAAAACTTTGTCCATTTAATCTTTGCTGTGTCTCTAATGGTTTCCAAGATCCCTTTAGTGTGCATAAAATTTGGAACACGCGGTATATATACCATGTAAGTTTTATTTCATGGCCAATAGCAGTTTTTGTTAAAGTTTGCAGTTTTAACAACCTTTGGAAAATCAAGCAATTAATTCATTAACTGTTATATTTATAGAAAATAAGAGTACGAGGTAAATTTTAAATATAAACCAACTCCTACGAATATATTTTACATCGCATAATTTTAAAACTTTCGAAGCAGATTTTCAAAGTCCCTAAAGAAGTAATCGTATAACGCTGCTAAGGAAACTTGTAATAATTTGTTCATATGTTTTAAGGATCCACAGTAATACATAGTATTTTATTTTGTTCCACATTTAGTCCATAACCAAAGGTTCTTGATTTGAGTCTGAGCTGTCGCTTGAGTCATCCCTCACTTCTCTCTCCCCTGGGGTATCCTCTTGTTTTACATAATCCACGACCAATTCTAGTCCGATGAGTGCACGGAGGTCACGGACCTTCTTCTCTTCTGGGGTCAACTCTTCTTCGTCCTGCTCCTTCTTTGTCTCCTGCTTGGTCTTTACCTCCTTATATATTTTGTCCAAGTTCTGCAGAACGTAGTTAGTACCGCAAGTTGACTTCTCCGAAGTCCTTTCGCGCTCCTGGAGTTCTCTCGGTTGGGGAACACTGAAGGCCGAATTGTGCTTCCTGAAAGAAAGGTTGAGGACATTCTTCTTTTCTTCGGTCTGCAGATTCAAAGGCTCAGAAGGGGGAGAGTCTTTTTCCGCCTTACGGTCCCAAATGTGACCAGATACCCTGAGATCTACAAAGAAGTGAGGGTCGAAACATTGAGGAGGAGGGGGAGGGTACATATTCATATGCGGGTACCATAAGGGAGCAGTTGGAGGGGGTAGGATGGGATCTGATGAGGGGAGAGATAGAAGATTGCAAGGAGGTAGGAGGAGACTCTGTGGGACTTCTTTAGGAGGCGATTCTGACTTGACTGGGGGAGAAGGCGGTGGTTTGGGATTTGTCGTGAGTTCCAGAGGTTTGTCATTTTGTGGTGGTTGACGAGCTTCTTTCCAGGACCGCTTGCGCCCTCGTCTTGGGCCTCCTGGAGGGGAGGTTCGTGCCTGCACGAAGCTCCGTAGCATTTCACTGAAGAAAAAGCTGTTGGAGAGTGGCATCGTATAGAGATAGGGCGGGGTGGCAGCAAGGAGTCTGGTCACGAGGTCTGCAGGACGCAAGTCCATGGAGGGTTTCAGAGATGGGTCCGGACTGGCCATCTGAAACACAGAAAACTTACTGAAAAATGTAAAAATTAACCTAAATGTAAAAGTCATGTGAATTATCATAAATATTTATGATGTTGTAGGAACTTGAGTATAAAAGGTGTTTCACATTTTTAAATTTAATACATAAGGCTCAATTCATAACTAGGCGTATCCAATTGAAGATCTAATGACGATTTAAAATGTTATAGACACGATTATTATTTTTAAGGTTCTACAGTGTGATAATATTCTTATATAAATAAAGTTACTGATAAGTATGCCTCTGAAATTTATCTAAATAGCTGATAAAAGCTGCTAGCATACAGAATACAGTCAAATTATTCATTTTGTATTACATACTAAAATAGTAATACGGATTTAAACATCAAACATGTAAAAAGAGACTCAAAAACAAGTGTCCAAGGCAACTCTAAAACACCAAAAAGAACTTAAAATGTGAATGTACTCGTTATTATTTCACGCTTAGTCTTTGAGACTCTAAAATCTATAAAACTATAAAAGTATTCGAAATTAAGATTTCTAAAACGAATTATTGAAGTAATGGGGTAATGAATTAATTTTTCAAATGCTATGAAAACTTGCCCTGATTGCAGTATTGATAAGGGTTGAGTCCAAAACCTCCCGTTATACATTATAATAAAACTTCGCACCACTGTGAGTAAGATCGCCTTCGTCAGCATTGTTTGCAAATAACACCTTGACAAATCGTTTCAATTTTCGCAGACGACACTGACTTGAAATCTTCCCCTCCCCCACAAATGGCACATCATTATTTTTAACCAATCCTGTTTACCGCGTCACAATCTGCCTAATGCCTCCCCCAACCTCTCCTCCCAACAAACAAACCTTTGGTGGTGGAAACACGTCGTTTATCCGTTTTGTTGTTTTCCGTCTTTGTCTCCAGTTCGGTAGCCTGGGGATCTCATTATTTTGAAAGCGCGGCGTTTTACTGATCAAAGAACTCCCGCGTATTCTGGATTCATCGGTGGACCGTGACATTGGAGGTTATGATTCTCCTCCTGGGAGACAGGACGAGGGTTAACTCTGTAGAGGGGTGGCGAGCGATGGTGATAGCTTCCTCACCCCTGCACGATCATAATGTCACTAAAAGGTTTGTGGAAATTAAATACATTCAACACTGCAATTCGTAAAATAATATTTCTATGATTGTACCAATCTCTGGTTGACTGTGATTGACGCAGATTCTATATCTAACGTGATTATGCTTTATTGTTCCATTATAATAGCATGTAAGTAAACTGGGACCGCCTAGCAGACAGCTAGGCTACACGAGGGTTCCGCGACAATCAAATCCCAAAATACAAAATCCCATTATAGAAAAATTGTTATACAAAAATGATACACCTATAATTTACATTCATTCTAAAGCCAGATCCATAAAAAGCAATTCCGTACTTACCAGTAGACACTATTGAATTGAAATTCATGAAAATTGCTTCATAGTTACATGACTTTAAACGTCCAACGTCATATGCGATTCACTAACCCAATTCTGAAAACCCAAGAGAGGTAAATTCTACATGAAACAATAAAGAAGTGGAGAATATACCCCCGTCAACTTGAGTAATTGCGACTTGTCGACTTGCACTCAGGAATATTCCAGGGAAACAATACACGCTGCTATTGTACTCACCAAACAGACCTGTAGGAAGATGAAATCAGGTCTTTTGTGTGGTCGGTGATTGTCAGGTGCTCAAATCCCTCATTAAAACGGCAGACGACAGCGGGCTATGCGATGTGAGGGGAGGGGGGAGGACAGCAAGAGCTCTTTACTGCACATCTAGGTCTTTGTCAGATTATTCGGGAAAAAACATTAATGTAATACCATCCGTCAAGTGAGGGCTGTGTTCTTTTAATATGGATAGAAGGGTTGGATGCTTGTGCTCGCGCCGGGAAATTAATTTTGTATTTAATAAGTTCTTTATGCAGTTGTAAAACACAAACTCGTTAAACATGTACTCCATAAGCATTTTCTCTAATTAGTGAAATCGTCGTAATTGTGATCTTTATCCAAAAAATAAAGAGGACATGTTTTAAAAAGTGTATGCCCTCAAAAAATATCCTTCATTTAACTTACTTTTTCACAGTAACAGTGAAGATTTAAACATAAAATATGGAGGAAAGTTCGTACTTTAGGACAGTAACTGTGAGATGGCATCCATGTAAGACTAGGCCAAAAGGATGATTGCAAGTCTTCATCTAACTGCCTTCTTAAACCTCTGTTAAAATAAGTATTTCAAAAACTACAAACAACAATATATAACATATGAAGACGGAGAAACATTAACGAAAAGATACGTTTTACGTGAAACGTTTTATATGTTGTTTTTAACTTCCTTGTTTCCATGTCTCTTTCGAAGTTTTTCTGTCTATTTAGTTTTGGTGTTCATGTTGATTTTCACGACAAAGGAAATTCTAGATATTGATGGAATGAAATCCAAAGATTTCAGAAACAATTTGCAGAAATCGGTCTTGGTTTATCTGGTTACTTAAAATAAAAGCCCTAAGAAAAATACTGCATTTTTCCTGGAGTCTGGAAAACAATTAAAACTAAAAAAAATTAAATATGGAGCATGCCTTTTCAAATATAACTGTAATTATTAATAGGTCTTCTAATTAAGAATCCATAATAAAACATGGTGTATGTACAGGTAGAAAGTATGTGTAAATATTTTAATTACTGTACCTTTAGTACTTTTTCTTAGTAAAACGTACTTAAATAATAAAAAAACAATCACAAAGACCAAAATGTTCAGTGAAACTCAAATTTGATAATTCCCACAGTATATACATAATATAGTATGATACATAATATATACACTGTACATAATATATTTTGCATAATACGTAAGTTAATTGTTTGATGCAATATGTAAACACCGCAACTTCCTGCAACTTGAAAATCTACTTATATTGTAAGTAAATCTACTAGTAACATTGTAAACCCTCAGTGTAATACATAATTTTAAACAGGAAAAACCAAGCTATTTAATAAAAAATATCTAAAAAACATTCGCCCACTCCTCTGGTACAAGTTTTTGTAAATACTAAAACGTACTTAATAAAACCCAATTTTTAAGATACCTTGATTTATAAAGGAAAATCGTGTTGAAATGCAGTAACTAAATTGCAATAGTAAATGCAGTTCGTAAAGACGATTGAAATAGTAAATTATCTGGAAATAATGTTACTACTCAACATTCTAAAGTTTGAACCATGTATAAACGCGCTGCATAAAAAGCGTTGCTCATTTTAAAAATAACTAACAAATATTAAAAGTACTCTAAGGATTTCGCTATACAATTGGCGGAGATATAACACGCCGTGTAATTCGTCGCGATAGAACATAAATTGGATGGATCCGAAACAGATTGCGGGCAAACTGAGGGAGGGTTGTATACAAATAAAAGGCACCCCCTCCCTCCACAGCGACCGTCTTGTCTTGTCTTGCTGCGGCATTCCTAATTGAATCCCAACCCTTCATCTTGTCGCACCATATTAATTACTCACTCTATTATGTATAACTCCTCCTTCTAGGATTTGATTCGGGCTCTCCAGTTCAACTCGTGACTGCTTTGGTATATCCGAGTGTTCACATTTTGGAGTATAGGGAATTGTAATTTGGTCTAAAAATGTTTGTAAAAAACAAAAGTAATTTAAAATAATCTTTCCGGCTCATTTGAAAGAAATAGTTAGACCTGGTGTCAACTGAAATATTAATAATTTATTTATTACGGGATTTACATGTAAAAAATATCTCGAAAGCCATTCGAGACACAAAATATGCGCATTAAAAAAGTTCAAGAAAGGTTATAACCATTCCAGAACCCTTTTTTGTTCCATAAATAACATGTTATGGTTTTCAAGTTTTAACAGCCACAATATTGGCGTAACCACTAGCCAATGAATCGGGAGAGCTATTTAGAAGATAAAGTTTTGTGCCAAGTTTGGTCTTGTTTCAGATTTTCTATTGCCAGTTCTTAAGGATTTAGAAGTCTTTATAGGATTTACATGTAATTGATGTCTTGAAAAACTATTCGACATATAAATATGTGTATTAAAACATTTAAGAAACGGGACAAGCATTCAAAGTAACTTTTTATTTTTTATTTAAACCCATAAATGATGGAGTTATTAATTCTTATAGTTTATACGGCCAACGTATTGGAAGGAAATGGATTAGCGAGCTGGTCAATGAACTTAACCGAGATATTTAAAGATCGATTTTTGTATTGTTTCTACTTGTTTGGTTTTTTTGGTCAGTCATCTTTCTACAAGCCGCGTTATTTAGCATATATATATATATGCTAATTTATAATATATAATAATAATTTATATATTATATATATTTATATATAAACTTTGAATCGTAGTGGGGTGCTAGTTTTGGGCTCTGGGGAAAACTATGTAAAACTCTTCCTTCACTGCAACCATGAGAACAATACAGGTAGATTTTGTATTCAAAATCTTCCTAAACTCGTATGTCATTTAGAGAAATAGGAGGTCATTAATATGACTTTTAATACTCGATTTCAGACATTTTTACCGTTTTTCAAACCAAACCACTCGTTATTTCCATCACTGTGCGAGCTCTCAACTTCTATGCAATAATTACTGCATCCTCTCGAGCTCCGATTGCTCTTATGACCACTTTATCCCCTCCACTTTACCACTCCTATTCACCCCCCTCCCTCTTCACCAAAACCACTTCCACAGCGCGATGCTCCCTTCCAGTTTCATTAAGCAAAGAACAATTATTGTTTACGAAATTCTTGTCACGTGATGGATTTTTCGTCAAGGGTTTTACAGTAAAAATTAGTTTTACGGTTAGTTTTTACTGCTTTTAGATTAATCCATGGACGTAAATTCATACGCAAATGCAGGCAAAATCTGCAAGCAATTGTGTAGATTGACCGCAAGGGCGGGGTTGACAGAGATTAATATGGACTTGGCAAGCAAGATGGGGTGGTAAGACGCCGGACAGCGTCGCAAGGGTATGTTTCAACAATAAGGGGGGGTGGTCAAGAGCAGAGCTAGGGGATGATATCGGGATATAATACCCACTCTAAATGGCTGAGATGATATTTACGTGATGATTTTTAAAATTGTAAATGAATAAATATTTGTGTTTCTTTATCCAAAGATAGTTCTCACATCTCAATTTAGGACCTTAGATCTTCTAGCTGCTAATTGGTACTACACACACCAAGCTTTATATCAGTCTCCACCAATTCTCCGGGATATTTGGGAAGAACCGGTGGTCGAGCGGTCCAAGGCTCCGGACTTTGGATCTGAGTTAGAGCTAGCGCAGGTACCAATTCTATGTGTGAGCTTTGCACTTTTTATCTGTACCGTTGACCTAGTACTGTACCGACCCTCAGTATTACATTTTTTATAAAACCCTCGCAAAGGTCAGTAAGCCCATGGAGACTTGAATAATAAGGGATTTAAAGAGAATCGGCCCCTCCTTAAGAAGTCGGCATAATAGAGTAATCCATCTCTTTTATCCATTGTGGAGAAGTCATTTGGGGTGAGGACAATACCTATGAATGGGATGTGCACTTCATCAATCTTTGTTTATGAACGAGGTTTTTACCCTTCTAAGACCTTGACGAGGTAAGTATTTCATCAGCTGAGGCTAAGAACGGTGCATTGTTTCAAGGAGGTCAATCATTCTTGTAAAATTATCAACTGAATTATCAAAGAAGACTGACTATTTTTACTACGCAGATGTTTATGGACAGATGTATTTAACATTGCAGGTCCCAGACGTACCACCGGGGTAGGTGGCAGTAACTCCTGAGGGTAAGCTTTGCTAAAGTAGTTAAATATTGAAGCCTTAAATGATTTTTTACACCAAACACATATTAAAACCTAAGTTAAGAGATTTAAAACTGTTTTACTCATACTTTTAAAGACTCCAAACTTAAAATAAGGATTAATGAAAAATTAGACATACACTCAAATGGCGAAAGTTGGATGATCTTAAGGTTAGGATTGTTTTCTATCTGTTTCTATCTCGCTTGTACGCCATACTACTGCCGCCATTGTCTATAAACTGAAACATATTGTTACAGTCTGCATTTACTGGAAGAGATACTGATAAGATTACATGATAATAGATATTTAGTTACGATGTCCTAAGGAACCGTTGACCTGACATGTATGATCTGAAAGGCACATATGACCTTAGTTTAGTCAAGTGAATTAACCCATAAAACCGAAAGAAATCCAAATAAACAATGTATAAGTTCAATGTATAAATATTGAAGCCTTAAATGATTTTTTACACCAAACACATATTAAAAACCTAAGTTAAGAGATTTAAAACTGTTTTACTCATACTCTTAAAGACTCCAAACTTAAAATAAGGATTAATGAAAAATTAGACATACACTCAAATGGCGAAAGTTGGATGATCTTAAGGTTAGGATTGTTTTCTATCTGTTTCTATCTCGCTTGTACGCCATACTACTGCCGCCATTGTCTATAAACTGAAGCATATTGTTACAGTCTGCATTTACTGGAAGAGATACTGATAAGATTACATGATAATAGATATTTAGTTACGATGTCCTAAGGAACCGTTGACCTGACATGAATGATCTGAAAGGCACATATGACCTTAGTTTAGTCAAGTGAATTAACCCATAAAACCGAAAGAACCCCAAATAAACAATGTATAAGTTCATCACACTACGTGTTACGTAACAGGCTGCGCTGAAGTTTCATTTTTGAGACGTTCTGCGATCAGACCGACAAGCAGACAGTTGTACAGGCCAGGAAACTTTTACAAATCTCACGGCAGAAAAAACGAAACTGTGTCAGCTTACTGATTGATAGGTTTCAATGACGCTCAGCCAAACTCCATGATTGGAAAAGCACCATAATAGAAGTCATACTTTTCTATGTAGAAATGAAGTTTCATGCCCAATTTAAAGTCTGTAGATAAAGTCTTTCTTGAGATATCTTGCCACATGATACATACACATTTTTGTTCAACGAATTAAGTTTCTTAGCAGTTTCGAAATAATACAAGTTCAGGTGAAGTAAAGAAGGTACCACAACGTTAGAGTGAGCTGAAATATAATTTTAACGGGTTTTAAAATGTAATTTAAATTGTATTACTTTTCCTTATCGCTGTATGAAAAAGGTACATGTTTTAATGTCACATGTTAAAATTCATATGAATATACTCCTCTTTCATACAAATGTACTCATTCTGCTATTTTGTCGTTGCCATGATTACAACCCAGAAGACCAGTCTAAAAATATTTGCTAGCGCTATTTGCTAGCGCTCTACCAAATGCCATGGAGTGGCATGCACCATCATCGAACTCAGTGTTGCCGATATAAAAATGAAGCTTCGTGTAAAATTTCAAGTCTTTAAGTTATTTAGTTCTCGATATATCGTGCGGACAGACAGACAGATAAACAAACATACAAGAATGGGAATATTCCAGCCCCCTTCGCTAACGCTCAGCTGACAAATATAAATGGCACTATAAACACAGTCTACAAAATATGCCCGTCAGTATCGGATTGTCAATACAAAAAGTAAGTGCACAAATCTGTGTATTGATACTGTGCATTATTAACACAAAATACAAAAATCTACAAAATGTGCCCGTCAGTATCGGATTGTCAACATAACAAGTAAGTGCAAAATCTGTGTATTGATACTGTGCATTATTAACACAAAATAACAAAACACACAAATCTACAAAATATGCCCGTCAGTATCGGATTGTCAACATAACAAGTAAGTGCACAAATCTGTGTATTGATACTGTGCATTATTAACACAAAATAATAAAATAAAAACAGTCTACAAAATATGCCCGTCAGTATCGGATTGTCAACACAACAAGTAAGTGCACAAATCTGTGTATTGATACTGTGCATTATTAACACAAAATAATAAAATAAAAACAGTCTACAAAATATGCCCGTCAGTATCGGATTGTCAACACAACAAGTAAGTGCACAAATCTGTGTATTGATACTGTGCATTATTAACACAAAATAATAAAATAAAAACAGTCTACAAAATATGCCCGTCAGTATCGGATTGTCAACATAACAAGTAAGTGCACAAATCTGTGTATTGATACTGTGCATTATTAACACAAAATAATAAAATAAAAACAGTCTACAAAATATGCCCGTCAGTATCGGATTGTCAACACAACAAGTAAGTGCACAAATCTGTGTATTGATACTGTGCATTATTAACACAAAATAATAAAATAAAAACAGTCTACAAAATATGCCCGTCAGTATCGGATTGTCAACACAACAAGTAAGTGCACAAATCTGTGTATTGATACTGTGCATTATTAACACAAAATAATAAAATAAAAACAGTCTACAAAATATGCCCGTCAGTATCGGATTGTCAACACAACAAGTAAGTGCACAAATCTGTGTATTGATACTGTGCAATATTAGATTTTACGCCGTGTTGATCCGTTGCGTGGCAACCGACAAATCCCACGATAACGGGAAAACAGCTGTAGCGGGGCTTAACTCTACTGGCTGGGATATTTATCCTCCCCAACCGTAGTCCATCGATTGTCAACTAAATCCTGTCCTCGTTTAATTGTAAGTCCTTACTAGAGAATCTTTTCATATTCATAAGAACTGAAGATATTTGTGGTATTTGTACACTTAAGCTAACGCGATTATTTGGATGTTGGATTGATTACAAATATTTTAAATTTACTGAGCCTATCCTTCTTAAAAATGTAGGCCCATAAGATGTTTTCCTTAACCGTAACGGAAATTTTTTCATCTTTCCAACAGAATTCTAAGCGTTTAAAATACTATTGTTGGGTAATTTTGATTTTAACGACGCTCAGAGAAAACGATTGAAAAATTAATTCTGAAAAAAAAACGGTACTTCCCAAGTTCAAGAAATTGACTATATGTGCTTTAATCAAACTCCCCCAGGAATAAAATTGAATTTAAGTATTAACTATTAAAATACATACCAAATAAAGGGATGATTTTTATATTTGTAGTAAATGAAATAAATAATTAGAATATAGTTACACTTAGTACAATATTTGCTTTAGTTTACTTTCAATATGTGTTTTATTATTTAACAAAAAACAACATAACAAATTATTACTTCCATTATTAATTTGTTTCCTTTATAGATGTTTAATAGAATTTCAATTTGTATGAATATATTATTTCATTGAATTAAACAATAAGTACATTATACAATCATTTGTTTAATATCGACTTACTTCAAGAGGAAACTATTAAGAGTCTTCGCTGTCAGAACTATTCTGGCAGTGTGAATGTTGAACTAAGCTCTTCATTTAAGATATAGAAAACTCGATTGCTCCACCATGCTGTACCTGATGAGGATACACCTTCACCTACGTTACACTATATTTTGCGGTCTAGGTGTATCTGATGTGGGCATTATGTGAAGAGTTCATTTTAAACTTCTTCGTTGGTGAATTTTTTCAGACGAAAATCACCCCAGATTTCAGGAGTTAAATCTGTGACAGCGTCAGATTTCAAATGCTGCACTAAGATGATGGCGAACTGGAGCTAAACTCAACATTCACATAGAATAAAATCTTCTCACCATAGCTACGTTGTGTGTAGAAAACTCGGTTGCCCCACCGTGCTTAGAGATCGTGTCTAAAGCATCGTAGTGCACTAAATTGTGCACCTGATGAGACGGTGAGAATACCTCTTCACCTCGACTATACTGTATTTTGTAGTCTGGGTGTCTGTGATGTCAAAACGATTTAGTGAAGTAAAGCGTCGTGTTACATTTCTGACAAGCGTCGTGGTCATTGTGAAATTCTTCATTGCCGACTTTTTTTAATCTCTTCAGATAAACATGACTCCAGATTTCAGAAGTCGAGTCTGTGACAGCGTCAGATTTCAATGTTGCACTCAGAGGAAGGTATTTTGACAATGCAGCTAAATTCAACATTCACACTGATTCCAAACATCCAACCATGGCAACGTTATTTGTATCCCAATAGCTATTTTATATATTTCAGTTTCTAACTTGTCTAAGACTTATCCTTATGTTGTCATTGTTCGATTTATGCAGTAACGACATTTTAGATTATCTGAACCATTAACCCAAACAGTTTATGTCGTTACTTGAAGCAGTTGTTATGTCATACTTGTTACTGTGCAAAAATAGCGTGCCTTTACCGGGATTCGAACCCGGGCCCCTGGGGTGATAAACCGAAACGCCTCAACTGTCAGGGATTGCTATAGATGCGGTCATGCGTTGATATCGATACAGACAAGTCTGATTCACAGACGGATCGATTAATTATGGCGTAGTCCGAGTATCGTCTGACTTCGCAATATCGAATTGCTGCTGCCGGCAATGGTATTTTGTTGAAAGGAAGCAGGTACTCGGTGTTGTTCGAACACAAAGGGCAGCTTATAGCGCATCTATTTAGGGTTAAAAAGAGAAAATGTTTACACAAAAATATATAAAAGGGATAGCAAACGAGATACTGACAGCTTTTGCATTCTTATTCCTAGTAATAAGTGGGGCTTTGTCATAAATAATACAATGCTTTGTTGAAACTAACGTAATTTAATAATTATTGGTTGTGTGATTCGGTTTTCCAACAGAAACACTTATCTCTTTGCTGAGAGCGACACTGTGTAATAAAACGCCTGCGACAGAATAGCTTCTCTATACCCATTAAACCAACACCCATGAAACCCCATAAAACCGACATAATCCAGTCATAAACCACAAACAATGACTCTGGGTCATAAACAGATGATGGACAATGCATTTTAGCACTTTGGCGGGAACTGAGTCAGACACCAGTATCCTCCTAGAGTAGGCGACCTGTCTCAATTTATAAATAAAGGTCTAATAGGGGCCACTATTTCGTGGATAGCTTTCATTCAGGTGACTCTAGAAAAAAATGAAGTAGGATAGAATAGCATTAAGAATCAGTATCGAAACAACTAAGACTAATAAGTATTCACTTATTGACAGTGGTGTATTCAGTGGGGGAAGGAGAGGGGCACAGGGATTTCAAACTATTAGCGTAGAGTCATAACATGTTCTGATAGAGAATTAATTGGCTGAGCGTTAGCGAAGTCTATTTTACTAGGAGCTGGAAAATGTTTCTGCCTATCCCCATGAATCTCGAGAACAAATTGGCATATAGACTTAAAGTGTTGCACGAGCTGTATGAAATATCGAGTTCGATGATAGCGCATATCACCCCATGGATTTGGCTGAGCGCTAGTAAAAGTTCTTGAGCAACAGTAATGGTAACGTGAAATCGTAGCCTGAAAAAGTCATTTTAAATTTGTAATGTGGTCGGTAGGCTTTCAGGTACCGGTTCACTGTACAGGTTTATTTGTTTGTAGTTAAGATAGAGTTCGATGACAGTGGATATACCTCTGTGGGATTAGGCTGAGCATTGCGAAGGCCTACTACTTAGGGAAATATCTCGAGAATGAATTGGTTTCAGTAAAATCCTCGTCTGTCTATACACCTATGTGTATGTTTTCCGCTGGATATATCAAGAAGGAATAAAGGAATTGAGCAATTGACTTGAAATTTTGCTTCTAACTTCATTTCTACACAGGCAGCATCGTGTTTTATGAAGGGCTTCCCCTTTATAGGATTTGGCTGGGCGTTTCCATAGCCCAACTCTTCAGAAGATATCTCGAGAAAGATTTCACCTCTGGATTATAAATTTTGCATGAATCTTTATTTCTACATAGACAAGAATGAGTTCAATGATGGTGTATATACACCCTAAAAATTAAAAATATCAGTTTATCTTCTTACTCAAACACTCAAATCATGGATTCGCCACTTATTTGGGTATACTGCTTTGGTTTTAAAAATGAAAACCATCATACAGTTTAGTTCATTACAATTAATTAATTTATTTATAAAAGTTAAACTATGCATATAAACTAAGGATATGAACCTATAGTTTATTTTCATATCAGGGTCTCTTTGTCTTCTCAAAAACGAAGACTAAAATACTTACTTGTATTGGATTGCATTAAATTTATATTTAAACATCTTGATGAGACTGTGAAAATATTTTATTGCGTTGAGGTAAAATTATAAAAACAATTAAAAATTTACTTAACATGTTTACTTATTTTAGGACAACGTGTGTAATAATCATGTTTCTGTAAGTCGACTATAAGTAACATTCTCAGTAAATCAACATCGTTTTTACAACGTGTCTTGGTTATAAACGCGTTTCTAGATGATAAAAGGCCGCGAGAAGGTTACAAAGGGCAGGAATCAACAAGTTGCGGTGGAAGGAGGGCAAATACTTCATCCCTCACCTGGCCTTATGAACTTGAAATGTCTTTCTCCCTTCGCAAGTCTTTGATTTCGGTGTCTTGTCAGAAATCTAACACAACGCTTTACTTCACTAAACTTTCTCAATCGTTATCTGGGAAACATATGAATTATACGTAGCACAAATGTAATAACGCAGAACTAATTATATCGAATTATAGTTTTGTTCTTGAACAAGATTAATTCAGGATAAAATCAATTCTTTGTGTAATTATTTGTATGATGCACAAAGTATAATATATGGTTATAGAAATCTCACATTAGTCTTTAATATTGTCATGTATCAGTTAGCTTACACTAAAATGCATGTTATTCTTTTAGAGACTGTATCTATTTACCTTAATTACTATACCTGTGGATAGAGAAACAAACCAATATAGGTACCAATAACCACACAAAATATTTACAGAATTAAAAGCTTGAAGTTCTCAATATGTGTATATAATTTTTCACAGTCAATTTAAAACAGTAAAACAGTGAGTTCCAGAAACATAACAACGTAGGTTGACAGTTTGAGTTGACGGCATAGACTGTAACACTATGATCAAACTGGAAAAATGCAAGCGTGAACATTTGTATCCATTTAACTAGAATTTATATGACTTACTTTTTAGGTGAATTTCTTGCTGCACACACTGTGTGATCATAACACACGAATTTAACAAACACACAAACAATAGTAGGGTTTTCAGATACCTTATTACAAGTTACAGTGGAATAATTTAATTTATCATCAATTTTCAGAAGCGTACAAAACATGTGTTTAATTATCGAGTCTTTAAAATCCCAGGATACATACTCGTACATAAAGTTAACTACACAGTTAACTTTAAGTAGTTAAACTTTTAAACAGTGTATGTAAATTTATAAAGTGTTTATTTATATGAACACTATTCGCTGTCTGTTCACTGGAATAGAAAACTGCCCGATAAATAACTCGATCCCTTCATCAACAGCTGTAAGCAGAGGAAGGTTCTGGATTAAATGGAATCTGTCCTGACGGCGAACGTAACGTTCCAACCGGAGAGCTATATCACAGTTAAAACCTCTTTTAAAGCTTAAAACCGATTAGTGTTTAAAGAGTGTCGCCTTTTCAATCTGCAGATCGTTTTTGTGATCTATAGAGCCTCCCCAGCTACGTTTGTTGGGAGGGTGTTGGTGGGGAGGGGGTAGCGGGAGGGGTGCAAATCGTCGCGGAATCCATCCCTCATTACCCACTTGGAGTTAGTGCCCATCGATTTTTTACTGCCGGTTATTTGTTCCCTCCCCTGTTAGATCTCATCCTCATTCAGCCAAAACAAATTTTATTTATTTTAGTTGCCCTCCGTCCTTATAAGTCGTACGGAACCAAGGTCGCAGTCTGTAGGGCAACTTTGTCTATTTCCTTTAAAGGGATTATGTCTGTTTGTTTAATTTTTATACTTATTTCTATAAAATCCATGTATTAAAAATATACTATAATAGTAAACATTATACATCGTATTGTATTATTTGGGGTGAATCTCGAAGAAAAGTCTTCCCTTATTTTCCTTTCGAATACATATTTTCTGTTTTCAGTATAATTTTGGAATATCAAATATGATATGTCATATTAAATTGTTTGCATGGTTTTGACACGATCCATATTTCTCGATTTCTCTAAAATATTTCGATAAAATGGTGTTCGAGGTAGTTTTCATTAAAGATTATTGACAGAGTCCAGACCACGAATACAAAGTCAAATGCTCTATGGTGTTCCTCATTGAGCAATTCTAGATCCAGTTTTTTTTCTCATGCATATCAACACATCGAGTGTAGTCTACTCGTACTATTGAGATGTAGTTACTTATGTTGACGACACGTCTAACTGCATCACATAAATATTGAAATAAGATCTTAAGATTAATCTACAATTAGTTTACTGATTAAAATTTTACAATAAATCGAAAGCTAGTGTGGGTTGTCAGAGCCTTATATACATTCTATCCCAGAGATTTTCATAAAAAACCTTCGGGAAGCTTAGATAGCAAACCAATATTCCAATGTTACTCTGTACGGTCGATTGAAGACAGAGTTCGGTCAGGGCAGGGATGTCAACCAATATAAGAATAGAGACAACGTGAGCATCCGAACTGAACAGCTCAAAGCAAGTCCTTTCTAAAACTTAAATCACAAGTTGGGGTTTAACAAATACTTTCTAAAAATCAGTCAAATCTATTACCCCCCACCACCCAATATCACCACTAGATTGTTTCTGTTTTCAAAAGAACTTCTTTTGACGAATTTACAGAGAACGGCTGGTTTCGAAACAGTGATTTGTATCTCACTTTCCTTCAGTATAACACCAATTTACATAAAACTTATCAAGACACAATATCTTCACCTGCAACCAACTTACCATTTAAATAACTACTTTTAAATAAGTCTTTTTCATTTCAAATAAAATATAATTTAAGTATTAAGCTTAGAATGGGAAAATATTTAAATATTTTGCATAAAATAAGTATAAGCCATTTAGAGTCAATTGTTAAATATTATGTTGAAACAAAATGTATAAATTTATTTTCTTATTAATATTCCGCAAATAACTACTAAAAAAAAACTGTATTGGTACCTTTTTAGGAATCATCATTAACCATTTTAATATTAATACAAATCTTTTATTACATTGACAATGTTAAAATTTATTAATTTCTATCATCTAGTACATACACTTCAGTTCACATAATTTCACAAAAAAAAAGTATTATGCTTAAAAATAGAAACTTGCATAATTCACGCTCCATACTAGTCTGGTGGTTTCCATTTTTGATTTATTATTTCAATCCAGAACTTGACTTTTACATGACATGTACAAATAAAACTAGATTTTAATTAATTTAAAAATGTTATCGCAATTAAATGGTAAATGTAGGCTACGGCGGTTTCATCATAAATTTAGCATAAACAAATCTGCATCATTATAACCAACTTGAGTGGGTGGTTCTACTTGAAAAACAGCGCTTGGGTAGACGCATGTTCGAATAAACCACATCCATCTACATCGACTGTAACACATCGGTGAACGGCGACGCTGTACACAAGGCTTTGCGGAAATGAAATTCACAGTCTTTGATATCTGGACCGAAACATGTAGATAAAACAGAACCGCCCCGGGCTCGATGCTGTTTGAGTGTGTGTGCGTGTGTGGGTGTGGGTGTGCGAGCCTGCATAGGACGTTGATCAGAAAACTCGTTGAAAAACTCTCTATACGTGGATGAAAGTTCCACCTAAAGTTAGGCAACTCAATGCTGTTTTTGACTAACAGATATTATATAATAAATATTTATAAAAATATATTGATTATTTCTTCAACAAATACTATTCTGTCTGATAATTAAACATTATCAGCGTATTTTCGTCACAGTAAGTCAACTGCAGAGAGTTTGTGATCCCTACTGACGTTGCTGAACAGGGGATGTTTCTTACCAAACAGTGATCATCTATTTATGAACAACCACAGGATATAAATGGGAATTCTAATTAGTCATTGAAACTTTCTGTACGTAGGATCCCTAACATCAGCTAATAAGCTGTTAAATTATCAAAATGAAAAATAAAATTTTCACCTCCAACTTTAAAAATATATGTATTTAGTTGATTAGACCACATAATCCATGTTTAATTAGGGAACATTTCCGGAAAGGCAGTTCTAAAAAAACGATGCAGACAATATTGCTTTTAATTTTAAGGATCACTATCAAAACATAAATCTGTATATAAAACCATATGTGGTAAGCGACACGATAGAGCCATTTCGATACATAACTTTGGAAACTGAGATGTGTCACATAATTGGATTTAATATATTTAAAGTATAGATTTTAATATGAACAGATCACAAATGGCTTGACAAATAGAGTTAAAAAAGCAATTGTGTTCCTCGAGGATCGATTCTAGAACCGGTAAGGCTTTTAACTAGCTGTTTAAGTATTATCTTTTTTCAGGTTTACACAGATTAACTTAAATTATCGGAGCCAATTAAAGTGGAATGGAAATGTTTCTCAATATACTTGTCACAACTGGCTTTCGAAAATAAAAGAGCAGTTGGAAATATATACGTCTGTGGATATCACTTTCTGGATAACCAACTTAAAGGAAACAACTTTACGTTCAATGGCATTCATTTTGGACTCTGATGTCAGTAAAGTGAAATCCAAGTGGATAGATTTCACTCGATGTCGGGGAAGTAATTAAAGACTAACCAAAAATAGTCAAATAAGTGAAATAAGTGTCTGTTTTTGAGTTACTAAAAAAGTTTACGAGTTACGATATATTCCAGAAAAGTCGCCGTTGATTGTCTTAGAAGAGTTATGATGTGTTTTAAAACCTCTCTTTATATTTGCGCTATATTAAAAAAACTCTCTGTCATAGACTGATATGTTTTCAAACCACAACCAGTTACAAACATTTATCTAAACTAATGTATGACTTTTGGATAGATTTTTGGTAATTGTTTGTTTCGTTTGTACCATTTTATAATGTTTTTCAACTGTTAAAATTAACAAAATTTTGCTTTATCTACTAACTAGCGGGCCCGGCGCGCTTTGCTGCGCATTTCAATAATTTTTTGCAAAAGTTGCCCGCGGCTTCGCACGCAATTTCCCGTTGAAAACAGTACACTATATTCACTTATTCTTTTTCTATCACATTCTAAACATTGCTGAGATAATTGATAGTCGTTCCATCGTGAGCCTCTTGGGCGTATTATGAAGGTATGTACCATATTCCTGCCTCTATCTAGCTGTTACCCACGGCTTCGCACGCAAATCTTAAGAACCGAAGTCCTTATATTACTTAGTAAATTTTTTTTTACTATAATAAATTTTAGATTAAATTAGTTATATCTCCGATGCCACGATTGAGCTTGCTTTGTTGTCTCGATCGAGAGAATATGTACACACGGAGTTTTGAGAACCATACTTCTGTCAAAAAAAAACAACTAAGGTTGATTTATATAACATTCTTTATATTTGTAGCCAACGTAAGATAGTAATTATGATATCTGCATTACTCTTCTGATCAAGCATGAGCATGGTTTATATTAAATAAATATTGTAGTTAAAGGTGAATTTTTACGTCAAATTTGAATTGTATTATCTGGATAGTAAAGTCTATGTTTTAACAGTGATTGCAAAAACAGTTTAAACAAAATTTGTCGTTTCTCTTAAGCTTACTCTATGCTTTAAAACTATAAGTGTAATATATGTTTACAAAGAACAGCTGATTAAAAATTTGAAAAGACGTTAACATATGTTTGCTGCAATGCATTTCTTATGGGTATTTCTGTAACCAGTGGGGCGGAATCCTGAATCGGGAAAGGGATGGGCATAGCTTATAAACCTTCTCCGTGGAAAAATACATATACGTACAAATTTTCATCATGATCGGTCCAATAGTTCACGATTCCATAAAGGACAAACATACAAACATTCATTTTTATATATATAGATAAAGTATGGGCCATAAAGGGTGAGATATTATTATTACACTAAAAGTGTGAGTTAAATATTAATGTTTATTAAGATATTTATTGAAAAAGGTTGTTTCTTAGATTTCAGATTCCATTACTCATAACAATTCTTATTGAAAATGGCCCAATCAGATACAATACACTGTGAGGCTAGAGGGTTGCTAATCTTGTTTTGAAATTACACCAAACATTTTTTACGTTTTACTTTGGCGCCAGTTGCAGGGAAGGTGGAACATCTGTTACGGGCTGGCGGAGGTAAGAGACACTGCCATTACAATAATGGAGACTCATCTGTGAGGGAAGGGGTTGTTTTGTCTCCATACAATGGGTGGTGACGACTGTGTCTATCTGTTGTTCGGAACCGCTCACTGTACGTAGCACGCGCCCAAGCGAAGTCCGCACCACCCCCGTACCTACACCAGCGGCTCCGGCAGTTTCCGTCAAGATCCGACGTTATATTACTACTAAAATGACGTTATAACAGGCTAATGACTAATGACTATGACAGTGAGGAAAATCCTAACGTACCATCAATAAGGACGTAAAAGACGTAAAATCCACAGACGTAAAATTTCGTCCTAATAGAAATATAGATGAAGTTTTGCCTGCAAGAAATTAGAAGGCGTTAAAATCTTTATATATCAAATATTTTTATGTCAAGAACAATCACAAAAACTTCTTCGTAACCTTACAAATTTTAGTACTCAAAATATCGTCTTCAACTTTAAAGTTTACGCAAAGAGATAGAACATGTTGTGATGTCTATCAAGATCTTCTAAACCGGGAAAGTTTTAGTAGTTGAGTTTAGTCTCCTACACTGTCTGAAAATCTACTCAGAGAGAGCAAGCTCTCTTAATGAAACTGTTTCGACGTTGTTTCGTCTCCTCAGACACAGGTAGACCACAGATTTCAGTTGTCACTGTGTTACAGCGTACTCAGATGAGGATGGAGAGCTTGCTCTCTCTTCGAGTACATTCTCAGCCAGTGTAGTAGGAGACTAAACTCACAATATATACAATATTCGCACAATATTATCTGCCTTTTTACGAATGTGTCGAAAGAAAGGATTATGTTATGGTGAAAAATCCTATAAACTGAGCTTAGAAAGCAATCTTGGACGATGAAAATTAGAGTCCGATTGTATTAGGCTGCAAGACGTTAAACATCCAAATGATTCAATCTTCAAAGCCAACACCATCTTACCATGTTTCTCAGATTCCAAAATCCTGTGTTGGTGCGATTTTGTGGTTTTCATTTCCAGAGCCAAATTTGTTTTGGTGCAGTTTGTATACAATTCTATGCCTTTCAAATGCCGGATTTCGTGGTACAAGAATTCTCCGGCGTCCTGTCATCTCACATCAGACTTCTCCACCCGCGTCACTTTTAACAGTATTCTGCAGACCGATAGTCATCGAGAAGAATTTAAATATGTCCCGAATATTATTCGAGCAAACATATCGCACAAGAGTTATCGGGTGAAACGGTTTAAAAACTTACGGTCTACTTTATACTAGATCACCATGTGTTAATTTATCATTTTAACGATTCTTTAAAATGTAGATAATAGTTAAATGTGAATTTATTGCAATTTCATGTTACATATATTTTTACAGTATATCACTGATGAGTGACCACACTTATTGGTAGTATTAGAAACTAAAAAGAGAATTATTTTACATAAATTAAACAATTTATTACGCTAAAAATGAAATTGTAATATATTTATATTTTAATATTTATTAGAATAATAATATTAGTATATTGCTGATACTGATTAAACATCAAACAATCTTGTAGTACAATAAAAAAACAAGTTTAAATGCGCTGTTATGCAATAAAGGTACGTACTTGTGTGCTTATTGCGTTTTAAAGCAATAAGGGGCATAGAGTCAGTGAAGTAGGGTGCATAGAGAAATACTGAGTGATTTTTAGGGGAAGTCTATCGTTTCCAGGAATATTTTTGAAGAAAAAATAACATAATACAGTGATATTCATTATTTAAACTAGTTATGTAATGTTGAATTGAGGCAGAATTATGAAATAAAGTTTCATGTAGGGTTGTAATTTCTGGCAACACAAAACCCCGACACCAAAATATCGTGGAATTAGATAGATCTAGCATGAAACTAAACTGGCTCTATGTATGCCTGAAATCATAGAAACCATGTACCAGAAAATCCAGAAATTCGGGTAAATATATACAACCCCAAACAAAACTTAATCTCATATTTCTGAAAAACCAAGTTATTTTTATTTATTTACTACTAATAATAACATATTGCTTTTAGGTCTGAGTTCTCTATTTAACAATGTGCATCTATTTATAATTGGCTTAGCGTCAGAGGAACAAATATCTCGAAAATGAACTGACCTATAGAATTTTACACAAGCTTCATTTTTATAATAGACAATCCTGATTTCCATGATAGAGCATACTAACCCATAAGATTTGGCTAAGCGTTATTGAAGCCTATCACTCTTTTATTTATCAGTTTGGAGACAGTATATCTGAAGAATTAAATGAGTAATAGACTTTAAGTTTTCCACTTAACTTCAAGGAAACCTGGTACGCAACGTGTACTATGGCCTGATCCTACTTTGTTATGTAATGTCCTGTTGTAGGAATTCGGGTAAGTAACGCCTTCATGGGGTTATTTCCAAACGGATAGAAGGAATAAAATGAACGAAAGTTCCATTCTTAATACACCAAAAATGAACATTGAATGTTATGAACAATAGGACATTTTCTCCGTCAATTTTGACGGATGCCTGCGATAGATTAATGGCTCATCGCATCTGAATTCCTTAAGATTAGTCATAATATATATTTGACAAACTATATAATCTGATTACTTCATTATCAAACTCCATTCCTCTGTACTGTTCAGTTAACCACTCAATTATGTTCTGTTATGCAATACACTATATCTCGCTTATGCTTCACATTTATTCAAAAATAAGATTTCTGTTATACTTTATTAATGTATCCTGGAAAGTAATTTATTGTATTAATTTACTATATTAGAACGTATAAATATCCCTTTAGAGAAGTCAGATATCAATAAGATTAGAGAAATTTAAATCACACAAGACAAGTAATGCGATATTTTGAAATACAGCAGTTATCTTTAAACTCCAAAGAGATAATATAATGTACGAATATAATAGGAAAATTAATTTGTAATTTATGTCATACCAGAAAGTGAAAGGTTTTTTCAAGTTCCGGAACACTAAAACAGTGAAAATAGTCAACGGACCGACTAAAACAATGAAATCAATCAAATGTACGAGTAAAACAGTGGGATGAGCCAACTGACCGACTAAAACATTGCAATTATTCAACTGCCCGACTAAAACTAGACAAATTAATTTTCGTGAAACAAAATTATGTGGTTTCTATCCATAAATATTTTAACTATTACACATGATACAATTTATTCTAATAAATTCTGTTAAGGTCAGAAACTGCGTTTTTTTACGAGTGAAACAATTTTTTACCCCAATTTTCTCCTAATAAAAGAGAGAATCTATTTTTTTACTAAGAAATCCCAAATTGATTTTTTGAGGTATAAACAGGTATGAAGGAGACAGCATCCACTGATGTTATGTTAAGCTTCATTCAAACTTAATAATATTATTTTTATTTTTAGCCGAATAAATTAAATTAGTAATAATATACTAGGAAAGTGGCTCGTCGGTGCTTTTTGAGAGTTGTTACCAACAGGTCCATCAGTGATGCGGACACACTATCCCTCGTATCGTGGCATGCCAACGCGTGGAGGGCAGAAGTAGCAGAGCGTTGTTTCTGGGTTATGTTTGGACGGTGGCTCACTTTTTATAACGCTAAATATGTCAGGAGCGGATGAGACTGACGTGACATAAGTATGATGAAGTTCAGCAGGCAATGTGTCGTTGTTCTTAATGATAGTGATGCTTTATTAATTCGAATTCGATGCTTACCACTTGGGTGTTACCGGTCTCGTGTTTAGAACATTAAATTAATATATCACATTTTCTCAATTTCCCCATTATTATTTTCGAATATTTAATTTTTATCTTTTTGGAAAAGTGAACACAATATATTCTATCCAAATGTTTTTTAACCCTGGATTGGTTGGCATGTAAATAGTTTTTATTTACTCAACAGCTCCCCCTGTAATTAGACTTTGTTGGGGTGGCTGGCTGCGGAGCCATTTGCAGTGCAAAGTGTTATACTTCTTTTTTATTTTTTAACGCTATTATTAAAGCATTTAATATGCTTAAAAGTGAAATTGTAAGGTTATGATATTAGTTTCTATTACTTGACATAAAACATTACATATATACATGATTAACATTTATTATGGGATTTTAAGATAATATTACTAATATGACTGATAAGTAGGCTATGGTTAAAATTTGTACTCGAATGGTTTTATTTCTTGTAAATATACCGGATAAATATCTACTTATTTATTCCATCTAAATATTGAAATGAAAATATTCATATTTATTATATCCATGCGTGTTTATGAATAGTAGTATAAAACAAAACTAACCCATAGTTATAACATTCTATTAAATTGATCTCAATACGTGTTACGAAATTATGCCATCTAAACATTGCACATTTAACCTCTTTAATATAACAGAAACGTTTATGATCCTCAGTCAGAGCAGTCAAACTATAATTGAAAGCTAAGATCGGAATGCCTGTTTCGATACTTAATATGAGTATTTACACTACTTTGATTCAAAATCTATGTTTAAATAACATAATTTAGGTCGGATTCAACCCTTTAAAACGCTTACGAATGTATGACGCTGCAAAATTACAGAGAGAGTAACAATAAATACAGTAAAGTTAGACATTCCGTACACATATACATCAGAGTACTGGAGCGATTTTTCCCTTTTTCCCCTACAGGGGGGATAATCCTGATCTGTACACAGAAAGAATGGGTTATCCACAAACCACGGGCAGCGTGGAAACTAAATCGCATACACTATGTGTTAATTGTAATACCTCAGACTACAATGTTTGCCCTATTACATCGCTATTATAAGACCCACCAATGTTTGGACATACTAGACCATAAATGGCTATTGTTGAGTACTAGCAATGTCATATCTTATGTCTTGTCACCGCCATGTAGACTGTGTATATATCCAATAAATATACATATCACTTTTGGCTCATATTAATGTTTTTATTGTCACAGTACGAGTTATAACAATACTATTTCAATGCATTGCATGCTACGATACGTTTGAAACCATAAGAGTTTTATTTTAAATCCAATACATACATGGAAGCGAATTTAGTTAATTAACGTTAATCGTTTAACAGGTATAATATTAGTTTTATTTTACAGAATTCACTGGAAAACTTAATCAATGTCAAATGGAATTAGGATAGAGATAAGCTTGTACATCTTGCCAATTATAATTCAACTAAAAGACCTGAATCTAAATAAATGTGCTTAGAAGTTTAATTAAATATCACTGATAACTAATTGTTGGTTGTCTAAAGTATTTTTTTCGGAAATACGGAGGAACTGGAACGCGATCCAGAAGTACAGCGTTTTGGGGTTCCCATATTTTTACTGAACACATTTATATTGGCAATATTTAATAGTACAAATCTGAGCAAGAGGTTGTAATTTTACTTTTAATACAAAAATAAACTAATAAAAATCCAATGAAAGTTTTTTGTTTGAATTTTGTTATTGGCGATTTAAAGTTTTTGCTGGATATTAGGAGTTCGGATATTTGCCATAGTTATGGTTACAACAGGTATAACACAAATAGGTTTCGAATCTATCCTCTTCGTCAGGTAGGGGAGTTATTAATACATACAAAAATAGAGAACAGAAAGAAGTAAGGAAGGGAAAGAAAAGGGTTCAAACATACCCAAAAGCTGTTTGGAGTCTAGTCCAGGCGTTGTCACTACAGAGAATGCCGAGCACAAGTCACGAGTACGAGAACACACATCACACATCACACAGGCACGGATAAAAGTGGGATACTTCGTCCAATCCTCGAAAAGTTGTTTTATACCTTTTGTGACCATAACGATGGCAAATGTCCGAACTCCTGCTTATCCTGCCAATGAAAATGTTATCGACCTTAATCTTAAAAAATTTTAAACAAAGTTGTTTTTGAAGGAATAGAACTTTACAACAAAACAAGCTTGCTTCTGCTTATCAAGATAAGTAGACAAAGCTACAGAATATTAAAGAACGTTTTAGATTAGCGTTTTTATCTTGAAAATGTGGTTTATGAAGTACCCCCACCCCGCGCCCCACCGTGGCTCCTCCGCCGTGAAAAGGTGGAGATTACAAATCGTCTCGGTGGAATCAGCCACTCATTATCTACTTCAGAGTTGGCGCTTATTGATTTTGATGAACGACTGTCGCTCCCCTTGCCCCTCCCCACACTGTCAACCCCCCCCCCCCCCCACAAACCCCGCGGTTATCGCGATCCCTATCAATCGCCACATTGTCACCCGCGGATGAAATGCGTTTGACAATAACCTGACAGGGCTATCTGGCGGCAGGATAAAACCTGCATCACGAAATATTTTATTCGCGAATCCCGCTTTGCCGTCACAGATTCATTACTTATTCATTTGAAAAAAGTGTTAGTGTTTTTCTTTATTCCTGGATAAACCGCTCAAGCATTACAGACTTTAAAAAATAACGAGAAGAAATTTAATATTATATAGCTTTTCTCACTCAAAGGATTTAAACGATCAAACCACATATTTCAAATTAACGTATACGTTCAGATTTTTAGCAGAAGCAAAGGTTCTATTTATTATAATTTCTCTTTAATTCTTCTTTATTGTATGAGCATTTACTTTATTATCGATATCTTTCTTATTTGCTGTGCTTGATTTTTATTCCTTAAACACATTTATTTGAAACTTTTACCACTTCTTCAGTACGAATTGATCTCATAAAAACCATCGATTTTCAAGTCATTATGAAACAGCTATCTAAATAAGCACTGTTAAGTTTTACCATAACTAAGTTTGATACATATATATGTTATGTTAACGCATAATTTATGTGGTTTTGGTATTATAAGTCGAAAGTTTTAATAGAGGTACATCAATATCAATTGAGTCTTACCTACTTAGCGCGTTTTACAAATGTTAATAATTGTTGGATTTCCTCAAGGATCAGTACTGGGAACATTTGTCTTCTTCCATTATAAAAACACATGCCTTAACAAACAACTTAAAACTGTTTATTAATTCTTACATTACGAAATAAATTAACGTAGAAGCATTTCTAGAATGCCAGAAATAGTTCTACTATACTGTTACAAATGTAATCCTATGTATAACAAATCTAAATGTATATAAATTATTTTATGGGTTCATTGATTTATTTCAAAATAAAAATGAACATAATTGATCATAAGTCATGGAATGACAGAAAAAATACTTTTTTAATCATTATAAAGCAAGTCATTGATATAGACTTTTAAACTATATCCAATTTTAGCCAAAACGCCTTGTAATGAACCAACTAGTAATTATAAAAAGTATAGATCTTGTTCGGCACACCTAATAATTGTGGTTTTGATAAAGCGCAGAGATTTTTCTCTATGTTATACTGTTATGTGTTTGCATATTATTAGCAACACAGCTTGTAAATTTTCTGTAGTTACGAAAATCCAGCTCTCTCACCTTCTCGGACGAATGAAATCCATTGTAACTCAGAGCCTTAGGTTTTTAATCCAAGATTACATTTTTGTGGTATTTTCTGTCAAGACTTGTTTAATTAACCACTAATATAAAATATTAGTAAATGTCAAACGACTTTATTAGTATTCATTAAATTTGTTTAAATGGAAATATCCCAATTTATATTACGAACAATAATTACATACTCTGCTATGTCTCGAAACTAACTGTTTCTCCTACTTGATGATAGTACTGTTCTAAATATAAAAGTACACGTGCAATAGAAAACGATAACTATCGTCATTGCTAGCTCATGTAGCCTAAACTTGATTTATGAAGTACTTAAATATGTATGCCTGAGATGAGATTGTTAGCTAATATCACATTTAATAGAGATTCTTAAGCTAGTAGCTGCTTACAATCATGTGACATTGTAAAGAAAATATTGTAATATGCAAAAATTGTTCAAGAAGTTCAAATTATTTATAACTGTCGGTTTTAATAGAGTGACAAAAAATACACAAAGAAGCAGTCATACTAGTCATTAAGCGTTGTAGAGGAAGAGGAAGGCTTGGCATTTTCAAGTCACTCAAAAAAACCTTTTTAAGTATTTCGACATTTCGTAAGGTTTCAACCCTACAAAAATTTGGAAATAACAAAGGATAGTGACTATACGATAAATATAAATATGATAACTAGTTTAATTTTCTCTACGTGTAACCAAATTTGGTTTTGGTCTAGTAGTTAACATACCTTCGATGAATTTGTAAGCCAATATCATGCAACAATCTTTCAGAAGACAGCCACTAACTTAAACTAACGTTTTACCTCGACTACCACACAACATACAGACAAATGATAAAAGTTGTAAGAACTTAAAAAACTTAAATTGATTTCACACAATGTTTATTTCAAAATATTTTTGTCTCATGAACTGCCAAGATCAATTCATAATTTAGTATTGTTACTGTTATCTTTACATAGAACATAAAAGATAAAAAGAACTTTAACTCAGCAAATATATATTCATAAAACTCAACAAAACTTAAATTATTTATAGTACATCAACAACGATGAAGTCAAATATATCAAAAGAACTTATTATTTTAAAATATCAATTACGAATTAAATTATTTATTTCAATGTTCAGGCAGGAAACGATTTAAGGTAAGTTAATTTAATAAAATTCTAATATTTAAAAAAAGTACCTCTGAAGACAATTTAAAATCGTTGGTTATGAATTATAGCCGTCTTTTGAAGTGGCAGCCGCACCTGATGAGTTAAATCTTAAACCTCGTCTTGTTTTAAAGTGACGATATTCAGTCAGAGGGAAAGTTTCAAGATGTTTATTAACGTCAGACAGACAGACAGATGGATGGGGACTCGGCTTAATTTATTAGCGCCACAGTTGGTATCCCTTCTTTAGCTGAGATATCTTGTGTTGGCAGACTGTCTTTGTTGTACTTTACCCCTTTCTTCTCTTTGCTAATCGGCAAAGTTTTCAATTTTCCAAGAGCACAGTTTAAAATGTAGCATTGCACATGAAAGTAAAACATTATTATTACAAGAAAAAATTATAATTTTCCACTCATAGTATATTCAGACTTTATATACGTAATGTGACAAAAAATTCCTTTTAAAATATATTTTAAAATTAGTACTGCAATAATAAATTATAATAGCTAATCACTCTGTCCATACATCACTAATCAATATTTTATTCATAAATCAAATTTTTTTGTTACTCCAATAACATGCTATTATTATTGGATGAGCGTTAGCGAAACCTATCGCTTGTGAAGCTGGAGAACGTTCATGTCTGTCTGTCTGTCCGAACGATATCTCGAAAACGAACCGACCTAAAGACTTGAAATTTTGCATGAAGCTTCATTTCTATATAAGCTACACCGTAATTTAGTGGTGATGCATGTCACTCCATGGGATTTAGCTGAGCGTAAGCGAATTATTTTACATTGGTCTTATCAGTAATTATGATGGCAACAAGAAAATATAAGAATAAATAAATTTATAAATAAACTCAGTACACTCATAAGAGACTATATGGGACATACTAATACATGAAGGCTAATTATCCCAACATTTAAACTTTATAGTGACTTTTTTTGTTGGCTTACATACTTCATACACTTAATTGGCTGAGCCTTAGTGAAGGCAAAAACTCGTTGGGCTGAAAGGATTTAATTTCTGTCTATCTGTTTGCCACACGATATCTCGAAAACAAACTGACCTATACAGGTTTGACATTTTTCAAGAAGTTCCATTTCTATACAAACACTACTGAGTTCGCTGATCGTGCATGTCACTCCAGAGGATGTGGCTGAGCGTTAGCTAACATCTTTAATAATAATAATAAATATTTTATTACAATTGACATTTACAATTAAATGTATGCAACCGTCACTTGATTTTATTTTAACTAAAATTTTCCATTCAATCTTACATCGAGGTCCCATTCAAACTTACAATGTTTTCATTCACTCTCTCTCATTCATTCGAATTATTCCACTCTCATCCGGTGGTCAGTGTGTTTGTAGCGCGTTCTCCCAGTCGTGTGTCATAAACTCGTCTGTGTTGTAAAAGGCTTCTGTGATCAATATTTTTTTGAGATGAGCTTTAAATGCCTTGAGCATTGGGACACTTTTAATAGAATTTGGTAGCCTGTTGACCAGATGAAATCCTACCTGTGAGGGCAAACGTTTATGGACTACCGTTCTGTGTCTCCCAGTTCGGTAGTCCTCCCTTCCTCTGGTTTTCATAGGAGTGAATTTCACTTCCTCTTATATGATTGCACTTTGACCTAAAGAAAAGACAAGTTTCTAAAATGTAGAGGGAAGGTAAGGTCAAGATTTTTAAATTTTTGAAAGCTGGTCTGCACGACTCTCTCCTATGTAGTTTAGCGATTATCCGAACAGCCCTTTTCTACAGAGCGAAAATTCGTTTAATGTTAGCGGCTGAGCATCCTCCCACAAGACCAATCCGTAGGAAAGGTGTGGATAGATTACTCCGAAGTATGCCGTCATCAGTACCTGAGTTGGGCAATACTTCGACAGTTGTTTTAAAACATAAACGCCTGAGGCTAGTTTGGCACAGACATTGTCTACATGACAATTCCAAGTCAAACCTCGGTCGAGGTGAATTCCAAGGAATTTGGTCGTGCAGACTTCCTCAACCTCACTTTCATCCAACATGACTGTGGGAGTGGGAGTTGAGTCTGCCTGTCGTAGGCTGAAGTGGATGAAAGATGATTTTGTCGGGTTTGTTTTTAAGTTTAGCTCATTGAAATTTTGGATTTAAAAGATTAAATCTTTACATTTAAAAGATTAAATCGCAGTGTAAATTAGTAGTGAAACATACATTACAATCATACGACATTTAAAAAGTATCATAGTAACAGATGTCGCCTAATGAAGTGATCTATAAACTGGAAATTCGTTATGGAACCTCAGCGAGGAATGTTGCGCAACACGTGGTATGGCGTTGCCCTACCTTGATTTTTTTTAACAGATCAGCAATTGATTTCTTTGATCGGTTTATTAACGATTGGATCAAGTAATTAGGTGCTCAATACAACCTGCAGCGGTTTATTACGAAAGAAATAAAAACATTTTGTGTTACAACCCCTGTAGCCTTCTGTGTTGTACAAAAAAGCCACTGCGTTACAGTTTTGGAACCACCCATCTTCAGAACTAAAAAACGTGAGATATAAGTTTAAGCAAGCACATATCAGTATACAGTGGTGAACA